>NC_091445.1:8751812-9059196 GCF_964237555.1 Oryctolagus cuniculus | reverse complement strand
TGTCACAAGGATACAAGAAAATTTACTGTTCCTTTGTTAAAGAAAAGACACACTTAATAGGTATTTATTAAAGAAGCTGAATTGGTAATAAAAAACTTCCAAAGCAGAGAGTACCAGGCTTAGATGTGTTTACTGATGAGTTTTACCAAGCATTTAAGAAAAAATTCCACTAAGCCTCTGAAAGGTCTTTCAGAAGAAACACTTCTTAATTCCTTCTATGGAACCAACTTTAGTGGTCGGCACTGTGGTGTAGCGGGTAAAGCCACTGCCTTCGGTGCTGGCATCCCATATGGGTGCTGGTTTGAGACCCGGCTGCTCCACTTCTGATCCAGCAATCTGCTGTGGCCTGGGAAAGCAGTAGAAGATGGCCCAAGTCCTTGGGCCCTGTACCCATGTGGAAGACCCAGAAGAAGCTTCTGGCTCCTGGCTTTGGATTGGCGCAGCTCCAGCTGTTGCAGCCAATTGGGGAGTGAACCAGCGGATGGAAGACCTCTCTCTCTCTCTCTCTCTCTCTCTCTCTCTCTGTCTGTCTTTCCTCTTTCTGTTTAACTGTGACTTTCAAGTAAAATAAATAAATCTTAAAAAAAAAAAAGAAACCAACGTTATCCTAAACATAAAAGGAAAAAGCAACCAAAAACAAATGTCTGTCACAAGCATAGATGCAACAAAATGAATAAAATATAAGCAAATCACATCTGATATTATCTCAAAAGAATTTTAAATCGTGCCCAAATAGGATTAACCACAGGTATGCAAGGCATGCTTGACATTAAATTAATAAATTTGATCACATAAACTGTCTAAGGAAAAAAATCGCACAATCTTATCAGTAGATGCAGAAAAAAACATTTAACAAAAACCAACATTCATTCTTGAAAAATAGTAAGCTAGCAATAGAGACTTTCTCAATATGTAAATGAACATCTATAAAAGAATCGACAACTCGCATCATATATACTGGTGGAAAGAATGTTTTTCCAATACAATAAGGAACAAAGCAAGGACCTTCTATCTTTAACACTAAGTGTTGTACTAAAAAATACAAAATGATGCTGCAAGACAAGAAAAAGGAAATAAAAAGCTTACTAATTGGGAAGGAAGTAATAAAATTGTTTTTTATAGATGACATCAATTTCTAAGTAGAAAATATGAAAATAATCAACAAAAAACATGTAAGAAATAAGTGATAATAGCAAGGAGGCAAGACATCAAATTAATATAGTAAATCTCTTATTACATAAACCATTGTAATTTGAAATTAAAATTGCAATTGTCTTTTTTTTTTTTTGTCAGGCAGAATTAGACAGTGAGAGAGAGAGAAAGGTCTTCCTTCCGCTGGTTCACCCACCCAAATGGCCGCTACGGGTGGCGCGCTGCACCGATCCGAAGCCAGGAGCCAGGTGTTTCCTCCTGGTCTCCCATGCAGGTGCAGGTCCCAAGCACTTGGGCCATCCTCCACTGACTTCCTGGGCCACAGCAGAGAGTTGGACTGGAAGAGAAGCAACCAGGACAGAACCGGCACCCCAGTTGGGATTGGAACCCAGGGTGCTGGCACCGCAGGTGGAGGATTAGCCTAGTGAGCTGCGGCGCCGTCCAAAATTGCAAATTTTATTAATACTACAAAAATTAAATACTTAGATGTAAATAACAAAAATCAGATTCCTATTATGAAAAGTATAAAAATCAAATAGTATCTAAATAAATAGATATTCCATGATCCTGTAAAATGATTCATTATCATCTGGATGTAAATTCTTCCCAACTTTATCTACAGGCTCCATGTAATCTCAGTAAAAATCACAGCTGGTTATTTTATGGATATTGAGAAACTGATTTTAAATTTTGTATGGAGAGGGGTGAAAGCACAACATATCTAACCCGAAATGAAAGAGAGAGAATGATGTTGGGAGATCGAAAATTCACAACTTTAAAACTTGCTATAAAACTAAAGTAACTAAAAGAATTGAATGAATGGCACACAGAGGATTTCTAGACTTATGAATTTATTCTACATGATCCCATGTAGGTATTTTTATGTCATTGTACATTTATCAAAATCCATACAATGTATGACACCAAGAGTTAACCCAAATATAAGCTATGACTTTGGGTGACTAAACAATTGTAACTATGAAACTTAGCCATTTTCCTTCATCAGTGTAAAATATCTGCAAATAAAGAAGTATTTAAATTTTAAAAATTATGATTACTATATTTTCAATACACTTAAAATTTTAAGTCAGTTTTGTGTTGAACTGTAGACATAAACTAATAGAAAAAAGGTAGATATTGAATAGTATCATTAAGGGATTGGAAGCATGCATGTAGTTATAAGACATTTACAACATTAGATGCTTATAGTGCACTGAATGCTGGTCTCTGAAGAGCCATGGCGGTGTTCCAAAGCCAAGAACCTGTGAATATTAGGTTATATGGTAACAGAGCAAATGTTAAGTCATATGGCAAAACTTACATGGTGAAAACTTGGGTTAGGAGAAGAAAAGTTTCATTTCTATTATCCAGATGAGCTTTTAACTCGATGACAAGTAGAAATGAGGCCAAAGGAGATTTAAAAGGTGTCAGAGGAGGAGGCAGTGTGACGATGGGGACAGAGATTGGAGCAGTGACATTTGTAGTGATTTGTTGCAGTAACCACAGGAAAGTGATGGAATGCTCTACCAATAAGGCAAATATAACTTCTAGTTGTTCATAGAGGAAATGATTGTGTTTATACTTCTTTACTCTCTAAATCTTTTTCACGACCAAATGGAGATCTCCTTAGTTTGTCAGGCTACCCTGACAAGCAGCACAAACTGGGTAGTTTAAAACAGGAATTACTGACTCAAGAGTTCTGGAGCTGGATGTCTAGAAACAAGGTTTAGCAAGGCCTGTGTGTGAAAGTTGTGGATAAGAAAGTCTCCTTACTTTTTCCTAGATTCTTACTGATCTGGGTAAAGGTTTCAAATTTTTCCAATTACAGACATATTGCTCCATTCTCTGTCTCCTACTGACCTTTGTGTTTATCTATTTTCAAAGTTTCCTTCTAAAAGGAAGCCAGACATACTGGATTAGGGTCCACCCCTTGAACCTCATTGTAACTTGACTACAGCAGCAAAGTCCCTATTTCCACATAAGGTCATTTTCATAGCCACCAGGGGTAAGGACTACAGTGCAACCCATAACAGTGCCTGTCTTTTACTGTCACTTTAACACACAGCGTCATGCCTTTCTTCCTCTGCCAATATTTTTTTTATGAAAATTTTATATGTATGATTTTATTCAAAGGAAATGCCAGATGCACACTGAAGGAAAAGATACATCAAATTAGTTTTGAGAGAAGAATTTTTCATAAGAGATTTGAGGAGATCATTCGGTTATGCATATTTACTGTATAAATGAGAACATTTATGTACCATGAGATTATGTGACTTGCCTCAAAAGAGGCTGCATAGATAAACAGCACACTATTAAAACTACAGATACAGTGAGACTGACACTCCAGCAGCAGTCGTATTGTAGAAACTGCTTACTTGTTTATGGATGTTCTTAATTACTGATCCCTTTTCATGGGCATCTGATTGTTATCACCTGAAAGTGGATTTCAAGCATAAGAGGATTAAGAACTACTACTCCAGAAATTTCTTCAGTAATAAATAATAAAGTAATTCTTTCCTTTATATTTTGTCAAATGTTACCTACCAATTTTAGAACCATAGTCTATATTTTCATATTTGTGAACTTTATTATTTTAAAAGATTTTCTATAAAAAGAAAATGTTGAACATGAAACACCCAATTTATAGTTAAAGTTTCACTTAACGTGCCATCAATGACTGGAAACTTCGAGATGAAATACTAAATATAATTATTTATAATGCTATTCTTTTCTTCTATGAATTCACTTTATAGTGAAAAGTGAAATAATGTATTTGTACATAGTATATATATATTCACATACATTTTATCTCCTTATGAGTAGGAGGTAATTAGACAGCTAAACTTTGATTCTTTCACTATTTTTACTAGGTGTGGGGTGAAACTCCAGTGAATGGGAAACGAAACTGTCATGTCAATAACATCTCTGGGAAGACACACTAAGAATATTTGCTTGGAGAAAGAGACTATGTTTACAAAATATCCTTAACTATGTACCCTTGTCTGAAAGGGAGAACAGTTGTTTGTTTGCCAAGAAATATTTTGGTTTTGTCACTGAATCTCCAGTGTCACAGGGTAATTTGCTGTATTAAAAAAATTATGACAATGGATGCTGGGGCAGGGGGAAGTATAAGACTCATAAGTAGCCTATTCATTGAGGCCGAAAGCGACACTGTTTTTTTTTTAAATATCAGATGAAGAGAGAATGGAGTGTCTGCTTTACAGAGTCACTATTACTGTTTATTCCTTAAGAGTTAACACTGGCAAGCGTAGTTCATGGCTCACAGTAATGGGCCACCCACTGTTGTACCACTTTGAGTGATGACACTAAATAGCACAACTTAAGTACATTGTAATCTTGGGTGTGAACAGTCCTTTGACTTCGCCTATAGATTGAATGTTATGCTATTAAGATAGTGCTACCTTAGTAATCTTAACATTGTGACAGCTTTATAAAAGTTCAGATAATGAAGATGAAAACTGTTAAAATACCAATGCCAACATGATCCAGAGTCATCATCGGTGATACTATTTAAATGATAAATGGAAAGCCACATCCAGCTGGATTTTAGAGAGAAGTGATCAAGACAGCATTCAGCAAAATGCCATCTCACTAGTCCCAGTAATCAATTTCTGTTCACAATTGATCATAATGATAGGACTAAGAACCAAAGGGATCACATAAACAAGAATAGTGTCTGCAAATACTAGCTGATAGAATAAAAAAGGGAGAGAACGATCCAACATGGGAAGCGAGATACACAGCAGACCCATAGAATGGCAGATGTCCTAAACAGCACTCTGGCCTCAGAATCAGCCCTTAAGGCATGCGGATCCGGCTGAAAAGCCCATGAGACTATTTCAGGCATGGAAAGCCAAGACACTCTGGAAAAAAAACAAACAAACAACAACAATAACAAAAAACCTAAATGAAAGATCTCTGTGAGTGAGATCCCAGTGGAAAGAACAGGTCATCAAAGAAGGAGGTACCTTTCTCTGAAGGGAGGAGAGAACTTCCACTTTGACCATGGCCTTGTCTAAATATGATCAGAGTCAGTGAACTCAGGGGGCTTCCATAGTCTTGGCAGCTCATGACAAGAGCCTAGGGTGATTACTGATGCCATAAACAAGAGTGTCAATTTGTGAAGTCAACAACAGGAGTCATTGTGCACTTACTCCTCATGTAGGATCTCTGTCCTTAGTGTGCTGTACATTGAGATTTAATGCTATAACTAGTACTCAAACAGTATTTTTCACTTTATGTTTCTGTGTGGAAGCAAACCGTTGAAATCTTTACTTACTGATCTTCTGTATATAAAGAGAATTGAAAATGAATCGATGTGAATGGAAGGGGAGAGGGAGTGGGAAAGGGGAGGGTTGCGGGTGGGAGGGACATTATGGGGGGGAAGCCATTGTAATCCATAAGCTGTACTTTGGAAATTTATATTCATTAAATAAAAGTTAAAAAAATAAATTAGAAAAAAAAAAACAAAACATTAAAAATCAAGAAAGCATAAAAAAAGAAATGAATTTGGGCTAGTGCAAGCTTAAGAAATGGGTAGGAAGCAGATGGATACTGAATCTCACATATCTAGGTTGAGATAGGTATGTTGTCTTAAATCAAGCACAGGTATTTGTCTTCCAAACAGACTAATGCTCAATAAAAAATATTGTCTCTAAGTTAATATGAGTACACCGTATGAACATACATCATCATATTGTTTCTTTGATGACTTCATGAATCCGAGTAAACTGACATTTTTTGTCTTAGTGGTTGCAACTGGAGATGAAGCACAGGAGAGCTTTGATAACGAATGTGTTGGACCCTTCTATCATATAGCTGCTTTGTCAGACCTTTTGAATGACTATGCTTTCTACAGTATATCACAGCAAGTGTTCAAAGATAGAACAACAAAACTTTCCCCAGATCTTTCATATTTACATCTGAAAACGGCAGTTTCAAATCTCCTATTTTTCTAAACATTTTAATAAAATTATAAAGCAGACCCAGAAAGTCAAATAGGGCATATTGAGAAAAGTCGATCTACAAAGACAAGCCTGTAGATACAGTGTAAATTGATAGTTTCAGAGAGATGGTGAGTGATTCCTGTAAGTCTAACCTGCTGTTGGTATTAAGTAAAACTCTGAGTATTCCATTCTCAAATGATTTTGTTGAGAGATTATTTGGCTTGAAGTCATTACATTGCACTGACACAAGCGATCAGTGTAATATGAGCATGATAAGAGTAGAACAGCAAGTCAAAACAAATTTTAAATTTGACTGAATTCAGGCTTAACATTGCATAACAAAGAAGGAGAATGCACTAAAGGCTTTGGGCAGTTTAGAGAAGTGCTACTGGAAAAGGAAATAGAGCAAAAATAAGGTATCAAAAAACACAGAAGTATGTCAATTATTTGTTACTAAAAATAGTTAACATCTGTTTAATTACTCCAACAGTATTTGTAATCTTTTTTCCCTTCTTAATATACTTTATTTTTAGAGCAGTTTAACTTCATAATAAAGTTGAGAGGAAGACACAGGGATTTCACATGTACCTACTGTTCCTAGCATGCATAGCCTCCCCTCCTATCAGCATCCACTACTGTGGGGAGCAACTCGGACTAGACTGTTACTGGAATTAAGACTTATTCTATGCATCTGCTCTCCCACAATATGGCGCTGGGAGAGAAGTAAACAGCTTCCGCACAGCTGCCTCCAGTTCAACCAATAAACTGTAGGACTTGCTACTGATTGGAGGAGAGCAGCGTACTCGGCGTGTGGGCAGCCGAGTTAGGATTGGCGGAGGAGGACTATAAAGGAGGAGAGAGACGGCATGCACCAGGAACATCTATCTGAAGGAACACCTGTGCAGCCCCCGAGAAGAGCCGGCCGGCGGTGTGCCGCTCCCCTGCGGAAGTGGGGAATGTGGCCAGGGGGAACTGCCCTTCCACGGAGGTGGAAGGGATAGTAGCCAACCCGGGAAGAACCAGCAGCAAACCCGGGGAGGGCCGAGCAGACAGAAGAACAGCGCAGGGTCCTGTGTCGTTCCTCCACGAAGAGGGGGAGCGACAACTACCAGCAGATACATTTGCAATAACTGATACGCTTACTCTGACACATCATTTTCACCCCATGTTCCATGGTTTACATTACTGTTCTTTTATAGTGTTGTATATTCTATGGGTTTGACAACTGTGGAATGGCACATTCCTATCATCCTGGTGTTGTACATAACAGTTTCAGTGCCCTAAAATCATTTGCACTCCCTCATTCTTTCCTCTCTTCTTAACCACTGGCAACCTCTAGTCTTTTTACTGCCCTTAAAGCATTTTCTATCTTGAAAAGATCTTGCATGTTTATTTTTGAAGAACACTCAGGAGTATAGGCTATACCAATTTAAATATCTAACAAAGACTGAAGGATCAAACCAGGGCGGCGGGGCAGGGTGGGGTGGGGATGTTGGCAGCCATCCTTATTACATAGGACTTTGCATTTTGTCATTATTGTCAACAAATATGCATGCTTTTCATGTGCACTTTTATATAACAGCATTTTTTAAAGATGCTCAAAGGTGGAAACCACCCAAATATGCAGAATAGTCAATTGGGTGAATTGAGTTTGAAATTTATGTATTATGCAGCCTAGAAAATTAGTGAACTACACAGTCATACAGCAAGAAAATAAATAAACCTTACCTATATATAAAGAGTAGGATAAACCAGATATACAAAAAAGTATATCAAGATAAAGAGGTAAAATAAATTGCTGTTTTAGAGCACTGAAAGAAAAAAATTTAAATTTACATTTCTTCATGGATATTCATATTATTAGTATTATCATCTTACCATAATTACTAGTAATTTTCTTTGTTCACTAATCTTATAATCATCCTACCATTATTACTATGAATTTCTGCTCACTAGTCCTATAACTGCCCTACTATGATTACTTCTAATTGCCTCTGCTAATTAGTCTTATTAGTTTGTTTAAATATTTAACAGAAAAGTAAATGGTGTTGGCTGAGATATAATGTTAAATAAACTCTTTGCGGCCGGCACCGCGGCTTACTAGGCTAATCCTCCACCTTGTGGCGCCGGCACACCGGGTTCTAGTCCAGGTTGGGAAACCAGATTCTGTCCCGGTTGCCCCTCTTCCAGGCCAGCTCTCTGCTGTGGCCCAGGAGTGCAGTGGAGGATGGACCAAGTACTTGGGCCCTGCACCCCATGGGAGACTAGGAAAAGTACCTGGCTCCTGCCATTGGATCAGCACGGTACGCCGGCCGCAGCGCGCTGGCGGCAGCGGCCATTGGAGGGTGAACCTATGGCAAAGGAAGACCTTTCTCCCTGTCTCTCTCTCACTGTCCACTCTGCCTGTCAAAATAAATAAATAAATAAAATAAACTCTTTGCATTTTATGTTAAATCAATAAAATATGTGTATAATTATTATATAAGACCTTAACATTTTTTTTTTTTTTTTTTTTGTCTAATAAGGTGATGGCTAAGTAGGCTCTGTAAGAAGTTGGTTATACTAACAGAAAATTGCTTATCATCAAGCAAGCTAGGATCTAGGGCTTTATGAGCTAAAGCTCCCTGGAAAATAATGGATAAGCTCTATAGTTTTCTAAGCAATAAAGCAGAAATGTTTTTAACAATTTTTCTTTGAATGTGAAATAATCTAGCCAGCCTCACTGAAAACTCTCTCTACTATTTGGGTCCAAAGCAAAACTTTGACATTACCTCCTACTTCTCTCAATTACTTGTTTCCTTGTAGTTTTTAAAACATTTTAAAATTGCATAAGCTCTCTGATTTCTATAGTCTTTATGATGCAATTATGTGTATTAACTCCAGTAATATGTGTAAAAATATATCATTCAGTATATATCATATCCTCCGCCTGCGGCGCCGGCACCCCGGGTTTTAGTCCTGGTTTCTCCTTTTCCAGTCCAACTCTCTGCTGTGGCTCGGGAAGGCAGTGGAGGATGGCCCAAGTGCTTGGGCCCTGCACCTGCATGGGAAACCAGGAGGAAGTGCCTATCTCCTGGCTTCAGATCAGCGCAGCGCACAGGCTGTAGTGGCCATTTGGGGGGTGAACAAACGGAAAAGGAACACCTCTCTCTCTCTCTTTCTCTCACTCACTGTCTAACTCTGCCTGTCAAAAAAAAAAAAGTCATCATGTAGATCATTTTCCACATTTTCCCTTCATTTTCTTCTGGCAGTTTTAATTATAGTATTGGGTCTTAAATTTAAGTTTTAATCCATCTTGAGTTGACTTTTGTGTATGGTGAGAGGTAAGATGCCTAACTCTTCAAAGGCAAAGAGTTTGGTCTGAAGGAATAGTAAAATAGTAAATGCAAATTTATGCTTTATTTTCTCATATAATTATGATTATGTTTTAATCTTTCAGGTATTATTTCAATTTTAAATTATACCTAAATATAAAATTCATAATTGTGTCATATTTGTGCTACTTACTAAAATACAGAGAAAATTTAAAAATGTAACTTACATGTAAGGCTTAGGAATTTTATTATCTTTTCATTCTTAAATATTTGCCAATGTATATTTCCTAACAGTAAGATCACAAACATAACTTATGTTAAAGGTACATTTACACTATTGGTTTATGATGCCAGCTGATGACTCTCTATAGTGATAAAATGTTCATGCTGCCTGTATTTTTTAATAGTTATCGATTAGATAATAGCTAACATTTTTGTTAACTATTAATTGGGAAATATTACATTCTAGTTCTTTAGTCTGACTAATGATTAATTATGGAAGAGTATGGAGAACACTCATTTAACCTCTTTTTCCATAGACTTTGTAACATATTTTGGGGGGAGAAGAACATACTGAATGCAAATACTGGTATGTTTATAAGCCCCTTAGGAGACAGAAAGTAACAGTAGTTAATAAGTAGTAGTTCGTGGAGAAAGGAAACTTAATTAAAAAAAATAGAGTTCACTGAACAAAGTTGGGAAATTTTCTCAGAAACAAATTAGTTGGATTTTCACCAGTTTTTTAAGTTGTAAAATTTACATGGGAATATCAGGAAACTTTGGATGGCATATATATAAATCTTACTTATATGTAGTAGATCTGTCTATGCAGTCTTGGCCCTCCAGGTACTCTGTGTTTAACAATAGCATAAAATGGTTGCCATAGTACTTCTTTCTATGCTACATTGACTACAGTTGTTTAACTTTTAGTAGTCTTCAAACCTTGAGGTAATGGACCTAGCATAACAGGTACATTTTAGATGAACTAAATAAATTAATGAAGCAGATTGGAAAGGCCATGTTGACTACCACAAACAGAAAGATTAAACTGGAATTCTCTAGTATGAGAAACCAACTGAAGCCAAATTCCTTGCATGATGTCATGTGTGGAGATGTAACATGAGTCACTAAGGTAGAACTGACCTGTTTCAGTTAACTGGCTTATTATTATAAACACTTTGTCTTCTTACCACATGTAAATTATGAGCAAAATGGAAAGAATCTATTGAAAATGGAACTGTTATCCCAAAATAGCTTACTTTGATCATCAAAGTATTTTTACCTACTTAAGTAATCTACATCTGGAATGTAAAGAGAAGGTAAATTCCTATAAAATCTTTTAATTCATAGAAGAGCTTAGGGTAAATAGAATGGCAAGAATAGCATCAATGAAGAAATCTTAATCTTAGACAAGCCTATAATATTTCTTAATCTTTCTATAATCTTTCTTACATCATTTTGTAGCAGCATTGGCAGTTGTAATATGGTAAGTATTCTGAGCAGTAGTTTTAGTCTTAAAGTACTTTGCAAATTTAAATTCATTTTTCAGGGACCACTCTAACTATCACAAAAAATGGCTGTTGTATTTTACCCTAAGATAGTTCCAAAGGGAAGTGCAAACTCATTTTAGAACTTAGTTAAAAGATGGAGATAAACACTAAAAATGATATTTGCTTCATAGAGAAGTTAAGTAGGCAAAACATTGCCATCTGAGTATTAGGGAATTTATTCAGATCTCTTATATGTCTTCATTAAATGAAAAATACATTACATTTTGCATGCTGTGTAGCTAAGACTTTTGGACCTAAGCTGAAGCTTTTTGGTTGACTTAGTTCTTTAGGCACAAATGAAAATAGAAATGGCCAATAAAAGGCTAAGCATTGCACTGTATTCTAGAGATGAAAAATAAGACATGTTTTGCCAAATGATGAGATACAGTACACATTATTTTGTGCAAGCATGTTGGCATCTGTTTCATTGTTGACTTGTTCATCAACGCATCCATTCACTGATTGGAAAATATTTCGTGGAAGTCTATGCACTTAAACTAGGCAGCGAGGCAAGGTAGTTAAGAAAGCTGATGTGGTCTCTCTTTGTGTTTTGAATGACCTTAGCTAGTTAAGACAACAAAAATAGGAAGTTTCTTAGATCCTAGGTTGATCTGATACAAGAAGTGTCTGCTGTTGAGTTTCCAGATATCTAGGTGTGATAGCTGTGGAACTACAGGAATTTGACCAGGAAAAGCTTCTCTGTTTCTTCACAAAGACACCTGTTGGCCTTTTTATTAATACTGGGAGGAAACTAACTTTTCACTTCCTGAATACTGTTTTGTTTCCTTAGTATTTAATACACACAAGGTGAAAGACCTGTGAATAGTTGCATAGCCGTGGGACCACTCAGGCATCATAAAGTGGAGGAAAAGTAACAGACTAGAAATTCGAGGATGGTGCTAGATCTACCTCTCTGGTAGGCCCATTGTTAATGAAAGTAGCTGAATACAACAGCGGGAGTCGGGTTGTTCTGCTCTGAGTTTTTAGTTGTGAAAGGTGAATGAAGATAAGGAGGGTGAGCATTTATCTGCTGTTTGCTCTTGCCAAGACCCAATGTACAAACAGACTCTGTGTAAAGGCAACTTCTCTAGGCTTTTTCTGTTGACCCAGTTGTGATCTGCATGTTTTATTCAACTCTAGATCTTCTACTTAGATGTCTTACATTTTCAGAGTTAATGAGAGTCCCTCATCAATTTACATTTTTAACATAACCATCTTTTTTGGACTCTGTGTGCCACAGGGATGAAAATCCCAGAAGGTATGTTAGGTGTAGCTGTGGAATACAGGATGTTGATGAAACTCTAATCAAGTTTCCATCTACTTTTTCAGCTGTTAAGGTGCCTCTATGCCTAGTTGGTTAGAGCTGATGAGGTCCCTAAGAGAAAGGAGTAGTGAATATTCTCCAGCTCTATATGAGTGGTTCTCACCCTCCAGGACAAGTGAAGAAGAAAAAAAAATCTCTGATTTAAAGTATACTGTGTTCTCGTCTCTCATGTCATGCAAGCTTTATTGTTTACTCTGGAAGTCCTGACTGGTTGCTTAATTAACAAACTGTATTTTTTCTTCACTGTTTATCCTGATATTCTTTCTCCTGATCTTCTTTCTTTTTTATTTTATTTTATTTTATTTTTTATTTTGTTACTTTCTATACTTCAGGGCATGTTGTGAGCATATGTATAAAACTTGCATATGTAAGTATGGGATTCAAAGATATTCTTCAAAGTGGAAATAACAGTCACTACAGAGAGTGCTTAGGTACAGTGCAGAGATTTTATTTTCAGATTTGCACAAACATTAACAGTTCCCCCGTCCAATAAATTAAGAGTTTCTGTTGAAACGTCTACATTTTCTAAACTACAATTGAAGCTTACAAAGAAGGCACAGATTGCTTAGCATGGCTGTTGAGTGAAGGCCCATGTGAGAAACATACATAGCATCACACCACTTGCTGCTGAAACAGGTATCAGTAATCATAGTCAAAATGAAAAAAGCCATAAAGGATACTCCTAAAGTCTGGATGTTGTTTAAATTTCCCAAATAGGCACAGATTGAAGTGTCAGGTTATAGTTCTCCGGGGCTACTCTTCCAGTAACTCAAAGGCAGATTTTGAAGAAGGAAAGGTGGCTTCTGGCTGCTGTGTCTGTGTTTGTTCATTGCCTTCCTTGCTGCAAGGTTAACGTCCTTATTAAACCCTCAGATTCTTAAGAGTTTTATTTAAGTTGGACTGTTCTCAGACTATGCCTAGAAGCTGCTGTCCTTCTGGGCTTAAGGACTCTTAAACAGACAAGATGAAAAAAATCTGTTTCTTCTAGAATGCTATGGTGAGATAAAATTTCCATAGCAGTGCACTTCAAGAGAGTCGTTTGTAGAGTGTATGAAAGGAACTCTAGTACTCTCTGGACCAAATATATGTGTATATAACATCTATAGGTGTCTTGAATTTTTGAGCAAACATTTTATTCTTGAAAAGATAAAATAATATGACTGTATTTATACATTTAAATTATAAACTGTATTCAGAATTCCAAGTATTATAGTATATCATAATATTTTCTAAATTGTAAAATATTTTTTAAAGAAAAATAGAAGTTTTAAAAATCTAATAAATTATAGTTCAAGGTGGTGGTATGAAAATTATATTTATCTTGTATTCTCTTTAATATCCTGCTAACATTACTGTAATGATATATACATATATATATATATATGTATATATCCATTATTTATAAAATGGAATGGGGAAAATATACAAAAGCATATCAGTAATATAAAATTGCCAAAACAGTTCTCTTTTCTAAAAAGATTTGTTTATTTTTATTTATTTATTTGAAAGTCAGAGTTACACAGAGAGAGGAGGGGCAGAGAGAGAGTCTTCCATCCGCTGGCTCACTCCCCAATTGGCTGCATTCGCTGAAGTTGTGCAGATCTAAAGTCACGTGGATGCAGGGGCTCAAGCCCTTGGACCAGAGCTATAAGTTTAAAGGCCAGTGTTTTAAAGTAAATTTTGTATTATTTTGCTTTTACAAGAGGAGGAGTAGGTAACAGCTTATTGAAACTTTGCAACTATGCACTCAAGCAAAACCTGTTCTTAAATTCTCTCATGTACAATGGTCTCTAGGACGGTCTTTCATTCCTAGGAAAAGACTCCTGGGGAAATAGTCAAGAGTAGCACTACAAGCACTTTCAAAAAGCATCTTAATTCCAGTTCATATATATAGAGATGATCATTCAAAGAGTGGCAGTAAAAAGAAACATCAAGAAAAAATTAGATGAAAAAAACAAAAATGAAAGATGACACCTGTAGAAAAAAATAATTTTGGACATCTAAACACTGCTTAAATTGTATTAATATTCTTAGAGAAAATATATTCTTAAAATTCACATTGCCTCACAAAGACAAAAATAAAAAAAATGGATTTCTGTAAATTAAAAAGTATTTGACACGAGGCTCTAGCTTCTGCTCTCTAGATTTGAAGGGCTGAAAGGAGTGCCACTTGCCTCTTTGCGTGTAAAAGAGTCAGATTAACTTTGAATTCATTTTTTGAAACCCACTTGAAAATTGATGTTACATTACAAATATCTGGTCCCTAATCTAGGAAAGACAGCAGCTACAAGGGGAAAAGAGATGTGCTGACACACTGATGTAGCCTAGACATACCAAGTACCTGGAAGAGTAATCGGTTACTGTAGCTGATGAGATGTGTTATGTCAAATGTGGTATCACATGCAATGTGAAATTTGTAGCAGCACAGAATTTAGAGAAATCTTTATTTTATGAGTTCTTTCTGAACAAATGACAACAAGCATTTGAAAAATAAATTTTTACTAAACAAATACCAGCAGTTCTTTTATTGTTCTTTCTGAATAAATACATCAGACTGTAACTGAATATACCAGAAATACTTCTAAGAAAGTACTCTATATGTTGCACACATTGGAGAGGGAAACACTACCTATGTGGTCAGAGCAAGAAATTCCAACCACCATCTTTACTTCTCTTATTCTCAGATGATCAGTGAAGGGAAGGGGACCGTCATGCCCTAATTCAGATTCACTGCAGCTAAGGCAAGGGAACAGGAAAAAATTGTGTTCCTGAAATAGATGACAGGGATGAGTACTAGGTCCATAAGACAGCAGGGAGAGGAGTGAGAAAACGGAGAATATCAGTCCCTAAGCTACAAATGTGGGGAGCTTACCTAAAAGTAAGGTTTTTTTTTTTTTTTTTTTTTGACAGGCAGAGTGGACAGTGAGAGAGAGAGAGAGACAGAGAGAAAGGTCTTCCTTTTTGCCGTTGGTTCACTCTCCAATGGCCGCCACAGCTGGCGCACTGCGGCTGGCGCCCCACGCTGATCTGATGGCAGGAGCCAGATACTTCTCCTGGTCTCCCATGGGGTGCAGGGCCCAAGGACTTGGGCCATCCTCCACTGCACTCCCTGGCCACAGCAGAGAGCTGGCCTGGAAGAGGGGCAACCGGGATAGAATCCGGCGCCCCGACCGGGACTAGAACCCGGTGTGCCGGTGCCGCAAGGCGGAGGATTAGCCTAGTGAGCCACGGCACCGGCCTAAAAGTAAGGTTTAATATGAACAAAAACCCAATCTCCCCAGCACCTGCTACCACCAGGCTTTTACCACGGAAAAGCAGAAAACTGCTGGAAGAAGAGTACCAGAGAAGTATGCAAGAACACTGTTCCTAAATAAAATACAAAGAGAGGGCTTAGCACTCAGCCAATAGACATTGTGTTGAAAAAATAACACAGTGCTAAGATAGGTTGTCACTATAGAAATTTGAAGAGTGTGGTCCCTGAGAATAACCACAGCAACAATCACCTTCAAATTCATACCAAGTCCCCAACCAGAAAAGACAGTACGTGTCAGAGTGGATGAAAATTCGAGTGAAATATATGCTGTCTATAAGAATCTCACTTTAGGAAAACATAGATAGGTTAAAAGGACAAGGAAGAAGAAAGGTACATGATGAAATCTTGAAACAAAATAAAGATGATACTTTAAAGACAAATAGAAAGCTAATATTGGACAAGGAAGTCTTCATTTTAAAGAACTGTATAAACATTAGAAAAGGATATAATAAGGTCATTGCTAGATCTAAATTTTGAACTAAATAAAGAGATTTAAAAATATTAAAGTGAAAAAGAATGGGGAAGGCCAGTGCCGCGGCTCAATAGGCTAATCCTCCACCTAGCGGCACCAGCACACCGGGTTCTAGTCCCGGGTGGGGCGCCGGATCCTGTCCCGGTCGGCCCTCTTCCAGGCCAGCTCTCTGCTATGGTCCGGGAGTGCAGTGGAGGATGGCCCAAGTCCTTGGGCCCTGCACCTGTGTGGGAGACCAGGAGAAGCACCTGGCTCCTGGCTTCGGATCAGCGCACTGCGCTGGCCACAGCGCACCAGCCGCAGTGGCCATTGGAGGGTGAACCAACAGCAAAAGGAGGACCTTTCTGTCTCTCTCTCTCTCTCACTGTCCACTCTGCCTGTCAAAAAAAAAAAAAAAGAAAGAAAAAGAATAGGGAAAGCACAGTTATGTTTAAAGAGTTTGATACTCCATTCTAATTAATTTACAGAACAATTTTAGAGAAAATAGATAAAATAGACTGTGAACATTTCTACTAGTGGTTAAGATGCTGCTTGCCCCACCCATATGCCTCATCAGAGTGCCTAGAATGATACTCAACTCTGGCACCTGGCACTATCTTCTTGCGAATGCAGTTTCTGGAAAGCAATGGGTATACTGGATCAACTGGTTGGGTCACTACCACTTATAAGGGGAATCTGGATTGAGTTCCTGGTTTCTGGGGTTCTGGCTTAAGCCTGAATCTGCCCCAGATGTTGTGATTTGGGGACTGAACAATATTTTCAACCAACTGAAGCTAATGATTTTCATAGGTTATTTTACTCAATATAATCAGAATAAGCATATTTTATATATATGGACTATTCACAAATACCTTATTCTGAGCTATAACATGGAGCTCAACAATATTGAAAGATTTTTAAAATCTTGCATTAGAGCATAGAGAATTAAACAAAAAGTCAATGAAAGATATACAGTGTTGACTACTGTGGTTTTCTGATATAATTCTAATGTGCATATCTTGGCATGTATCAACAAATCTCAGGAACGTCTAAGGAAACATGACCTCACCAAGTAGACAAAATAAGTCATCCAAAAACCAACCGTACAATGATTGTTTTGTATATACTTTTGGACAGATAAATTAATATACCTGTTAAAAGAAATTCAATGGAGTTTGAGATAACACAGGGAAATAATTCAGTTTGTTTTCAGAGACACATGACAGAGACTGATGTACTTAAAAAAAAATCCCAGTGATTCTTGAGCTGAAAAGTACATGAAGAAACACGAAAAATGCACTAGATGGCAACAATAACAGAATTGATCAAATGTAAGAAAGAATCAGGGAGTTTGAAACAGTTTTTGGAAAGTCACAGTCCATGAGAACTATTGCAACAAGAAGGGTAAAACTGCCACTGCAGATACCCACATTGTACATCAGAGTGCTTGGTTCTGCTTCCTATCCAATTTTCTGCTGAACACATCCATGGAAGTAGCAGATGATGGATTAAATAGGTGGGCTTCTGCCACACACATGGGTGATTAGGCTATTGTTCCAGACTGCTGGCTTTGTTCTGCCCAGCCCTAGCTGTTGATAGAACTTGAAGAATGAACCAGAGGATGCAAAATATCTCTTTTTCTACCCGAATTTCTTTCTGTAGTAATAGAATAGTAATTTTAACAATGTAAAAGAATAGATATATTCCTTGAAAATAAATGAAAAGAATGAAAAATAATGAAGAAAGCATATGGAGGTTTGGAATAGTCTTTAAAAAGAGCAAATAGTGGGGTTATTGGAGCTCAAGAGATTATTGAAGATGCCAGTGGTGCAGAAAGCTCATTCAAGGAGCTAAATGATAAAACTTCGAAAATCTAGGTAGGGATACAAGTTTTCAAATTACAGAAATGCCAAAAGTGTCCAGTCAGATTCAACTCAGCTAGGTCTACTGCAAGACATAACCAAGTTCTCATGGATTATAAAAAAAATTAGTATTTTAAGTCAGCAAGAGAAATGAAAAAAAAATAGGCTGGCACCGCGGCTCTATAGGTTAATCCTCCGCTTGCAGTGCCGGCACACCAGGTTCTAGTCCCGGTCGGGGTGCCAGATTCTGTCCCGGTTGCCCCTCTTCCAGGCCAGCTCTCTGCTGTGGCCCAGGAGTGCAGTGGAGGATGGCCCAAGTGCTTGGGCCCTGCACCCCATGGGAGACCAGGAGAAGCACCTGGCTCCTGGCTTCGGATCAATGCGATGTGCCGGCCGCAGCGGCCATTGGAGGATGAACCAACAGCAAAAAAAGGAAGACCTTTCTCTCTCTCTCTCTCACTCACTCTCACTCTCACTGTCCAAAAAAAAAAAAAAAAAAAAAAAGAAATGAAATGAAAAAAAAAATACATATTTAGAGTGTTCTGATTCACCAAGCATCAAAATTTCTCATCTGAAACCTTAGAGGCTACAATGGAGTGCAGTGAGATAAACCTAAAAGAGGCAGAAAAGAAGGAAGAATAGAAGGGGAATAAATGATATTGAATACATACAAATACAACAAAATGATTTAAAAATTAGTGTAAAACTTTTAAATATTTTAGTGAAACTAATGCTTATACAGAATGAACAGAAATATATATTGCTAAAAAAGAAAAATAGGTTGTTGCTAGAGATGCTACATGTATAAAAAGGACAGTTATTGATTACTGTGAACAACTTTGTGTCCATAAACTCAACATATTAAAGTTGTCATACTGGAAAAGTTAAAATATCAAATTATACTCAAGAAGAAATAGATTACCTGAATGTCTCCATCACCTTTTAGGAAAGTGATTCACTCTTAAAACCCTTCATAAGGAAAATACAAAGTATTTAATACAAATCATTCTACTGATAACTTCTGAGCATTTCACATGTAATATTCTCTCCTAGGTAACAGGAAAGAATGGTTGAATTCTGAACTATTTTTATATGGACAGTATTGTCCTCATACTGGTAACACCAGATATTATAAGAAAATAAATATAAACATCAATATTACTCAAAAACATAAATATCCTTCACAAAACATTGGCAAGTTGAAGAAAATAATAAATATCAAAAGTAATATAGCACAATGAATTGGCAATCATTGCAGTAATTCAAGAAAGATTCAATAATCATATGCAAATAGGAGTCATCATTTTAATAAACAACTTTGTAAAACAGCATCAAGATCCTATCCATTGATGCAGAGAAAGCATTTGAAAAATCAGCATTAATTGATGATAAGCTCTCTGTAAATTTGGATTGTAAGGAAACTTCTTCCACCTAACAAAGTAGCCATAAAAAGTTGTTACTAACATCATACTTAATTAGGAAGACCTACGTACATTGACACCAATAATAGGAACAAGTTAAGAATCTTTTATCTCCTGAATCATGCTCCAAATTATGCTGGATATTAAAACTAATGCAATAGTAAGCAAAATAAATTAAAAGCATAAAAAATAGAAATTAAAACTCACAAATGAAATGTTTCATATGTGGATAATAAAAGCAAACATATTTTTATTAAACTAAAAATGACGTTACCAAGTCTCAAGAAAAAAAATGACAAGAATATTAATGTTATTTCTACTTCAAGTAATGAGCAATTGGGATTCAGAAAATAAATATATTTTAACAGTGTACCAGACAAAATTGAAATAGAAATATTATGTTAAAACTCAACAAAATACATTATTTTCAAATATTTAAGGTGATGAAAATGAGTAAAAGTTATAAGAAACAAATTAATGAAAAGTTATGCCATGTTTTTAGTCTAGAAGTCTCAATATTGTGAAGAAATTATGCCAATTTTGTTTTCTGGAGTCAGTGTAATTCCACTTAAAATTCCAGTAGGATTTTTGTATATATTTGAAATCTGATTTTAAAATTTATTTGGAAAGGAAGATTATATAAATTATAGACAGATGGAATAGGATGGATGAATGGATGCATTACTAGTTGGTTAGCTGGATAGTTAGAAAGATTGATTTCTAACAGATTACAAACATGCATACATGCATAAAAATTAGAGATGTATGTGTATATAGGGGTGTCTAAACATAACTTCTTAGATGTATCTACTTAGAAGAACTGGAGGCAATAAAAATAGCACTCCTAGTTCTCAGGTGTTTGTTTCTAAACTGTATAGGAAAAGACCTATAGCTCCTTGGGGAAACTTTTGGTTTTGGGTCTGTGGCAAGAATAGTCTACATCATCTGGTGGTGCTAGAGAACCAAGCTATTCAGTAGAAAATATATAAGGGCACATTAAAAGGATTCTAGAGCCAACCTGAAAATACTCCCAGAGGACAACATTGATGCAATTTGAGCAGTGAACAAGGCATGAAAAAAATGACTTTTTATAGTATCCTAAATGAAGTAAATATCCATGAGTCTATATGGCTCTAAGTAAGTAAATGAAAAAAATATATAAGGAGAAAGCATCTCTCCCTTATAGGAGAATTTAATAGAGGTAGAAGGAATGCAAGATACAAGTAGTTGTTATTAGAATACCCTAGTAATCATTTGTCATACAGGATATATATTTATATATTGGAGTACTTAAAAAGATCATGTAAAAAATTGAAAAGATGAAGTTGTTTGCTACAAAAAATACCCTAGTACAAATGCTATAGGCAAGAGCCATTAATCATGATTAAGTTAGTGACAGTTTGGGCAGAAGTTGTGTTCATATTTTGAAAATAACTTGTACTAATTGCTTAGTGATCATGAAAAGAATAATAGCAATTTTACAATAAAGAATTATGATATCACTTAGCCAAGTAATTGAAGTTTAACTTCATGAGTAATATTTAACTGACAGTTACCCTCCAGTAGACTTTGGATGGTACTCTAAGAAGGACTCATCAACTCTGTGTGTCAGTTTTCTACAAAATTCTTAATCTCAGTGTACACGTGAAGCAATATCAGACAAAATTGTGCAACATTTTAAAAATTGGTCAAGGTACCTTAAGCAAATTCTGTTTGAATAATGTTATTGTATCACAATTGATTTTTTAGTTTCAATGATGGTTTAATAATCCAAACAAAAACAGGGTAAAAGTTGCAATGGAAGTGTCTGTAAATCAAAAATTGTTTTTAAAAATATTTTAAAGATTATTTATTATTTGAAAGTCAGAAGCACGGTTGCACACGAGCTTCCATCTGCTGGTTCACTTCCCCAAATGGCTGCAAAGGCAAGAGCTGGGCTGATCTATAGCCAGGAGCCTGGAGATGCATCAGAGTCTCCCACTTGGGTCCATGGGCCCAAGCACTCGGACCACCCTTCACTGCTTTCCAAGGCACATTAGCAGGGAGCTGGATCAGAAGTGGGGCAGCTGGGACTAGAACCAGTGCATATATGGGATGCTGGCATGCATGCAGTAGCTTTGAAGGGAGCAGCCACCCTAAAGGTGGCCTTGATAAGATAGAAAAACAGGAACTTCGACCCAGTACTTTTCCACTGACTATACTTCCTCACCGCTCAACGACCCCCTCCCCTTGTCCAAGCTTAACAAAGAAACCACAAGGCACGTAGGGCACATAGCCACCCGTTTCTCCTCCTCAACGACCCCTCCCCTTGTAGTTGCCCAATGAACTCACGCCACCCTATGGTATGCTAATTTTGTGGTTTTGCCCCTTAAAAGCTGTGTGAGATAACTGCTCAGGGCTCCTCTCTTTCTCGCTGCTTGTGGCAGCAGAGGGCCCATTTGTGCAAATGAAATAAAACTGCCTCTTGCTTTTTGCATCGCCTGGTCTGAAGTCTGTGTTTCTGGGGTCGTCACAAAAGGGCACCACTTTTGGGGTCCTTCAGCTTTACCCACTATACCATAGCACTGAACCCAAGTCTAAAATGATTAAAGAATTAAATAAAGTAAAAAGACTTTTTTGCTTTAAAATTTTGAAAAATAACATTGAGAATTTTTTTATCCAAGAGCAAAAATCAGTGCAATGGAAAAATCAATTGATATTTATATAAGTGCAAGCAGATCTCTAACAATCAGAAGTACTGGAAAATGAAGGAAATACTGAAAGAAATATTGGAATCAAATATTCCCGAAAAACTAAGTAATCTGTTTAAATCTTCTAACTAAATGCTTCATAGAATAAATGTCATATCTCTTTTCCTAAACTCACGTAATACATTTTCAAACCCTTGTTGATAAAGATTGCACATTTTACAGAGTTAAAGGACACAAAAATAAGAACTGCAAAAACAGATAATGTGAGACTTCAACAGCAGTATATCATAGTATGCAATATAGGAGAGAGTTCTCCAGATTTTTGACTGAAATAATTTTGAAACCAGAATTGCAAATCTAGAACAAAGAAGTGTTACTGGAGAAATTGCAGGGTTCTTGTCTTCTTGCAAGAAAGAATTCAGGCGTGAGACAGAGAAGTGGAAAGTAAAATTAGCAACGTTTATTAGGGTAGGGACATCTGCAAGAACGGATGGGCACCTCTCCAGACAGGACCTGAGAGAGAGTGCTGAGATTACACCTGGCTAGACCAGGCAGGTGGCTCAGCAGAGAGGCAGAGGGCTGAGCGGGCAGTCAGATTGAGGCCGGGGTGGGGGGTGGGAGGGTGGTGTTAAGGAGATGGGTCTTGCTTCCCCACCTCTGCTCCTCTTGGAACAAAGGGCTTTTTGGATGTAAATAGAAAAACTTCTCTCTTGAAGGCCTGAAACAAAGGACTTTATGGATGCAAATGTTATCAGACAGGAGGAAGGGAGCAGGGTGTTTGAGATGCAGATACTGGGCTGCACCTGGGAGATTGTGGAAGATTGTCAGGCATAAGGGGGGGACCCCCTCACCTGGCAGGTTATCAGGTGGAAGGGGGCAGGGCAGGGCAGGATGTGAATACCGGGCTGCCCCTGAAACACCATCAAACACCATTGGGACGACCTTGAGATGCAGCATATGCTGGACACAGATGTCTTCTCTCTAGGCCTTCATGTCACACACACATAAGCTCATAACTGACTTCCTACCTAACAGAAGTATTTGTAAATATTCTATCTTAGAATGTCTGTTACCAAGATCTGTCATTTCCAGAAAAAAAAAAAATTCTTCAACATATATTCCTGCAAAATGGAAAGGAATTCAAGAATGGTAAGCAATGAATGACAGAAGTTTCCCTTAGAAAGTATTTCAGGATTTTATAGAAGGTTAACTAACAGTTACCATGATAAAGTGATTTAGTAATGCTGTTGATATTATAAGGAACTTCTATGCTGCTTCTGCCAAGTAAAAAAAAAGTTTAGAACAATTGGAAATTCTAAGAAAAAACAAAAAACTAAGCAAATAGTCATGATCCAAACAGAACCAAAATGTAAATGCACCAGTGGTTTCAGCATAAAAAAAAGAGAAATAGATTTAACTTAAAAGGACATTGCTGTTTTTAAAATTCAACATTTGTGCCAAAATTTAATTTTCTTTATGTACTGACCAGTTCTGAAAAAAATATCGGTATGAGTGATGTAAATGCTTTTGGAAATTTTTAATCAAACTGAGAAAACATGGACACTTCAATTTTTATTAGAAAAACTATAAATTGATAAAACTATTAAAAATTGATAAAAAATTCCCATTGATAGTCAATAGGAATTTAGTAGCCTGAATATCATAGGTTGGAAAGTAGAGTGGAGTAGAATTTGAGTAGGTAAATGTAGGAGAAATTCTTTCTTTTTTGTCAATCTTATTTCTTATAAAGCAGATGGTGTATTTAAAAGGAATTATCTTTTTCTAGTAAAAACTCAACCTAAGAATATTTACATTGAGTCTATAGTACTTTTTGATAAAATCTTATATTCATGTAAATGTTAAAAAAGGACAAAGAGGATTTGGCATATGGACAGTAACGTATAAACTAATGAATATTCACAGGACTAGATGGATTTTATGCAGAAAATTTTGAACATGTTTTGTGACAGAGTTCTTGTTCATGGTGACTGCTAGGAAAAGAGTTGTAGATTGGTTCCTCTCGCACGGGACACCATAACTGTTAAGAAAAGAGGCACAGAAAGAGGGGAGGCAGGGTAAGAATTCACAGCCAGACCACATTTATTAGTATTCAATCCGGCCTGCCTGAGCACCACCTCTAGAGGCTGGGCCTTTTTATATTTTAGGAGGGCTAGAGATGGGGGGTGGGGAGTAGGGGGCAGCAGGATGAGGGGAATTCTTGGAACTGGTCTTTCAGGTGGCCATGGGGGATGGGATATGAAGGCAATAGGGTGGGAGACCCAATTGAGATTCAAGGGCAAGGAATTCCTTCCAATGTTTATCTATCTTTTGGGCAATGAGCAAGAATGGCTGAGGCTTATGTCTTTGTTGCATCAGTGACAATTATTGAATTAAAAATATTTCCTAAATTAGTTTACTGTTAGTGTGCCCATGTACATAAGTAAATTAATATAACTTAATTTACTCTATTGAATTACAAAAAACATAATGATGTTAATTCTAATATTTCTCTAGTCACATAAAAAAGGCATACATTTGACTTGGTGATTTATTAATTGTTTAAAATTTAGTATTCTCCCCGACTGCAAAACTTGAATGATTGAAATTCAGTATGGAATAAAGAAAAATCTATCAAAGGAAAATAATTCAGTAATGTCACAGATTCTCTTATCATACTTGACAAGCTCAATAACACAAAGGTTTGTCAACCATGCTAAAATGGAGATGACATGTGTAAATGTAATTTTTATTCATTAAATATGTATAACTTGCTCATGCTGTGGTGAAATTTATTTCGTTTTCATTGCTTCTTTCTCTGTATGAAGCATACAGATAATGGACTAAGGCCAGGCAAGTCAACACTGAACAGAGAAAGAGCAACCTCATATAATTATCTGGTGAGGATATTTTCTTTGAAAATATTGTTTGCTGATTTATTCTGGGAACAAAGATGGAAAACTCTACATATTAATAACTGGGAATTTTATAAGTATGCTAGGGTGATTAACTTATTGTTCCCAAAATGACAAGGACTTATTCTATATTTGTGACATCTAACATAACATATAGAATTAGGTTTACTGTTTTCTCATTCAGTTAATGCTTATTCAATGAACGCTTATCATCTTTCCCTGATAACAAGTCAGTTCTAGGTGCTAAGCATGAAGGTGTTTTTTAAAGTTTGTGGAAGAAATTGAATTCAAAGATAAGTTTATTTTGTTGTAAAACAAAGATTGAAATCCTTGCATATTTTTTCTGTAGTGTGTTTTTTTTTTTTCTATTAACTTTTTGAAAGACCCCCTCATTTATTGATGAGTGAAGCAACCCTGAAAGAGTTAACTACCTATTGAGAGTGTATTTCTGAGCTTTTAATTATTATAACAAAATGCCTGAGAAAGCTGGCTTTATAAAGCTGGGGCCGGCGCCCTGGCTCACTTGGCTAATCCTCCGCCTGTGGCACTGGGACCCCGGGTTCTAGTCCCAGTGGGGCACTGGTTCTGTCCTGGTTGCTCCTCTTCCAGTCCAGCTCTCTGCCTTGGCCTGGGAAGGCAGTGGAGAATGGTTCAAGTGCTTGGGCCCTGCATGGGAGACCAGGAGGAAGCACCTGGCTCCTGCCTTCAGATTGGCACAGCACCGGCTGTAGGAGCCATTTGGGGGTGAACCAATGGAAAAGGAAGACCTTTCTCTCTGTCTGTCTCTCTCTCTCTGTCAAACTCTGCCTGTCAAAAAATAAATAAATAAATAAATCTTGGCTCATGGTTTTGGAGATCCACGGCATAAGATCAGGTGACCTCATGGCTTGGCATCTGGTGAGGATGGAAATGGCAGGGAATACATGGAGGAGAGGCTCACATGGGGAGCCAGGAAGCAGTGATGTTGTGAGCACTCAGTGCCCCAGATATACTGAGTCCAAATTCTTGCCTTCCCTGGTGCAGGAGTACAGCTGGGGGTTGTAGATAGAGGTGAGCAGAAAAGCATGGTTTATTGAAAGGCAAAGGGATAGTATATATTCAGACAGTATAGTCGACCTTTTGAGAGGATTTCAACCCCTAACTTACACATATGGGCTGGAGTTGTCCTTTTGTAGGATATGGGGTGGAGCTAGGACAGGCTAGGTTGAATATTAAAAGGAGGAGGTGTTAGTAAAATGGTGAAGTCTTATCTATGGCACGATCTACACCCTGACACCATCCTAGGCTGTAGCCCCACCACCACCACTGCCAATGCTGGAAGCCAGGTGGCCGCATGGCCCAACCACCAATGTCAAGCTCCACCCCCATCCTACTTGGATTCCCTGCTCCTACTTCCCTGCCTGCCCCCTGGCAAAGTTTTAAAAGGACCTGTTCCTGAACACGTGTCTGTCTCTCTGTCTCTCCATCTCCTGACCTCTGTCTGTCTCTGTCTCTCTTACACTCTCCTCCCTCTCTTTCCTTCTTCGCCCCTTCCCTCCGGTCTGTCAGTTTTTCCCCAATAAACGCTTTCCCTTACTCTGGCGTTTGGTGTTCTTTGTGGTGGCCTTACAGCAGGGTTTGGGGTTGGGGTCACTGTAAGTCAGGGTCTCCAGGAAGGTGTCTTGGTGCCTGGTGCATGATGCAGAGTGAGGGTGCTGAGCCCTGGGTCACGTGCAGTCTTCACAGAAGGTGATGAGATTTGGGTGCTGTGCACAGCCAAGTTGATGGTGGTCTTCAGTTACTCAATCGCTTGTTGGCTACCTAACTAACCATTTCAGAGAGAACAGGTGAGATAGACTCAGGCGCTTATAAACAGCCCTCTCATGAGCAAGGGGACAGGCCCAGTGACTAAGGACCTCCCACTAGGCCCCACCTCCTAAACACTATAACTGGATTAAGTTTCCAGCTTCTGATTACCAATAACTTCAGCTTTGGGGTTTGAAATCCAAAGTTTGGAAGCCAAATCTTGTTCAAACTGTAACATGGTAACACAAAATAAATAGTTACATTGATAATCTCAGGTGAAAAACACATTTCCTGAGTCTTGTGTAAAAATCAACTTGTGCAGAAATATGGAATAGTGTTAGCAGATGTCTAGGTTGGCGTTTGTTAAATGCTTTCATAAGATGATGATGCTTACTTTGAACCTTGAGGGAAAAATTCAGTCTACTCACGGGGTTGCAGATGGGTGGGGACTTCATTTTAGAAAGAGGTACTGAAATTCTGCATTGGGAAATATCTTAGCATGTTTGGTGAGGGTGAGAACATTATAGTTTTATACATTAATAAATAGCTGAAGAATTATATAGAATATTGTATATATGTTTATTTGTCCTCTTGATGTTGAATGTTTCTGTTAAGATTTTCTCATTTTTGAAACTCAAATTACTTTTTTTCTTACTTTGAATATACCCAACTATACCAACATTTGACTTTTTCATACTCTTTTCATCATGGAATATATATTAGCTAGGTAACATCTTTTTTTTAACAACAAAAAGAATATATGAAGCTTTTAATTTTGATCAGACATCTTTCACATTTCTCTGTGTGTAATTGCCTGGACATACATGTACTTAAAGAGAATTTACATAGTGTCTAAAAATTTGCAAAATGCTACTGATATCAGCATAGTGTAGAAGGAATGTTGAGAGGCAGAACAAATGGAAGGGTCAAAAACCAAGAATGGTGAATTGGGCTGGCACCACGGCTCAATAGGCTAATCCTCTGCCTACAGCGCCGGCACCCCAGGTTCTAGTCCAGGTCGTGGCGCTGGATTCTGTCCTGGTTGCCCCTCTTCCAGTCCAGCTCTCTGCTTTGGCCTGGGAGTGCAGTGGAGGATGGCCCAAGTGCTTGGGTCCTGCACCACATGGGAGACCAAGAGAAGCACCTGGCTCCTGGCTTCGGATCAGCGTGGTGTGCCGGCCACAGCGCGCTGGCCGTGGCGGCCATTGGAGGGTGAACCAATGGCAAAGGAAGACCTTTCTCTCTGTCTCTCTCTCTCACTGTCCACTCTGCCTGTCAAAAAAAAAAAAAAAAAAAAAAAAAAAAAGTGGTGAATTGACTATTAACAGCCTCAGTAATAGCATGAACTGTCCTATAGGAGACGGAGGAGCCAAAAATCACAAGGATGTCTCTTTATGAAGATTGATGGTCTCACTCATTCTTAGAGCCAAGGGATTTCTCTTTCTAGTGAACACAAGTTTTCCTAGTTAAAGGAGTTTTTTATTTGAATTTATCCTACCCTGCATGTTATAATTAGAGGTGTTGTTGCAAAGAAAAAGAAATACACCTCACACTAGAAAACAGCAGCATTTATTTCCTTGCGGTGAAAATTCTAATGATTCTGTCCAGGTTACAAGTAGTGCTCTCCTTTTCTGCCTTAATTCCTTATTGATGTGCAGGAGTTCATGCTCACACAAAATGTTTCAGAAAGTGGAAATTTTATCTGAGAGCCTAAAAAAAAATTAAGACTTGGTGTTGCTTCAACTAAAGAAAAGGTAAAGACTTAAGTCCTGGGAAGGAAACAACAAATTTGCCTTTTAGCCATGAATTTAAATAGGGTAATTTGTTTCACAAACATGGCTCTTTGAAGTAAAAATCATTTACAATATTCCTTTTAATTTTATATCATCATAAAAGTTCAAGATTCTGTATAATCAAAAATATAAAGTTTTAAAAATGTCTTAACATCATGTATCTTACAATTATTTTTCTTAATTAAAACATAAAATCTTATTTAATTGTGTAGGGTTTTTTCCATTGTTTATCTTAGTTATGGGATAAGATACTAATTAAAATCCATTTGTAGGTAAATCAAAAATTAATGTTAGTTTTCTGGGTGACATGTTTGATAAAGAACTTTGATGTTTGTCATATGTTAGTGTTTAATCATGAACACTTTTTCAACAACCTTAATATATTAATTCCCCAAATAGCTCTAGAATCTCTGATGGAATCAAGTGAAAGATTACAGATGAGAAGTGAGAAAAGCCTACCTTTCATCCTTGATAGAACAGTGCTTTGTTATTGTTGTGGAAACTGTTGCATTGAGTGCTCTTTGACTGTAGTCATAATTGTGCTGGCTTTGATATTTGTTATCATTGTGCTTTCTTTGATACTGGTACTATTTAATATAGATTTTGCAATGTAATGTTGACTAAACCAAGAGAGAAAAGGGTCAGCTTTTCTTTCTGATACTCTAAGACCAGAAATGGTTTATATGCTTTGTATCTTTGCATGCAAAATCAAAACATGTGGTGTCATTGAAATCTGTTATTGTCTCCATCATCTGAACAGAAGTTTAGCATTATAATGCTGAGACTAGGAATGATCTTAAAATACACATTTTATAATTCCTTCATTCTTCAGTGAGAGAAACAGACCAAAAACTGAAGAGTTTTCTCAGTGCTACAATGTTGGTTATTCAGTGTGGCTTGGATGAGATTCTATCCAGAGATGTTTTAATTCCATGCTTTGTTCCAGGCATCAGTCATTGCCAAACACAAAGATCAGTAATTTCTGGACATGTTAACATATGTATCAGTAAGTAAAATTGTCTATAAAATGGCTTCAAAAAATTTTATTACCTGTCATTAAAAAGTTTAGTAGTATCCTTGGTAAATGATGTTTAGGCTAAGAGAAAAGTGTTTTCAGGCTTAGATATGCACAATGCTACGACCAAGAAATCAGACCTTTTCTCCTAGTTATTTTGATATCCAAACACTTGTGTAAGTTGCAAGGAGTTTTGGTTCACACTGGTCCCACAAAGGAAACTCTTTCATGAGAGTCCAGCTAGACCTGTAGGAGGTACCCAAGCACTCTTCATTCCCTTGCATCTGTGTTGGAAAAAGATTGTAAAATTACCTTTAAATATCTGTTGCTTACTACAGAATCAGCATGGGAGGAACAGATGAGAAAGGTGCTACCATGCAACAGAGGCAGTATGGTACACAGCGTGAATGCATTCTAGATATTTTTGAAACCATCTGGTTATTTTGCAATTGGGTTCGAGGTGAAGTATTTTTAGAAAAAACACAAAACACCTGTTAAGGGATGAAGACAGAGCCTAAGAGCATGAATGACTTCTAAGCTGCAATTTTCAACATATGATGGACAAAAGTCCTTGGAGATCAGTATAACAGGTGGACATGTTGCTAAAATTAGAATGAATCCTTCCTATCATCCCTCGCAGTCTTTTTTTTTTTTTTTTTAAGATTTATTTATTTATTTGAATGAGTTCAAGAGATGGCTGGGGCTGGGCCAGGCCAAAGCCAGGAGCCAGGAGCTTCCTCTGGGTTTCCCATGTGGGTTACAGGGGCCCAACCCCTTGGGCCATCTTTTGCTTTGCCCAGGCCATTAGAAGGGAGCTAGATTGGAAGTGGAGCTGCTGGTATTGTAGGTAGTGGCTTTTCCCAGTATGCCACAATGCCAGTCCACTATCTTGCATTGTTAAAATTGATGCATTAATCGCTGCCTCTGTTGACAAATACCAAAAAGTAATAAATTAAGGGCTGGTGTTATCATGTATCATGTTAAACTTCCACCTATAATTCCTGCATCTCATATCAGGGTACCAGCTCAAATCCTGGCTACTCTGCTTCTGATTTTGCTCCCTGCTAATGTGTGTGGGAAGCAGCAGCGTATTTCCTGTGTCTTTCCTAATTTTCAGAGTAATTTTCAAAATAATAATTACAGCCTATCTATGGTTTCGTAGACTATTAACAGTTGCTTGTCAGTTCCAGAAACTGGCCTTGAGAAAGTCAGCTGAATTTGCAAAGTAGTCCACCTCCAGTGAGGAATTACTAACCAGTTGCTCATCACCTATGCAGAGACTAACATGCAGATGGTCCTATATCATTTTCCGTGTTTCTAACCTCCTCTTCAGCTACTCTCTCTATTCCTTCCAAAAGGTCTTATGCTAACTGGAGAATTTCAGTTGGTCTTGACTGGGCGATCTTCCACCACCTGAGGGTTTGCTTTTTAAATAAACTGGATTTTTTTGCATCAACTCTAGTCTCAATAATTGGTTATTGAGTGGCCAGTGGATCCACCTTGTATTCAGTAGCAGATGAGTTACCTTCAAAGGAAAGGAGGCTCCAAGCTTCCACTGGGTTGAGAAAAAAGTTTTGACAATGATGTCCATATAAAGATCTGTCTTGACAAGGTAAGTTGTAGCCCAGGAGTTTATAAATGATAACCTTGGAAGTAGAATCAGCATTGTCTTCAGTGAAAATAATGTGGAGTCTCTTGGGCCTGCTGAAAACCATGAGAAGTTTGGGAAAAAGGAATAAAATTAGATTGTGAACCGTAAGGAAGTGGTAAATGTCACAGATATTAAAATAGTAGTAATTGCTTCATCAACTCAATATAGAGTTAAGAAGCATTAAATTGATACTGTCTTTAAAGATTCCATTTCATTCATCCTATACTGGGTTTTTACTACTATGGAGCTATCAACAGTATTTTTTCTATTTTTCAGTGAATTAGTCCTTTACTGATTTTAAGTCTTTCCCAACACATTGATGATGACTCTCGTCTCTAATCTGTCTCCATTCCAGCACTTGTAGTGTTCCCAGCTTCAGACCACTCATAAATCCCAGGCTACCTTTCTGGTTCCTCTGCTCTAACATTAAAACCCTGAGTACAGTTGGAGGAAAATATACAGCTGTTGAACACACCAGTACTGTACTGCTTTCTAATTCCAGCTGTCGTTTACTCTCTGAAGTACCCTTGTGTGACTACGTAGAAATTCTTACGACTTTTTTTTTTTTTTTTAAGATTTATTTATTTATTTGGAAGTCAAAGTTGCGCAGAGAGAGAAGGAGAGGCAGAGAGAAAGAGGTCTTCCATCTGCTGGTTCACTCCCCAAATGGCCGCAATGGCCAGAGCTGTGCCGATCCGAAGCCAGGAGCCAGGAGCTTTTTCTGGGTCTCCCACATGGGTGCAGGGGCCCACGGATGTGGGCCATTTTCTACTGCTTTCCCAGGCCATAGTAGAGAGCTGGATTGGAAGTGGAGCAGCTGGGAGTTGAATCAACAGCCATATGGGATTCCAGCACCACAGGATCTTGGGGCACAGCGCCAGCCCCAAAATCCTTACGACTTTCATCTTTCTCAGTGTCATGGTTCTATCTGTGATCACCACCATAGCTGTTAGTGATCTCATGATTTTACCATCTTTTTAAATATGGGTATTTCACAAAGTATTGCATATAAATAGGGTGCTCTTTCAATATTATTTTCCTTCGATAGTTTGAATTTCTTCTCTATGGATTGACTTTTGATATTGTCTTTTCCTGTAGGTTAACTCGCCCGTGCTCATAATTTCAACTCAGCAATTAAACCATGATGACACTCAGACTAAATAAGTATGCCAGCATCTCTCTCAGTTTTTGGAAACCTATATGCAATAGCAGTGTGGTTGTCCTCAAGTAACAATTTCAGTCTCATTGATTTCAAAATATCTAGCAACATAACCTTAGTGTAACAGCTAATTTCTTTCTGTTTGTTCTTTCTTGTTTTATTGTATAGGTGAATGACATTACCCTCTGCTGAGTTGCTTAGGTACAATTGCTTAGGTAATATATCTGAATTTTATTATCTCTGTTTCCATACCAAATTTATGCTTACATCCTTTTTTTAATCTCTTTTTTCTGATTTTGATGTTTTCCTTGCTTTCTCTAAAAGTTTTTTTTTTTTTCACCTAATCTCCAGGACTTTTCATTTAATGTATTTTAAATGTGTAGGCAGATTTCTCCCTACCCACCTAGATCATAAATCTAGTGACATGCTTCTGCTACTGAAAATCCTTTCTTATTTCCCCATTTACCTCAGAATTAAGGACAAACCAGCCTACCAGCCTTGTCTCATGCTTGCTGAACCTACAGTAGTTCTGCAAAAACACTCCAGTGTTTTCTTGAGCCTGTTAGATACTAGATATCCTATTCTGTTTTCCACAGCCATCACTTCTACTCTCCAATCTCACTCTTACCTTTTCAAGCATCTCTCCTTAAAGAAATAAACAAAGACCCACTAATTTTGTGAAGTTTGAATTAGTTATCATTCTCCTGGTTTCTGTTTCTATGTTTTTATGGCATTCAAGGTGTGTAACAGGCTCTTTATAATCTCAAACTGTATTTTCTGCAATCCATACTTGTAAGTAACTGCTTATTAGCACCCGTGCTCATAATGAGTAGACAAAGTAGCAGTTGAACAAGACCAGGTAGAATAGTCCAAGGATAGAAACAATGAATCTTGGAAGAAAAAAATATGGTTTTGAAGAAATAAAACCGTAATTGTTTCTGAACAAATAAGTGGATCTTTATTTGGCAAAAGTTTCAAAAGAAAAATTAAAGAATGGCAGTGAGATTTTGCAGTTATCAATTTTACTGTGTATTTTTAACACAGGTTTACGTTTGGGTAAAAACAATATCAAAATTAGTGGCTTTATGACGCACATCATAATGGATCTTTGTTCCTGTGGCAAATTCCTGTGTATATTTACAAAATTGTCAGACACTGAAACAAGGGTCTAAAATTATTATTTCTCTTCACTCGCTTTATATTAATCTTGACAAATCTTTAACTCTACTTTGTTGTGTGCAAATATCGGTTCCAAATGAGTAACATCTGCTTTCTTGTTTCATTAAAAAAGTATTATATCTAAAATTGTTCACGACAAAATTCCTCATAGGAGAGGACTGAAACTAAAGGTAATTAGAGTTAAGTTGAATTGATTCACTAGGGACTAATTCGACTGTTGTCTAGAATTTAACTCCTAGTTTGTATTTTTCTAAAATTTAAAATTATTGAAATATTTATTCATGTGATATCTTACAAAGAGGCAAGTTTTTTTTTTTCTGGATTACAGTTCTCACTTTGATATTATAAAAGGTCTCCAAGTAAAACATCATAGAAATATGTATTTGGAAAAATTTATGTATGTATGTATGTATGTTTATAGAAAGATCTCCATTTACTGATCCACTTCCCAAATGCCCAAAAAAGTCCCTGCTTGGGGCTTAACCCGGGGACTGGGAACTCAGTCAGGGTCTCCCACATGACTGGTAGGCGTGAAGCTATGGAGGTAGCATCATCTGCTGCCTTCCAGGAGAGCATCAGCAGGAAGTCGGAATCAGGAGCAGAGCTGCACTCTAGTATGGAATGCTGCTGCCCCTTGTGGCATCTTAGCCACAAGGGCAAACACCTTCCCCAGGAAGATATTTTAAGATCATCCATTTTTCTCCTTTTTTAAAGATTCATTTTATTTATTTGCAAGGCAGGGTTAGAGAGGGAGATATAATAAATAGAGATCTTCCTTCCACTGGTTCAGTCCCAAAATGGCTGCAGTAGCCAGGGCTGGGTCAGGCCAAAGTCAGGAGCCAGAAGCTTCTTCTGGGTTTCCCACATGATTGCAGGGGCCCAAGCACTTGAGCCATCTTTTGCTATTTTTGCCAAGGCACATTAGCAGGGAGTGGGATTGGAAGTGGAGTAGTCAGAATTTGAACGGGCACCCATAAGGCATACTGGCATCGTAAGCAGTATCACCATAATGCTGGCTTCAAGATCATCTACTTTTCTTAAAGTACAAACTGAATGTGTAAATGTTATCAAAACTGTATATGGTGCAAAAATAACTTAATCCTAAATAACATTTTTTTAAACTTTTATTTAGTAAATATAAATTTCCAAAGTACAGTTTGTGGATTACATGGCTTTCCCCCCAATAACTTCCCTCCCACTCACACCCCTCACATCTCCCGCTCCCTCTCCCATTCCATTCACATCAAGATTCATTTTCAATTATCTTTAATAACATTTTCTTTCATATTCTTGTTCGTTCTTTTAATCCATACTTTCACAGTTCCTGCTTTGTTTCAGATATGTTAAGTGTGAGAAATTCAATAGTAATTAGAAGCCACAAACAATTAATTCTAAACTCCTTTCATGGACTGTATGGTTTATTACAATTTTTATTTGTGTATTTTGAAAGTCAGAGTTATAGAGGTCTTCCATCTACTGATTACTCCCCATGTGGCCACAATAGCTAGGGCTGAGCCAGGCTGGAACCAGGAGTTTCATCCAGATCTCCCATATGGGTCGTAGGGGCCCAAATACATGGGCCATCTTCCTCTGCTTTCCCAGGCCATCAATAGGGAACTTAATAAGAAATGTAGCATCTGGGACTTGAACTGGTGCCCATGTGGAATGCTGGTGTCACAGGAGGTAGCTGTACCTGCTGTGCCACAAAACTGGCTCCAATTATTTTACTTATATAATGTTAGCCTTCTAGAGAAAGAACATTACCCTATATCCAGATAACAATGGAGTACTTATCATATTTTACTATTACTGTGCTGTGATAGAAGTTATAGACAACCAAAATCTGACTGCACCATTCCATCAAATGTCCTTATTTTCAATATTTAGATGAAATTAAAATAAGTTCCACTTACTCATGAGTCCCTCAAATATGTGAAGACAACACCAGTATTCTCTTTTACATCTGTAAGCAGTTTTGGAGAATCAGATTTTGATTTACAGCATGAAGTAGTAACATTTACATCCATCTTACTTTAATTTAAATGCAGAACTTCAATATATTTCTCTAAAATTTCATCATTCATCTTATTTAGTATGTCATTCTGTTGAAAGTACTTTGAACCATGATTGTTTAAAATATTAGTCATTTTCTTCTATATTCCTTTAAGCTAGAAGCTTGAATTTTTTTAAGGTTTTCATGTGGTAGGTCTACATGGTCAAAGATTAGTTTTAGACTGTTGATTTGGTGATGAATATTTCTTTAGAACTCATTTCAAATATCACAATTTCACTTCTGTTTTTTATTTTGTCTTTCTTTCATTTGGGGAGAGGGAAGTCAACAAATGTTGCCGTGTGTGTACATATATACACCTATGTCAACACAATACCCATATATATGTACCTGCATACATACATTCACACACCATTAGTTTGTATTTTTCATTTTGAAGACAGACTTATTTCACATGTGATGTTGAAATAATAATGGACTTATCTGATGTCTACTTATCACAAATTCTAAATTGCTGAAAGACGAGGTGATTATAATTCCACTGATTTTCTATAATCACTTTTATGATATCCATTACTTATCAGTCTATTTCTTCTCTTTAAAAGCTGTACATGTTGGAAGTAAATATATTTCATTCTATTACTATTGGCACTGGAGCCAAAATTAAACTACAGAGCTGGAAGGCAGATTTCAAATTATATAATCAGTGCCAAGCCTTGAAATTCCCAGCAAGTGACCATATGTTATTGATATTATCTAACTCAATGGGTAATTTTCTTGCTAATAAATAGGCTCTTTTGCTTCTGCCTGGAAGGAAAATAATATCAGGCTATGTATTCAATGATTACAGTAAAGAATTATTTTTCATTGAAATTCATGTCATCCATATTTCTGATACTGCTGCTGCTACTAAATGAAGGAAAGGGTATCCGATGTAATTCTGATTGCCAAATGCATGCTTATGCTTGTGTCCTTGACCCTGCCTCTGTGCAGCTGTTTGCTTTCAGGAATGGAGTGCACCTGTCATTGCTTTGTGTTCAGTTGATACTGGTTTTGAAGTGAGATGAATGTTCATAAATATGCAGATAGGAGATGAGTTTCATCTTGTTTTGTTCTGTAGAAAAATTCTTTCATATGGTAAAGAATTGATCAATTTTTTCACACAAATTCAATGATAAATTTTTTCACACAAATTCAGTGAAACAAGGTAGCATTTCTACAAAGCTATCCATATTTCAGTCAATCCATATTTCATTTTAACAGAGAATAGAGACATCCATATTGCCATTAAGTCATGGCACCCATGATTTACAGAATTTTTTGTTTGAATTGGTTTTCAATTAATATCATATCTTTAAAATTTTTTGGATCAGAATTTTATTAGGATTCTTGTAAGTGACAAGGAAAGTATTTTTAAGTGAAGTCATTTGAAAATTGAGTGACAAGTTCAGACAGGAGAAAAAAATGTGACTTCCAAAATAATCACAATAAGGAAACATAATAAGGAACAAAAGAGAAGCTAAAGATGCCTAAGGTTAGCAAGACTCCTCACACTGACTACTGGGAATGAGTTCTTCAGGTATACTGGGTTGTTTGCTGATGAGATGCATTACTATGTAGACAGGACAGTGGGAGAGAAAATATTGTGGTTCAGATGATTGCTCTGATGGAGAAAAATGTCCTGGTTGTATAGGGAGGCAAGGCGCCAGAGGTTTCCACATGGATATAATTATTGCTTTTCCCATAAGTCAAAAGAAAAAATGACTTCAAAAACTAGGGGAAAGAGAGAGGGAAGTATCACTAAGATGTGCTAACATACCCAAAATGCAGGTATATAAAGTAGACCAAATCTGAAAAATGTTATAATAATTCATATTAATGCTATACTCCCTATAATATTTCATGTTAATACTACTTATAAAATAAAATTTGTGGAATTAGCAAGTGAAAACCTAATTTGTAGGTGTTTAAGATTTTCCGTAAATGTCTTCTAACTCTACTGATTACTGTTACAACTTTATTTATGCATGAAGTAATGAGTTAATTGGTAGTTGTCACTGAATTAGAATACTGAGCAAAAAGTAGTTGTTATGGATACCATTTTCCTTTCTTCTACTTTTTCTTTTCCAAATCTACAATAAAAAATCTTGGGGGGGTGGGAAGGATGTGGGGAGTATTCTTCATTGTATTCTTGCAATTGTATCTATGAATTATACTGAATCTGTTGAAAGCAAAAAAAAAAAAAAAAACAGAAAACAAAAAACCTAAAACTAAAAATTAAGAAAACCAAAAAAAATGAAAAGTAAAATATAATTAGTCTGAGTCCATATTAGTTTTCCTAGCCTTTGCATTTGAAAAAAATTCTGCCTATTATGAAAACATTTTTAAATCCCATCAATGTCAGACATGTATCATGAAATCCCTTTCAGTAAAAAATAACAAAGAATACCCTTCCCCTTGGGACACTGTTTAAATGAGTTTGTGTTCTCATCTAGCAATCAACCAGAGTAGTGGAAAATAATCATTCATTATTTCTCCAAAGAATTAAGTCATTAACACTTTGTGGCTCCTTTTACATTTTTTGTCACTGTTACATAAATGTTTTATATGCTGATCTACTATAACATGCAAAATTTAAAGTGTTACTCAGGTACCAAAAATAATTGCATTTCAATAACAATGATTTCTCTTTTGATAATGTTTTATATAGCTTAGTCGTGAGAGCAAAGTCAATTACATGACGGTTCAATAAATATTAAGTACTAATAAAAATAAGAATAAAAAGTCACTAGCATAAAGCTGGAAAAATTTGTTTTTCATCTTCATATATACATACATCAAAATGCTTAGTTTTCTCATTCTGGCTTCTTCCATTGTAGTGCTTAAGAAAAGTCCTCCATCATCATAGAATGAAAGTGAATATAGTATTTATTTTATCTTAAATTATGATTTTTAATGAAACAAAATTTATTACAGTAGATAATAAATGCAAATTTTGTATTTCAGACAAAAGTATTGTTTTCAATAGTATTTATGCGTTTAAAAGCAATTAAAGTAAAATATGAAAAGTGCAAAAAGAAAATCTTTTTACCACAATGTTTTTTGTCATTCTTCTATTAAGATGTGTCTCAGACTTAACCTTTTATCTTATAGTCTGTCCTGCTTATACCGTAGCATTTTTAGAAACTCTTTGCCTTGGTATTTCTCATCCGAAATATTTTCAGTATTTCAGCCTGGATACTTTATCTTAAGTCTTATTGCAGTCATCCAACAGTGCTTTTCAATAAGCTCTCTGAGACCCTGTTTTCCTCTCTCTGCGTTAGCGCTATGGGTCCCGCAGAATGACTGTTTTCTCTCAGCCTGGCCTTCTCCTTCATTACTCACCAGAAGGAAACCTTTGTTAGACATTCTCACGTCTCTCCGCTCCCTACACTTTCTGCTACTGTTCACTTTCTTGTCTTTGCTCATGCTATGTCCCCCAAACTGTCATCTCTCTGTTAGACCCTTATCACCTACTGTGGTGTTGAAGATAATTTAGCTCTGAAATATCAGCACCTGTGACAAATTCTGATACAGTTTAAGTCATAAACCCTCTGATAATTTACTGCGTTGTTTCCCGCCCCTCTTCCCTTCTTCACCCAGTGCTTTCTGGTCTCCTTACTCGTTCATTTCTTTTTGAAATGTTTGTTTATTTTAAAGGCAAAGCAATGGGAGGCATGCAGGCGGTTGGGGGGCAGAAAGAGAGATTGCATTCATCAATTCATTCTTCCAGAGTCTCTCCTAAGCCAGGTCTGGGCCAGATTGAAGCCAGGAGCCAGGAACAGCATCCTGGTCTTCCACATGGGTGGCAGAGGCACAAGTACTTGTTCCAGCAAAGCTGCCCTTCCAGTCATAATAGCAGGAAGCTAATAAGAATCAGAGCAACCAGGATTCAAACTGACACTCTGATTGGTATGGCCAGGTTTGAAAGCAAAAACTTATAAATAAATCCTTTAAAAAAGGGGGGTGGGCAGCGCTGTGGCATAGAGTGTAAAGCTGCAGCCTGCAGTGTCAGCATCCTATATGGACACCAGTTTGAGTCTTGGCTGCTCCACTTCCCATCTAGCTCTCTGCTATGGCCTTGGAAAGCAGCAGAAAATGGCTCAAGTTCTTGGGCCCCTGCACCGGGGTGGAGACTTGGAAGAAGCTCCTGGCTTCGGATCAGTGCAGCTGCAGCCACTGTGGCCATCTGGGGAGTGAACCAGCAGATGGAAGACCTCTCTTTCTGTCTCTGCCATTGCCACTGCCTCTGTCTCTCTGCAACTCTGCCTGTCAAATAAATAAATAAATCATAAAAAATTAAAAAAAAATGCTTAACCTTGTGCTCCATGCTGCCCACCTCTCTCCTTTATTTTCTTCTGCTTACTCCCTCCTTCCTTCCTTTTCTTTTTCTCTTTCTCTTTACCTTATATTTCAGTTTTTGATGATAGTAGCTAAACCTCATTAGGTTTGTCTATTACATAAATAGCAAAAAAATTAATGGCATTATAAGTCCTTGTTAAAATAAATGTGTAGTGGGTATTTTTATGAAGCGTACGAATGTTTTTTGACTAATTCTCTGTAATATATGCTCTGAGGCTAGATGTTCACAGTTTTTGAAATTTGGAGAACTGTGACTTAAAATTTGAAGGAAGCTCATGGTTTCTAATGTCCTGGTATACAGTCAGGTGATCTGATAAAATATTTGTTCCTTAAAGTAATTAAATGTTGGATACTTTGTTACACAGCCATAGATAATGAGAAGACTAGATTCCAAAAGACATTAAGAATGTTGACTCAGGAAGAGCATCATTTGATGTGATGCACAGAACCAGTAGATGTGCTCCTAAGACAAGGTTGTAAATGCTTTGAGTATATTGAGGCAGGGCCATCACACTGGTAGAGGCTTTAGTTATTATTAAAATAGAGTATCAAAATGTTTCACAGATTGGACAGGAGCTTCCTTCGGGTCTCCATCATGGGTGCAGGGGATCCAAGCACCTGGGCTATCCTCTACTACTTTCCCAGGCCACAGCAGAGGCCTGGATTGGAAGAGGAACAGCCAGGATTTAAACTGACACCCATATGGGATTCTGGCACCTCAGGCAGAGGCTTAGTCCACTGTGCCACAGGCCCCTGTGCTGTAGGCTTTTTAGCTTATAAATCTTGACTCACGATGTTCACCATCATTGGCTAGAATGCATTATCTCTTATTCTTTATATTTTGAAAGTATTTAAAATATTTGTAAATTGACTACCCATTTCCATTCACGGAAATGGGTAAATTATCCACCCGGCAAAGTAGAAACTGTTTAGAATATCAGTCATACCAGAATCTCACAAATACATAGACACACAAAATTAATGAAGTGTTTTATTTTTGAGGAAAAAACTATATAGCTTATTAAAAAATATTATATTAAATTACTCCTGGATCCATTTTATGCCGCACCTCTAATGGCAGCTTCTATAGTAAATTTAGTTTGGGAAACTCAAACATAGCCAATTTTAGAAATTCTGCCCTAATCCCTCGGTTATTGCTAACGACTCTGCTCCTTTGAGCATTGTACTGTGATGTACTCAGGGGCCTCAAGCCCTGTGCAACTCTCATGAAAATGAAAAGAGGAAACAGAAGAAAATACTACAGACTACTTTACTCTCTTCTGCATCTTTCCTACAGGATTTCTACCGTATTTGCAGCAGACTGTATATCAACTAAGCACTAATGACAGTTAAACATTTTCCTCTGATTGCTGAGAACTTAAATATTAAGCCTTAAAATTATTATCAATAATGTTAAAATTTACTTTCTTAGTAATAATCAGGCATATTGTCAAGGTATTTTAAAGACATTATCTCATGCAATATATAGTAGATATTAATTATATGATTGTGTAATATATATAAGTATACATACTATATATAAAATACATATATGTATATATAGTATAATGTAATATATAATACATAATTATGTAATTAAATTATTACCAATTTATAATTAAGTAAACTAAAAGTTGAGAATATTAAGTAAAAAGATTGTCATATATATAGTAAGAGAATAAGAGAATTATTATTAAAATCCAGACAAAAATTGATATTCTGCCCACTTGGCCAGTGCTGCGGCTCAATAGGCTAAGCCTCTGCCTTGCGGCACCAGCACACTGGGTTCTAGTCCTGGTCGGGGTGCCGGATTCTGGTCCCGGTTGCCCCTCTTCCAGGCCAGCTCTCTGCTGTGGCCAGGGAGTGCAGTGGAGGATGGCCCAAGTGCTTGGGCCCTGCACCCCATGGGAGACCAGGAGAAGCACCTGGCTCCTGCCTTCAGATCAGCGCAGTGCACCGGCTGCAGCGTGCCGGCCATGGCGGCCATTGGAGGGTGAACCAATGGCAAAGGAAGACCTTTCTCTCTCTCTCTCTCACTGTCCACTCTGCCTGTCCAAAAAAAAAAAAAAAAAAAAAAAGATATTCTGGCCACTGATTATGCTTTGTACTGAGATACATAAATTTTACATATGTTCTAATGAAGTTCAAATCATGATTTTATATGTGATGTTTTAACTTCTTAAAGTCTAATGTGTTCAATAATTAGTTTTACTAACTTTTTGAAGAGTCTCAATATGATTAGTAATAAACTTGAAGAGTGGGACAGGAAAGGCAAAACCAATAGCCTTAGTTTTAAAAAGTAATGTTAGTTAATGTTGGAGAGAAGACCTTAAACACTGCTTTGGTGATTGAATAATCATTGAGCTTTTACTGTTTCAAACATACCGATGTTTGTCTAATGTTCTCATATAATCTACATATTACTCTAAACTATATAGAGAATAATCAAGTAAATAAACTGAAACAGAAATTTATTTCCAAAATGGCATGTGCTATAAAGAAAATAAACCTGATGCATGATTCAAAGTGAGTAAAAGATGAGACATATACTTTAGTTTGGAAGATTTAGGGAGGTCAATTTTGGAAAGAGGACATAACAATATAAAAACTGACATCTGCAAATCAATTGACATGAACCCATTTATGACAAAAATTACAGGTAGGAAATGTAAAATAAATTAGAGTGGAAAAACTTTATCTTTTCTGAAGTAGTAAGAGAAATTGATGAAAGACAAGATTTGAGAGGTGGATAGGGATTCTTCTATATGCAGAACTCTAGATACTGGAAAGGAGTTTAAATTTTATGTAAATAATGATTGAACATCACTGGCATGTTTTACCTATCAAGCTTGTTATAGAGAAATCAAGGGATGGTTATTTGGTAAGTAAGCTTTTAAAGATATTGTAGGAGGGAAATAGGGAAAATTATCAATCTAGGATATATTTTTAGATTATCATGAATCTTTCTCATGTCTCTTTTTGTGAATGATGCTAATGATTACCATTTTGGTTTGCAAAGACATTTTATCTAGGGACATATATTGAGTTGGTGAAGGACAAAACTAGAAGCACTGTATCTGTTTTGATTTTGTTGAGTATAAGATTATCATCAGATGTTCAGGTGTATAAATCAAATAGGAGGTCACAAATACCATGTAGATCATGGAGGAATGATTTAACCAAAATTTTTTTTTGAGAAAATAAGCTGCGGTGGTATTGAAAGAACTTGGATGACATTTCTCTGGAGAACATAGAGACAAACTGAGTGTTAATTTATAATGCCTTTAATGATTTATCCTTTGAAAGTCAGTGAGCTAACAGGGTTGAAAGGAAGCAACCAGTGAGGTAGAAGAAACATTGGGAAGGGCTGGTGCTGTGTTTCCAGGAGAATGTCAGTGTTGCCCAGAGATGGAGAAGGCCCTTCTGTGTGGTCACTTGATCACAGCTATGTCCTGTTTGGTACAATTCTAGGTTTCATTGTTGGAGTTTTGGTCAGTCTCTACCTGGTGTGTAGATTGCTTACCCTTTCTGTGAAAGAAAATAGGAAAAATTTAATCAATTTGCAGATTTTTTAAAAATTTATTTGAGAGGTAGAGTTACAGAGAGAGAGACAGAGAGAAAGGTCTTCCTTCCTTTTGTTCACTCCCCAAATGGCTGCAACAGCCAGGATTGCGCATATCCAGAGCCAGGAACCAGGAGCTTCCTCCCAGTCTCCCATACGGGTGCAGGGGCCCAAGGACTTGGGCCATCTTCTACTGCTTTCCCAGGCCATAGCAGAGAGCTGGATTGGAAGTGGAGTAACTGGGACTAGAACTGGTGCCCATATGGGATGCTGACGCTACAGGCTGAGCATTAACCCACTGTGCCATGGCACTGGCCCCACTGATATGTTTTAAGCACTTTCAAGATGTGGGAAATTAGAGAAGGAGGTTTTTAAACAAGAGTGGTGAATGCTGTGAGCCAAAAATATTTATAAGCAGAAAAACTCAAAACACTTTCAGGGGTACACTAATGAAAAGAAAGGGCCAAAGAGCTAATTTTTGATGAATTTTCTTAAGCTTTTTACTATGTTCCTTTTATTTTTACAGCTGGTAACAGGAAAGAGGGATTCTTTCTATTTCATCACCAATCTGAATCTCTATGTACTGTATCTTTATGTACTAACTGAAAAAATGATTTTTTGTCATTTCATGCATGTTTCTTTCCTAATTGAGCCCATTTAATAAAACCAAATATCCTAAAACACGTTCGTGTGAAAAAACCACGACCTATCAGTTGATTAGAAGAAAACTCTAGGAGCATCTTGAGTGTTGTCATAGCCCAGATAATTTTGTATTTAGATGAAAATCAGAAGCAAGGTTTTTGTGTGATACAGTGTTATATTAAAAACACTTACTGTGTTTACTCTTAGCTGATTTTTCTTTGGTGCTGATTAGAAAATTGTATGTGAGTAAACAAATACAAAAACAACACGTGGGGGCCCAATAGCAGTGGTTCTGCAGGCTCTGCCATTCTCCAAGGATTTTTTCTTCCACACTGAGGTGACAGTAAGAACTAAGAGACACGCGGGAGTCAAACACGTGTGTCGGGGCTCTGAGCAGAAGTTCGTTCTGCCTTCATCCCCGCATGTCTGTGCCCTCTCCTTGTTTTACCCTGCCCCATTCACACATAGGGTCTCTTTTCACAAAACAAGACAAGACAGCTCTGTCACCTTCGATAGCGGTTCCTGAGAAGCCACAGCCCCCAGCTCTAGTGTGCAAGGTCCTCTCCTGATTTCATCAGCATGGAAGGTGTATATTCCTGCTCCAGGGGAAGAGCCCTTCCAGACATTTCTAATTACAGAGTATCGTAAAGTGCAATGAAATAATCCTTATCTTCTTTTAAAAGCCTAAATATTTTGTTCTGTTACCTGATTTCTGAACCTACACACTTTTTGCAGCATTATCATGCAGGGAAATTTATTCCAGGTTCTAAATATTAGACTTGCAGATGTTCCCAAGCACGTTTCATTCACTAACTGACAATACTGTGGAATCTGATTGATCAGTCAGCCCCACAATAACATTAAAATTATAAAACATGTGAATTTTAACTATTGGGGAAAACATTTTACACAATGTTTTCTGGTGTAACAAATATTAAGGCCAAACAATCTGGGGAACAAGGAATCATATAGGTCAGATGATCAGATCACTCATATCATTCAGACATGAAATTCATTTTTGTAGAAAGATAAATACGGATCTCCACAATCTATTCAAATCAGACTCTTAACATCATGAAAGAAGTATTGGCTTTTTTGATTATTTCATAATATTAGGACATTTTAAAAAATTTGTGTAGAATAGAATTAAATAAGTTTATTTTGATGCAAATTTTTGAAATGCTTTTGGTATATGCATTTTACATAAACTTCCTGAAGACCTTGCATATATAAATTTTGAAGTATTTGATAAACCATTGTACCATTTATTAATGCTTAAAATTTAGAAGATTAGCCTATCTCTGAAAAAACTGTGTAGGAATAGAAATTAAAAGAAATACTTTATTGAAAAGTATTCTATAAAGCCCATGGCCAAGTGGAATTATTTTTTAGCAATACTTCTTTTAAAAAGTTTCTTCTACCAAAATATGTTCTATTTTATATTTCTGTTTTAGAAATAATATGGTTGTAGTCTATTACAGTTTTCATGTGGTTTTTAGGTAACAAGACATAATTATGGTATCCATTGCTTCCAGTTTCTTGCATCTGTCTTAAAAAGACATGCAGAACCATAGAGAGGGGCATATTTCCCTTTGACTGATGTATTCCTGGCTTTGCATTTCTCTGAAAAGCTGTTGTAATATTCCTATGAGCTGATTAAGGAAGCTTGTCATTTCTGTGATCCTCTGGAGACTGTCATGGGCAGCAGAATCAAAAACAGGTTTACAATTAATGAAGCAGAAGTCTATTGTGAGAAAGAATCTGATGAGTGCTTTCAGCAGCTGTCATGGGAAAGATTTCATATCAAATTGATTAGCCTGGCTCTCATTCAGATAGTCAAGCATTGTGTAACGAAATTTTGAGAAAGCATTTTAAATGCTCATGCCTGTAAACTTTAGAAGGGCATTCACTTGTCCATGTTATATTATTTCAAGCAAATCTCTATAAAATCAGAAGCTACTTTAATGTCACATACAGTACTTCACACAGTCCCCATTTCATTAGAAAAGGATGATGGTGTATCATGAAAATGTATTTCTTCACAGACAATGTATTATCTAGGAAATGTTTTCTACCCATTTGGCTATTCAGAGAAAATATTTTTTGAATATTTATTCTTTTATTTGAAAAATCAGTTACAGAGAGAGAGAGAGAAATAACGCACACACGCACAGGAGGAACAGACAAAGATATCTTCCATCCATTGGTTCACTCCCCAAATGGCTGAAATGGCCATGGTCAAGGCCAGGCCAAAGCCAGGAGCCAAAAACTCCTTCCAGTTTTCCTATGTGTGTGGCAGGGGCCAAACTGTGGGCTATCCTTCACTGCTTTCCCAGGGACATTAGCGGGGAGTGGGATCAGAAGCAGAGCGCCTGGGACTCCATCCAATGCCCATTTGGGATGCCAGGGTCACAAGCAGTGGTTTAATCCATTATACTACAACACCAGCCCCCAGAGAAAATACTTAAAGGGAAATATTAACAATATTTTCCAATCTCTAAGAGTGTTCTTGAATCAAATTGTCTCAGTGAAAGTATTGGTTGGCACTGAGTTTCTTCCATGAAATACAGAGGTATTTATCATGAATATGACTTGAAATATCTAATATTAAAATATTTTGGATCCATTCATCTCGTAAAATCTTGTTGAGCATTACCTAAGCGCTTGAAATAATGTAGTGAGTAAGATTGACTGGTTATTCATTCTGTGACATATGGAATGCAAAATTATAAAACTCTTCAATGATAACATAGGAGAACATTGAGGTAACCTGGGGCTTGAAGATTTTTAGAAATATCAGAAAATATGGAATAAATCTAACGCTAATTTTTATTTCATTATAATTTAAACTTTCTGCCCTTTGAAAAATACTCTTAAGATTAATGCACAACCCACAAATGGCAAAGCATTTGCAAAATCTTGTCTGATAAAGTACTTTCACTGATAATATACAAACAACACCCATAGTAATAGAACAAAAAATACTGAACTAGAAATGTGTGAAATTGCTTTAGAGATATCTTTATAGAGAACATATGCAGATGGAAAGCAGACATATAACAAAATGTTGAAACCATACATCAGTGGGGGATTGCAAATTACAACTAGATTGAGAGACATCTATACACTATTAGAATGACTAAAATAGAAAACATCCTACCAAATGCTGGCAAGGAAGGGAAACAGTGGCAACCCTCATTCATTGCTTGAATTGGGGGAATCTTTGAAATGTGGGAAGATCAGTGATGCTGGAGAAATTTGCTTGAAAGCAGAGGGACTGAAGTGAGTCTGTACAGCCAAATGGAGGATGCATCCGTAGGGTATTGTATGATTGAAATTCTTTGGCGAACTCTTACAAGGTAGTACCTAAATGTACTTTACGTTTAAGAATATCACTCTGTTTAAAGACTTGAGAGAAGTATCCATGGTAGGCACAAGATCAGTTTGCCACTTGTATTTTAGTGGTGGTGTGAAGTGACAGTTGGAAATAGGAAATACCAAAGATTTCCGTTCTGCAGTAGAACATTTCTACTGTCTATTTCAAAAGCTGTCTATTTCAAAAGTTGAGAAATACACAAATATCTTTATTTATTACTGTTGTCTATTGTCTATGTTCTTTAGAAACAAAATTTGCTCTCCTTCCACCATTTCAACAAAGATTCTGATTTTACTCCTGTTTATGTGTTAGGGATATATGTATTAGAAATTCAGCAATTTTCCTAAGGTTACATTGGAAGTGTCACTTTGGGTTCGTGCAACCAGTATTTTCTGGCCAAAGACACACATTTTTTTCTCTGCACCTGATACACAAACCAAATTGCATAAGATAGGCAACAAAGAATGAAGGAAAAGCTGTCCTTTCATTTCATACCTGTGCACCTTTGGCACTTACCTTTTGTCTCTCCACTGAAGTCAGCAAGCCTTGCACAACAACCTGGCCAGTGCCTACTTCTTTTTGTGTTTTGATTGTGGCCATGTCTTTTTGGGGAAACTTTCCTGATGAGACAGTATTCCTAGATCTTCAGTATTCCTAGATTGCTCTTCTTAAGTGTTCCTTACCCTTCTGTACAATCTTCTATGTTGGATTTGTGCTAGGATAGCACAACTGGCCTTAACCTTGCTCTAAATTGTATATGCACAAGGCAAGTGTTTGATTTTTTTCTCTGTTGAATTCCTAAGAAATAGTGTAGACAAGACACTTATCACTGACTGACCTATGCAGTGAACAATGAACAAGTGGAATGACCCTTGAGAAGATTTCAAAGCTTAAAGGACAAATTGTTTAACAACTTTTTGAAGCAAATTACCAAAGGGCGGCTTGCATATATGCTTCCAGGCCAACCATTTGAACGCTACCTTGGATATCATAGCTTATTGTTGAAGATTTTATTATTTTGGTATACACAAAAGGTACCTAAGACTGCTATTACTGATTTAAATAACAACATGATTCTGTTTAGATTTTTCATAAGATAAATCAGGGTATTTGGGAAATTTGTCAAATATTATCAGTATTAGAGAAAACAATCTTACCTTGCACTATATTTACCTCTAAATGACTAATTCAAAATGACATGTAATTACTATGTACCATTAGCATTTAACTGAAATGTCTTCTTTTCGGTAGTTCTATGTATTCCTTATGTAACCACGTGACAACTTTTCTTCAACCTCAAACAACTGCAAATGTTAGAGAACTAGTCTGGGTCCAGCAGATATCCTTACCTGATGGTTTAATAAGGCAAGCTGAAATATATAGATGTAAATCCAACCATCACACACAAAAATATGAGTATGTATCTCTTGTATACCAGGTGACTGTAGAAATTTTAATATTTTTAAAAAGTTTTGGGCTGGTGCTGTGGTGCAGCAGATTAACACCCTGGCCTGAGGTGCCAGCATCCCATTTGGACACCAGTTCTAGTCCCGGCTGCTGTACTTCCTATCCAGCTCTCTGCTATGGCCTGGGAAAGCAGTAGAAGATGGCCCAAGTCCTTGGGCCCCGGCACCCACGTGGGAGACCATCTGGGGAGTGAACCATCAGATGGAAGACCTCTCTCTCTGTCTCTGCCTCTCCTCTCTCTGTGTAACTCTTTCGAATAAATAAATAAATCTTTTAAAAATTAAATTTATATAAGGGAAACAAATATCATGTATTTCATATATACTGTTTTAATAGCATAATGATACTTCCCAGCCTAGCCTCCCTCCATTCCTCATTCCCACACACTCTCCTTCCTTTCTTATTTTTTTTTATAATGACATGTTTTCAATTTACTTCACAACCATAATCTTAACCCTCTACTAAATAAATAATTCAACAAACACTAAGTAGAAAAACACTGTTCCTCAGAGACAAGGGCTATGGGAGTGTTATGAAAAAAGATAAGAGAATAAACGTTTAAAGAATATTTAATTTTCATAGGAATTTCAATTTTGTATGAAGAACAATTTTGAGAACTTCTCCAAGTATCCATTGTTGGGATTGTCTTTAGAAAACAGTGTACTTCTTACTGTCAGAGAAGCATTGAGCATACTGGAAAGTCTAGCTGAGTGAAGATGGACATGAAACCAAACCAGATTACCTCATTTCATACCCTGTCTCCCCCACTTACCACTGGGTACCTTGCTCTGATTACCCAGCATCTCTGCCCGTATAAACAACAACAAAAAAATGTGCCTACCTCACAGAATAAGTACTAACTGTGTTTTTTAAATCATAGCACAGCATCTGGCATAGCATAAGTGTTAAGCACATGTTATCTGTTCTCATTCAGAAGAAATATATCATTTTATACATCAAACTGCTAAGTAAACTTATTTTTTTTAGTAACCTTATTTTTAAATTTATGTTTTCCTTAAACAAAGTTAAGCATACATCAGTCTACTTCTAATTTTTAAATTAAAACTTAATATTTCTTGATTTGTACTTTTTGGGACTAAATGTGATTCTGCTCTTTAAAACCACTATCTGAATTTCTCTATTGGTGTTAAGGACATTTGTTTCAGCTTTTGCTGGAGGAGTACTAAATTTTTAACAGAAATGTGTAGTTGCCAAGAAGGATAGAATAGATAAATTAGAAAATTAAGTTTTCTTCTGACTGGGAAATTGGACTTTCAGACTATGTTTCAATTATGTATTTCAAGTGCAATTGTCCTTGGAACAAGGTGCAACACATTTGAAAAGCCTTGCAATAAAGGGTAATACGTGATATAAAAAATAGTTTTGCTGGTATCTATCACATTTTACCATTCTAGGAATCATTTTTCTTCTTATTTGTCAGTTGCTGATAGTATTATTCCAAAATAACAATGTTTGAATATTTTCAGAATATCATAGGAAATGTTTTTAGTGTATAGCAACAACTGAGAGCCTAAACATATCCTCAAAAGATTAACAGTGGAGGACAAAGTGAGGGTCAAAGACGTCAACAGTGGGGTTCATCACCCTAACGATACAGCTAGCGACATGTCACGCTTGCCATGTGCTGTGATCACCTTTTTGCATCATTAAACGTGAAACTGTGCCCTACTTTGTCTTTTTTTCTCTTGTGTCTTTATGCTTTATTTATACTTCCTCATTCTTCTGTTCAGGATCCAGTCTGATGCTTTCTTTCGATAGGGAGCCAATTCTGCTGGAGACTTTTTATTTAAATGGTCATATTGTCTATCCCTTGAGTAGTCAAGGATGTCACCTTGAAAATTCCTTCAAGGGTGAGAGAGCTCCATTGCAGTTTGTCAAAAAAAGGCTTCTTCTAAGTACGGCAAAGTCTGTGGAATTTGCAGTTAATTCTAACAGAATTTGCAGATAATGTCATATTTTCCCATATAACTTAAAAATGTGTATTGGAAAACTAAATCTGTAGGCTATTTTTATTAGTTATAAAAAAGAGAAAGCCTAAGCTTTACAGAATATTTAGTTAATCTCATAAAAGAATCTCTAAAGTTAATAAATAATGTTATTTATTATATAATTTTAAGTAAATCGGAAAATACATGAAGCAATTAAGTTACTTTGAGCAACTTGTAATTAAATACTAAATGAGGTATAGATTTCTTTATAATTAAATATAAATGCTAATTTATCTTTTAATTACTACAAGTTATCTCAGTTACCAGGCAAATTCAGCATTCCCTGATAAATAACTACCAGCTTCTTTAAACATGTTATTCTAATTTACTTGCAATAAAATAAAGAATTTTTCTTCATTGTGATCGATGAAGAATGGTGATATTTAAAACTCCTTTATGTAGTTTAGCAGGTACTTGGGAGTATTTATCATTATCTGAAAAAAATGTTTTGCCATGTTTAAAGATTTTCATGAGTTTGTTAATGTTGAGAACAGTTTTCATCTAAGTTAAAACCTGTGTCCTCTGAAGACATCAACAGATGTGTCCAAGTTCATCAGTTTTATACCTGACTTCAGTAAGAACATGTTGACATAGATCTAATTTATTGCCCGGCTAGGGCTGTCAGCTTGACTATAGGACTATTTGATTTAATGGGAATGGATTTTTGTTTCTTCCCTCTCAGAAGAATTCTGTTATCTTTTAAAGGAGTTAGACAAAGATGATTGAAAACAATGCCCTAGTTATTTCCCAAAGATATCATTTTTCTTTATGTTGTTATTTTATTACTTTATATGAAATCAGTGGTTGATAAACATGTCTCCTAGAGCTGGTGGTGTGGCACAGAGGGCCAGGCTGCCACTTGTGATGTCAGCATCCCATATCCTGGAATGCTGGTTCAACTCCCAGCTGCTCTGTTTCTAGTCTGGTTCCCTACTAATTCACCTGGAAAAGCAGTGGAAAATGTCCCAAGCATTGTCCCTTACCAAGCTGGTAGGGGGCTCTGATGGAGTTCCTGGCTCTTGTCTCTGACTTGATATAATCCCAGCTATTGAGGCCTTGTGAGGAGTGAGCCAGCAGTTAGAGGATGCATCTCCCTCTCTCCCTGTCACTCTCCATTTCAAATAAATATATCTGTTTTTAAATAGCTTCTAATTATTGAATCATAAAAAATGCATTTAGGGGTGGGCATTGTAGTGCAGTGGATCAAGCCATTCTTTGGGATACTTTGATCTCTATCCAGGTCCATACCTGGTTGTTCCACTTCCATTCCAGCTTCCTGCTAATGCATCCTGGGAAGCAGTAATGATGGACAGGTGAATCCACCCCTGCCGTCTGTGAGAGAGACCCAGGTGATATGTCCCTCCAGGATCCTGACTGCAGTCTGGCCCAGCCTGAATGTTGTGGCCCTTAGAGGAGTGAACCAGCAGACGGAAAAGGTCCTCCCTGCCTCTCTGTCTCTCAGTTTCATGTTGATGAAAGACTTGAGTGATATTATTCACTATCTTCTACTTAATGAAACGGACTGAACTAATTTTCCCCTAAATAGTATTAAACTATTTCATTTAAGAGCTTATTTTCCAGTGTTCAACTTTTGTTATTACTGTTGATTTTTGCTGGCAGAACTAAAATAATAAAACTGTAAACACTGTCAGTTTTAGATATATCTTGACTACACCCCAGGGGAGGATTGCCAACACCATATTGGATAAAAGTTTTATTCAATGTTAACTGATTGCATATACATATGACTCTTTTATGTTGATGTGTTTTTCTTATATATCTAATTTATTCAGAGTTTTTATCATGAATCACTGTTATATGTTATTAAATTTATTTTCTGCATCTTTTAAGATGACTGTATGATTTTTATTTTTCATTCTGTTGATGAAGAGCATCATGTTTATCAGTTTGTATGTGTTGAACTATTTTTGCATCCCTGCTATGAATGTGGAGCAATATTTTTAATGTACTATTCATTTGATTTTGAAATATTTTATAGTGCATTTTTGTTTCTGTTCATTGAGATTACTCACCTGTTGCTTTCTTTACTGTGTTCTTGTTTCTTCAGGGTAAAAGCATTAATGACTTTATAGGACAAATTTAGAGGTAGTCCTTTTGCTGCTGTTTTTATGGGGAATAATCAGTGAACTCTTCTTTAGATGTTTGCTGGATTTTGACATGAAGCCATCTGTTCTTGGTCTTTTCTTTGATGGGGCCATATTTATTACTGATTCCATATCTTTGTGCATTATTGATAGGATTAGATATTTTATTTCCACAAGATTCATTCTCTGTAAGGAGTATGTATCCAGTAATTTGTCCTTTTCTACCAGGTTAACGATTTTTTTGTCATATAGCTGTTTACAATTCCTGCTGATAATCCTCTGTATTTTTGTGGTATTAATTGTAATGTCTCCCTTTTGTCCCTGACTTATATTGTTGGACTCTTCTTTCTTTTTTGTTCCTTAGTCTAAATAAGTGTTTGTCAATTTGTTTATATTTTCAAGGAACAATATTTTCCTTTCATTGATTTTTTGTGGATTTTTCATCTGCATTTCATTTAGTTCTGCTCTAGGTTTTATTTTTTGTGCTTTTTTTTGAAATTGTCTTATTTTTATAATTTCTTGAGATGCAATGATAAGTATATTTTTTCTAATTTTCTGATGTAGGCATTAGCTTTTCTAAACTTCTCTGTTACTGCTTTTTGTACCCCATAGGTCTTAAATATATTATGGTTCTATTTTCATTCATATTAAGAAATTTTTTAATTTCTCTCTTAATTTCTTTCTTCCATTTGGCATTCATTAGTAAGTTGTTTAATTTTCATTTCTTTATGTAGTTTCAAAACTTTATTGATTTCTAGTTTTATTACACTGTATTCAGAAAAGATAATAGGACTTCTGTTCTTTTAATTTGTTCAGACTTTTTTTCATGACTTACCATGATCTATCCTGGAGATGTGATAATCTATCCATGTGACGTGGGAAAAATATGTGCTCTGCAGCTATTAGATATAACATCCTACAGTTCACTATGTGGCCCAATTGGCTGAGAATGTAATATATTTCTAATGTTTCTTAATATTGGTTGTATGCATTTGGTTGTCCCAATATTGTGTGTGTGTGTGTGTGTGTGTGTGAGAGAGAGAGAGAGAGAGAGAGAGAGAGAGAAATAGAATGAGAGAAAGAGATTGATTTCCTCTTGCTGGATTGAACCCTTTATCATTATAAATGTTTTTTTTAAAGATTTATTTATTTGAAAGAGTTACAGAGAGAGAGAGGAAGAGACAAGACAAAGATCTTCCACCTGCTGATTCATTCCTGAGATGGCTGCAGTGGTCAGTGCTGGGCCAAGTGGAAGTCAAGAGCCAGTAGCTACATTCAGGTCTCCCACACTAGTGGTAGGGTCCCAAACACTTGGACCATCCTCTGCTGCCTTTCCCAGGCCATTAGCAGGGAAATGGATTGGAAGTGGAGCAGCTGGGACTTGAACTGGCATCCACATGGAATGCCAACTTTGCAGGTGACAGCTTTCTCAGTGCTGTGGTCCCTTTTATCATTATGTAATAACTTGTCTCTTTTTTCCTGGTTTTAATTTAAAACCTATTTTGTCTAAATATCATTGTTCTTGCTTTCTTTGTGTCAATTTTCATGGAATATCTTACTCCATACTTTTACTTTCAATCTGTGTATATCCTAAGAGGTGAAGTGTGTGCTTTGTAAGCAGCATATGGTTGGGTCTTCCTTTTTTCAACTGTTCAGCTATGTTATATCTTTTCGTTAAATGGATAATTTAATCTACTTAAATTGATTGTAATTATAGGTCTTACTAAAAGCATTCTGGTATTTGTTTTTCTAGATATATTTTTAGTAATTAATATATCAATATAGTAGTAGTATTCAATTCATTGCTTGCTTTATCCCTACATTACTATCTTCATTTGTGGATAAGTGATTTCTCTAGAAGTGTTTTGACTACTTTTCTGTAATTTTTAGTAAGCCTCATACATTTTTGCTTTGTAGTTACCATGTAGCTTACAAAGAACATATTTTGATAACAATACATTTTTTGAAATTACAGCAACTTGACATTGATGATAAACATAGGAAAGGAAATCAAAAGAATATGATAAAAGCTAATAATAAGTAGCTGTACACTTCATTCCTCTGCACAGTGTATCTTATTTTACATTAATGCTCATTTATTAACCTATGATACAGATTTTATTTTTAATTGTTTTATTTATGATACCCATACTGAAGATGTAAGTACTTTATGTACCATGTTTACCAGATTGAAGAGCTCAGGACTCTTTTTTTTTTTTTTTTTTTTTTTGGACAGGCAGAGTGGGCAGTGAGAGAGAGAGACAGAGAGAAAGGTCTTCCATTGCCGTTGGTTCACCTTCCAATGGCCGCCGCGGACGGCCTGATCTGATGGCAGGAGCCAGGTACTTCTCCTGGTCTCCCATAGGGTGCAGGGCCCAAGGACTTGGGCCATCCTCCACTGCACTCCCTGGCCACAACAGAGAGCTGGCCTGGAAGAAGGGCAACCAGGACTAGAACCCAGTGTGCCGGTGCCGCAAGGCGGAGGATTAGCCTAGTGAGCCGCTGCACCGGCCAATCAGAACTCTTAGCAGTGAATTTTCTCCCTTCTGACATATTCTCTTCTGATGGTCAACATTTTTTGTAACACAGACCTAGTGATGATAAATTCTCTCTGCCTTTGTTAGCCTGGGGTTGTCTTTATCCCTCCTTTATATCAAAAGGATAGCATTTCTGGGTAAAGTATTCCTGGCTACATGTTTTTTCCTTTCTATACTATGAAAGTCCATTCCCACTCCCTCATGACCTGTAATATTTCTGCTGAGAAATCTACTGTCAAGTGAATTAGGACCCCTTTATGTGTGTATGTGTGTTTTTTTTTTCAAATTGTGTCTTAAGGAATCCTCCTTTTATCTTTAACCTGGGAGAACTCTATTATGTTTTTATTGTGGCAGGATTTGTACTAGATTTCACATCTAAGATCTCGACTCAATTTCTTCTCCTTTTCTCAAGTGGGAGGTATCCTTTGAGTAGAGAGCTGAGGCAGTCAGCTTCTGCCTTCCTTCTTCTTCAACGTATCCTGTCTCATTGTAATGGTAATACAGGCACTGTGGCCCCTCTCCTGATTTCCACAGGTCTCTGTGGGGAGCCCTTCAGAGCATCCCAATAGGACCTGATTTAAATGGAAGTAAATTGGCTCAAAGCTGTCTGATTCAGTTTTTTTCCATCCACAGGACAGTTATGTGTGGCACAGTGTGGTCATGGTTATCCTATGCAATGTCAAAAAAAAAAAAAAAAAAAAAGTAGTGGCCCCAAAGAATAGCTGATGGATTCCAGAAGTGAGGTCAGTAACTGCTTTAACCTGTTCTACTGGAAAGAAAATTACACTAAGGAAAAATAACTTTAAAACATTTATTATTTCAGTTAGGAGGTTAGCGTTAAACATGATTCCTGGATTTATGTTCCCCATACAAATGATTCCTGTTCATCACAGTGTGAAATCGATATCTATTGATAATTCACACTGTGATAGATGGTCACCTCTTTTTAGAAGAGAAATGACATATGTGAAAAGAAAGCTACTGTTTAAAAAAATTTATTTGAATGACAGGGTTACAAAGAGGCAGAGGAAGAGAGAGAGGTCTTTGATCTGCTGGTTCACTCCCCAAATGGCTGCAATAGCTGTAGCTGGGCCAATCCAAAGCCAGGAACCAGGAGCTTCTTCCAGGTCTCCCACGTGGGTGCAAAAGCCAAAGCACTTGGGTCATCTTGCACTGCTTTCCCAGACCATAGCAGAGAGCTGGATAGAAAGTGGAGTAGCTGGGTCTTAAATTGGTGCCCACATGGGCACTGTAGGCGATGGCTTTTCTGCTATGCCACAGCACTGGCCTCCAGAAAGCTACTTTTTACAACCTGTTAATAAGGCCAGGAATACACATAAAGCAGTAGTGTTTTGTTTTTAAACAAGTGTTTGTCTTTCTTATCAATATGCTTATTTCCTTCATCTTCTCGTAGGAAACATTCAGTTTTACCTTCAGTAATGTCATAGATGAATAATTTACTTCCCAAATTCAGTCTTCCATTATAATTTAATGTTATTGAGTCAAAGAATATATTAATCTACCTTGTTGGCAAATTTTATTTCAACACATCCTCCTCTGTAAATATTAAAATTGAAGGTCATGATCCTGTGTATATGTTTATGTATATGTTTATTTATCATAATATCTAGATATCTCATATTTCTTTTAGAAATTTCTCGTTTTTCTCTTATTCAGCCTGGGCATTGAAAACATTTGTTTAATTATCTAAACTCCTTTATCTACTCTACAGTTCAAGCTACCTATTGACTTAATTTTAAACTATTACAGCTTTAAACACATTATTTACAAATTAGCTCTTCTTTGTAATTGCCAGGTCTGGCTTACTCTATCAATCATCCTCTAATCTCTTTGAAAAATTTATGATGCTCATTTTAATTTCTTGTTCTGATGACTTTATTGATTCGTTTTTCCTAATTCTTCTAATTTAAGATGTCATTTTTTTTTCCTGGTGCTATTTCTTGTTGTTATCTTTTGTGTAGCCTCATATTCTCTTAGGAAAATCGGCTGCCTATGTAAGAAGCTTCACTCGGGTTGGTAGATGAACTCCCACGCACTGGCTTTCCTCCTGCTATGTTCATATCTGGGGTTTTGATAAAAGGTGGAAATATAGTCAGACAATAAGCCAGGCATGGTGTTTGGAGGAGGAAGGATTCATTTGTTTCATATAATCAGGCAATTCTATGCCCTCAAGAAATCTATCACTCCTCAGTGCAAAGCTATTTCCATATATTTGCTAAATTTTGTCATTTATAAAAAATAGACAAAGCGATGTGATTTCTAATAAGCTAAATTCTTGTAATCATTACCCAACAAAATAACAAAGGAAAGAGGTGACAGGGAATGCACCGCGGACTGCTTATTTGCTGTCTCCTCTGGTTTTCTGCCTATTGCCCCTGCCTCACTTGTGTTCTAACTTAAATGAAATTATTTAATTTCTAATTCAGCTGGGTTTGTTCTGAGCTAGCGTTGCTGGATTTTGGGATTTTGTTTTGTTTTTGGTGATGTTGGGTGGGGGATGATTTTCCTGACAAAGTGTAAGTGAAGGAAAGAGAATAGTTTAGAAGTCCTTGTTTTTCTAGAATGCATGTCTTTGACACCTATCCTCTTTTCACTCAACACTGCCAGTTCACCTCCTCAGAACCCCAGGGTGATCACCATCACTGTCAGTCTCCTAAGATAGTTTTTTGGGGTGAGTTCAGCTTTCCTCTTACTTCTGTTGGATTTCATAGACTTATACCTACCTACAAGATATTATGAGAGATAGATAGAGTACTTATGATCATATATTCATTACTGAATTATAGAAAAAATTCTCATAGCTATCTATTTCAGTAACCGTTAATTATGGCTTTCTTCTGGAATCTGATTAGTTTTAGATTGCTCTAAGAAGCTGAATGCATTGAATTGGATTTGAGTAAAATCCTGAAAGGTCACCAGCGCAGCTGCAGATCACCTTCCTCCACCTGACAGGCACATTGGCTTCTGCAAGCTATGCCAGAAACTTACACCTCACTGATCACAAAATTTCTGTGAAAGTAAATAATTCATAGATTGAAACTTATACTACATCCTTTATTGTTCTTGTCATGAATATGAATGTTGAATCAAATTATTTCATACGGAACATTTAACATTATGCTGCATTCTAAATGTACTCTGATACAAGGCATTTTCCCCCATAACTTCTTTATTGGCTATAGAATTAGCAAAGATAAAAGCAGTCTACACTTCTCTGTGATGGCCTCAGGAGCAGAAAGTCTTGTTCCTGGCAAGTGTTTGCTCCTTTTTGGAGGCTTAGACTCTTTGGGATTAAGGCAAGCTGCCATTACAGTAGAAAGGTTACTACTTGAATTTTGAATTTCTTCTTTTATTGACCATATGACAAGCACTCCGGGAACTCCAAGAATGAAAAGGGGAAAGGTATAAGTTTAAAAGACAAAGTGAGAAGAATAATGTGGGTTTCCTTTGCTTACCTCTCATTTCTAGTAAATTTTATCAATGAACAGAATTCATAAAATACTCTGCACAGAAGAAGAGAGCTAAATCCCCAGGTCTTTCTTAATCCGCAGCAGCCTTCCTATGAGTAATCAAGGGAACCACCCAGGAAGTATGTAGCCCCCTCCCATTCTGCATGGAACAGTAAGGAACCCAGGACAGCATTTACAGCATCACAGGGGGACAGCTAACAATTGAGGTTGTGTGTCCACTCTCAAAATGAGCTTCCTATACTATTCCTAAAAATTATTATCCATTTTTGCGAGTGTGGCCTGCAGATGCTGCCATAGGGTGAAAAATTTCATCATCTTAAAGCTCAGTGGGGGCAAACACCCACTAAAACTAAACCATGAGATGCTTTTCTCGTACTGACTCTGAGACCAGGAACATTTCTCTGTGATTTCTTTAGATGACTTAGGTATAGTTGATTCTTTCTAGCTCATAAATATTTTCTAATGTTTCATGATTTATATCAAACAAGGAGGTGCTAGTGAATTAAGTGTCTGCCCTGGGGTGAAGCCTCCTCTTCACTTTTCTGTTAGAGGCACAGCACACTCGACTCTTGCAAGATGGCTAGCATTAGGAAGCAATGGCCCTGCAGAGATTTCAGGGCAGCCCCTCTTTGGTGGAACTGATGTCTTCATCTCCCCATTGGCCCATGGCTCATGAGCCGAAGGGCCTTGGTCAGCACAGTGCGCTGCCTTTGCAGACTGCATGTAGTAAATAATTTTATCAATGCACAAACTAATTTTATAATGCACAAACATTTCAGTTATATGGATTTCGACAGAAGAAAACACTTATGAAAACTTGTATAATTAGGCTTTTAAATGTCAAGTGTTATATTGAATGCATGAAGGAAATTCACTTTTTTCTCTCTTATTTTAAGAACTCTGTGTCAAAACAACTGTATCTGTTAATGTGTTCTGCAGAATATATGTCCTGGGGCTACCTGGTTTTCAGAAATTTAATTTTATTATTATAGATTCTTCACCAATTCACTGTGACTCAGTGCGACTCCCGATTATATGCCTTAAATCTTTATTTTGCCTTTTTTTATATGAACATCTGCTTTGTGCCAGTAGTATCAAATTGACTATAATATAAATTATATTGTACTTTGAATTTGTTAGAAAGAAACTCCTTTATCTTAATCTCAGATAAAGAGAATGCAGCTGTGTATTACTTGTACTGTTTTCCTGATGCTTTATCACCTTCCTTCAATATAATACTGATTCAGAATGTTTACAGAAGTTTATATACTGTTAAAAAACTCACATAATTTCCACAAGTGAATATATACTTAGGGTGTGTAAAATTGTTTTATCTGCTAGTTCAGTAGTAAGACTGATGGCATCACCTTACTTGTATAACACTGAAACTTTAACGCAATAAATACACGAATGGGTCAGAAATAACTCTATAACCCAGAGCACCTGCAGTGTTGGGCCCTCTCTGGGTATACCTGTCATTTCCTTAAGAACTTGCAGGAAAAACCTGCAAGTTTTTTTTTTTTTTTTCACTTTGTTAGAACCCCCTTCCTCATCAAGTCATTTAAAATTAAATTATTTTTACTTTTCTTGAATTTAGATGTACACAATAACTGTGCAGTGCTCTGGCTAGTGGCAATTCACAGATGTGTTCACTGAGTTGATAGAGTTGTCAAGGAAGTGGAGCAGAGGATTAAGTATTCAGTCATCTTTTCTTGAGGGCATTTGTAGCAAATGCAAATGCAAAATGGAGTCCTGAATTCTGGGATGTCTTAAATATGCTTGAACTGTGTTAACTTTTTAACAATTTCCGATTGAGATGCAGAAAGGAAGTTGGGCAAAATACAGTTTTATGATACTCCCTATCTTCATGCTCCTGGGTATTCACAACTATTTACAGCCGTAGAGCTTGGCAGCCCATGTCATCACTTTCAGATACTTAAAAGTTATTTATGTCTTGCAGTGATATTAATGCTAAGACCTAAAAGTTCATTTAAGCAAAGACAGTTACTGATACTTCTCATGAACAAAGCTGGAAAACCTTAGAAAACTTGTAAAACATCTACTAAGTCAATAAATGAAAAGGATAATATTTTATGAACATGAGATTTGTCCTAAGAATACTAGATTGCTTTGATACTTGAAAATCAGTGAATGTAACTTACATTGGTAGAATTAAATTTTAACATTATCATCTCAGTAGATCATCATGAATTTGCAATATGAACTCCCAGGAAAGTTAGAGTGAAAAGGAATGTCCTCATTTTGAAAAAGGCTAGCTATGAGAGAGGGGGGTGGGGTAGGGAGGGATACAGAGAGAGACAGACAAAACAGAAACATCTCCAGGCAAGCCCATCCTTACAAGTAAATAACTGAATGTGCTCCTCACCCCCATATCAGAACCCCAGCAAAGATGTCTGTTCTTAGAACTCTTATTTGATATTATATGGAGTAAAGAAATAACATCATGGTTTGAAAGTAAGAATTGATTTTTTTTTTTTTTTTGCATACAATGTAATGATATACATGAGGAATCCAGATGCACTCAATGCAACTATTGGAACTTTTAAGAGGAATTAGTAAACTCTCAAGATGCAAGATCAATTTATAAAATTAAATGTATTTTAGGTCATTAACTAAAAATACTCTACAAAAGATCCAGTGTATTCTAGTGTATCCAGACCACTTACATTAAGATATTTTTTCATGTTTAGTTTCTTAAGAGAAATGTAAGCTTTGATAAAACAATCTAGTGTGTTCATGGCAAATCTTAATAACAATCATTTAAGATCGCCTAAACAGTATAGATCAATAGGATAAGACCTTATTGTAAACTAGAAATTTATAGCCATTGAAGGAAGAAAAGGCAAGTGATTTTCTATTAGCTTAAAATTGTCTCATAAATTATATGTAGTAAGTTTTGAACAAAAGACAATATGTAGCAGCACTAATGTAAATGAGATCAAATTATTAAGGGTGTGAGAACTGTCATACTCACTGAGGGCATGATATTCTCTATATTGTTATGTTAAGGAGACATGACTTTAGGAATTATATTTATCCCGTCCATTATGAATAATTTTTCTAAGGAATATTGTCATGCTTTTATTATCATAGCAATATTTCCATAAAAATATTTCTTCTGTTATAAACTCATTCAAGTCAACTTTCCTTTATCCTGTTTCAGTTGTTTTCATGACTCTCTGGCTTGCTATTATAATGATAAAATTTATAGAATAGAACTGGGAAATTTTTAACACTCTATTCAGAGGTCATTTATTTACACTTTCCTCCCCACTTTCGTCTTTTTTTCTGCCTTTTTCCCCCTACCTTTTTCATTACTGTCATTCCATTTTTTATTTCTCCTCTTATTTCCTCTATTCCTCTATTTTTCTGTGTATGTATCAACACGTAAAACATACTTTTTTTCCTCTGATGGCTTTTATCTTTTAACTATACCTCTACACATTAGTGGATGGTTTCTTTCTCAGAGCAAATTGCTGCATGTGGCCAGAGTGTAGTCTTGGGGGGGAAGTAACCTGGGTGACGCCCAGTATTTGTTCATTGAAGAACTCTTTCTGATGAGAAGTCAGCCATGAGTCTAATTGGAGATCTTCTGAAAGTCAGGATGAAGATCTTTTCTAGTCATGTCTGTGAGGAGTTTTATGTGCCTTGTGTACTTGAATGTCCCTTTATTTCTCCAAATTAAACTTTCTGTAATTATTTCACTGAATACTCCTTCTAATCCATTCTCTCCTTCTACACCTTCAGGTACTCCTAAGAACCATATGTTGGTCAATTGATAGTATCCTGTAAATCCCCAACATTGTTTTTAATTTTTCCAATTTCTTCTTCTGTTGCTGCTGCTTCTCCTTCTCCTCCTGCTTCTCTTTCTCTTCCCCCTTCTCCCCCTCCTCTTTTTTTTTTTTTTTTTTTTTTTTTTGTCTGACTGCCAAATTTCCAGAAGTTCGTCTTCTAGCTTGGGTATTCTTTCTTTTTCCTCACCTAGTATTTTGTTAGGCTTTTCACTGTATTTTTATTTTACATACTGAACTCATCATTTCTAATATTACATTTTGATTTCTCTTCAAAATTTCAATTTCATTGGAGAATTTTCCATTTATGTTATGTATAGATTTCTGTAATTCATGAATTCACTTCTCATTGCTTCTGAGTAATCCTATCATTAATTTTTTGAATTCCATTTCAGGGAATCCATCAATCTCTTCATCTTCACATTCTAATATTGAAGTGCTGTTGCTGTTCCTTTTGGGGCCCTACCATTTGTCTTCCTTATTCTTGTTTTTTTTTTTTTTTTATTTTCACCATTTATTTTTAGGCATTTGTGGGAACATCTGTTGGTTCTTTCCTCTGATGGCTTTTATCTTTTAACTATACCTCTGTGCATTAGTGGATGGTCTTCTCTCTCAGAGCAAATTGCTGCATGTGGCCAGAGAGCTGTGGTCAGTGATCTGGGAGGGGAAGTATGCTGGGTGACTCCCAGTGTTTGTTCATTGAAGAAATCTTTTCCAAAAGGAAAACTTACTTATAAACCCTAAGAGCATTCTATTTGTGTTTTTTGTTAAGAAGGTTAATACTCATAATACAAAAAAAAATGAACTGACAAAAGACTTTAAATGTTCATGATCATAATTCTGTATTTTTTAAATGTTCAGGCAATAGCAGTCTTTCTGTGTAAGCTGAAGGTCTAGGATGTATGTTAGAAAAAAAAGGACAACACTTATGATTTTCCCCAACACTCTGGGATTTGGTACAAAAATTTCTGCCTCATTTGAATTCTGTTCCTATTAAGATCTCCAACTGTCCATTTCTCTCTCCCCTTTTATGCAGATGTACATTGACCTACTGATACTGAAGTGTTGACTAAAAACTGTAGATAGCATGCAAGATGGCATATAAGTACTTATAATGCAATAACATGTATAAAATTTCTTAATAATGTGTGCTTCAAAGAAAATTTTAAATATGAGAAATTCTATTATTCACATTCTCATCAACAATTTAAATTTTTTTTTTACCATTACTATGTTATTGGATAAGGAGTGCTTCATGTTGTGGTTTTGATTTGCATCTCCCTACTGATAAATTATTTTAAGCATCTTTTCATATGCTTATTGTCCACTTGTGTATTTTCTTTATAGTAATAGCTGTAAAGAAATTCAAATTTTCGTCATGTTTCTATTGAGTTATTTACCTTTTTAATTACAGTATTCTAAAGTCTTGTATATTTTACACACAAGTATTTTATCAGCTGCAAGGTTAGCTAATATTTTCCCCAGTTTTCTGGATTATATTTTCATTTCTTTATGGTATCTTTCAAAAAGCAATAGGTTTTAATTTCAAAGTCCAGTTTACTTTTGTTTCCTGCTTCTACTAAGGCATAATTGATAGAACATTTCAATACAAGATAACAAAGATTTACCCAGTGTTTATTTGTAAGAGTTTTTATAAACTTAATTCTTATATGTAGGTTCATTATGTATTTAGAGGTGACTGTTGTATGATGTGTGAGACAGGAATGTAAGTCCATTACATTCTGAGCTAGTTGGCTCAGGACTATTTATTGAGGAGACCACTATAGCCTTGATGAAAATGTCTTGGCAGCCTGGTCAAAAATCACTTGACCATACATATGAAGATTTATTTCTTGCATAATTGCTGCAGCAAGGAATGGGGTGCCAAAAAACGATAACTTTCTGTGGTCCTCATCTTAGGAGGAAAGCTATCAGGGTCTCACCACTAAGTATAACATCAACTATTGCCTTTTCACAGATGTTCTTTACCAGGCTAAAGACTTACTCCTACATTCCTATTTTGTTGAGTGTTTTTATTATGCAGGGATACTGAATTATACCATATTATTTCTCTGCTTAAGTTGTGAGGGCCATATGGCTTTGTCGTTTATTCTGATTTCACACTCAGGTTCAGTAGTAACTATCCAGATATTTCCAAGGATTGTCTTTGCAAACTCTAGAAGTACTTATGCTACCATTTTAACCATTTGCTTTACCTCTGCCTTCTTTTCATAATCTCCACAGTGTCTCAGAGTACAATGGACATTCCTGTATTTCCCCTTTCTAATAATTAGTGTCAGCTTTATTTGCCGAGCTGATAGGGTCATAGGATTATGATATTTGATCTATTATCTTCCTGAGTGATTCTGGGAAAGGTCTTTTTGAATGAGTTTAACATTTTGATTGGTATGGTAAGTCAAATTGACCTCCATTGTGTGAGCTGGACTCTGAAACCAGTTGAAGACTGAACAGAATAAAAAGACGCTTTGTTGTGGAAGAGAGAATTCTCTGGCTGACTTTCCATTTTCATTTGCAGTGCTGGCTCTCCTTCTTGATGGAATTTTGTCTGAAGCATTGCCTGTACCTTGATTTCCAGTCTGCCCACCTGCAAATACGATTTACCAGTCTCCAGGATCAGGTCAGTCAGTTCCTTCAAATAAATCAGCTATCAGTTACATGCAAATCATGTGTAACATATGAGAGGTTATATAAATATATATGATGCAACAACATGTCTGGAATTGTATCCAAAGAAAGATATGTGTGTCTCATAGGAAATTGTAAATATAAGTTATTCTATTGTGCTGTATCCCCCTCAACAATTTTAGTGTCAATTTTATTATCATCATATTAGCAGATTAGCAAGATTGAAAATATTTATGTATGTAATTGGTTCAGCTTCTCTGGAGAACCTTCACTAGTATAACTTGGAGTATTTTCTTTTGATTGTATCTTTCTACATCCTGTCTAAACTGAAAAGTTATTGAGATGGAGATAGATGAGCTTTGGAGAACTCTGAATGATTTTCACCAGTGTATATACAATGTCACACAAATAATAGAATTTCAATAGAATCATGTCATCCTTATGTAGTTGAGATCAATTCAGTTTGTAGATAAATCAAATAATAAAATATTCTGTATCTGACAGAATTTTGTAAAAATTTTGGTTCACTGGAATAAAAATTCAAGTTATATCAATACTTTTCAATTTCTACATTGAGAGAAGCTATGTTTATCAGGATAATTTTCATGTGCAGATTCCGTATTCGTCAATAATCATCACTGTTTAGTAGAGTCTCTTTGCTTGGCTGTATTTAATGTACACATATATGCCCTCCAGCCACCTCTAGTAATTGCATGGAATACACCGGAATTTTGGCAGCCTATATACTTTACAATTGTATATAATGTTAATAAAGGTAGAGAAAACAGTTGATATATTAGATTTTCTTACAATTCTCATAAATACGAGGTTATATAAATATTGTTCTTTAGTCATGTGCTCTTCAAAATCAAGATATCACAGATCTAGTTTCCTATGGTTTAGTTTAACAAATCATGAAGAAGCAATGTGTGGGGCCCTAGGTAAGGCCTGGGGAATGGTCTTAAGGACAAGCTTACTCCTAGCCTTTTTTGGGGCATAAGCAAGAGACTTTGGGGCCAGTGTTGTGGCACAGTGGTTTAAGCTGCTGTTTTTGATGCTAGCATCCTATGCCAGGGCATCTGAGACCTGGCAGCCCTGCTTCTAATCCAGCTCTCTGCTAATGTACTTGGAAAAGCAGTAGGTGATAACCTCGGAACTCAGTTCCCTGCCACTTATGTAGGAGACCAGGCTGCAGTTCTTGGCTGCTGATTTTGGTCTAGCCTAGCACCAGCCATTGTTTCCATTTGGGGAGTGAACCAGCTGATGGAAGATCTTCAGTCTCTGTCTCTCCCTCCCTCTCTCTCTCTCTGTCACTCGGCCTTTCAAATAAAGATAGTTAGATAGGTTGATCTTACAGAAAGACTTGTATGAGTAGAATGTTTCTAAAGTTCTGGGATAAGCTGCAATTAAAAATGAAGACTAGAAAGTGTAAAACTTTAATATTTTTTGAATGGATATTTTAAAATTAAGTTGAAAAATGATTTTATATTATAGTTATGACTAAAAATCAGTGAATATACTATTTTTCAACAATATTTTCTGCTGAATGTCTAATATTTTTATAAGTAAAAAAAGAATTATTCTTTAAAAACATGTTTCTTCTATATCTCTGCTTTTACTCATTTGATATAACTATGAAAAAATTTTGACATAATTCTTCTCATTTATATAAATGTGTTCAAACATATGTATGCACACATAGTTTAGGCTGTCCATGCACAAACAAAGCATAGAAACAGGTTCCAGTAATAACTTAGCAGTTCTTTGAGGGAGTTCAACCTTAGGTATACTTGATTTATTCAAAAGTTTTCAAGTTAAATAGTCTACCAATTTCTTTTAAGTTATACAATTTAAATTTGTAAGTTTTAAGTGATAGAACACATATTTTAATAACATTTATAAATTTTTAACTAAAGCTTTAAATTTATATTTTCATCTAAGGAAAATACTGAATCAAATTCAACATTGTGGGTTGAGGTGATGTGTTCGTGCTCAAAATGCGCTTTATCAAAGATAGTTTATACACAGTCAATGTAGTGTTGCAGATAAAATTTGTTGCATCAAAAGACACTTCTATTTCCTTATCTGACGTACAAAGACAGTGGATGAGATGAGAAAGACTGAGAATATGAGAGAAGGGGAGGAGGAAGTGAAGTGGAGGGGAGAAGGAGGGAGTGGGAAGAAGATGAAAGGAGGAAAAGAAAAAGAAAAGAAAATGTAAAAAATGTAGGGAGGGAGGAAAGAGGATAAATAATTTCATGTGTGAAGTATCAAGTAAGTAACATTTCTGACTTTGCAGGACCAGAAACTGAGTGGGAGCATTCATGTTTGAATGCTAATTAGAGATTGTAAATATTATGAGATCCTGAAATATTATGCTTACAATCAAATGTAAATACCTTGGAATAAATTTAACCAAGGATGTCAAAGACCTTTATGATGAAAATTAAAAAACACTTAAGAAAAAAATAGAAGATGACATTAAAAAATGGAAAAATCTTCCATATTCATGGATTGGAAAAACCAACATCATCAAAATTACTTTACTACCAAAAGCAATTTACTTCTTTAATGCACCAAAATAAACATGTTTTAATTCAATATATCCACGAGCTTTTGAAGTTACCTTAAATATTTGGGTTTTAATGATGGTCAACAATGTAAATTAGGAAACATGCTTTATAATAATGTAATTTTATGCAGTATTATAATGATTGGAATGTTAAAGTAGCAATGATGTATTTCCATGTATTGAAGATATATAAACATTATGGTGAAGAAATAAGTTTAAAAGATATACAAAACTATCATTTAGGCAAAAAGGATAATATTATGAGTAAACTATTAGAAAGTTATTATCTATATATGTCCTTGAGAAAAATAACTACTTAAATTAGCTACATGATAAAAATATGAAAGCTCACCAATCAGTGTGATGTCTAAAACAAAATACTTGAGAATTTATGGAATTCAAATAAAGATTTTCTTGGGATATTTTCAATTAATAAAATAGGTACTATATTTTAGTTATTTTTAGAAGAAAAATGTAAAATCACATTTAAGCATAGTTACTATCTACTGTCGATACTCAAGACAAGATAAAAATGTTATGCTCCTGGCAAGACTTAATAATCTTTTTTTACTTTGCAAAAGTTCCCAGTAACAATTAGTCTTTTTTTTTTTTTTTTTTTTTTTTTTTTTGACAGGCAGAGTGGACAATGAGAGAGACAGACAGAGAGAAAGGTCTTCCTTTGCAGTTGGTTCACCTCCAATGGCCGCCAAGGCCGGCGCGCTAATCCGATAGCAGGAACCAGGTGCTTCTCCTGGTCTCCCATGCGGGTGCAGGGCCCAAGCACTTGGGCCATCCTCCACTGCACTCCCGGGCCACAGCAGAGAGCTGGCCTGGAAGAGGGGCAACTGGGACAGAATCCGGCGCCCCAACCGGGACTGGAACCCGGTGTGCTGGCGCCGCAAGGAGAAGGATTAGCCTAGTGAGCCGCGGCGCCGGCCAACAATTGGTCTTCTCAAATTTCTGTGTCAAATGGCCATTCTATATTATTTTTATACCACCTTTCAAATATTGTTCCAGCTTCTATGTCTTGTCTTTTTATTCCTCACACAGGACATATCTCATTTTCTTCAAATGTACTTTGAAATATAAGCCTTGGTTTTCAAGTCATTTTGATTTTTCTTTATGCCTGCTCTTCAGAATGAATGCAGTTTTTCATTCAATCTCAAGTATATATATAGTTTTTAATTTTTGTCAATGACATAATCACTGAAGTTTAATATTCTATTTTAGATGAAAATTATTTAGTTCACAGAATTACGCAACAAGTATATTTTATCTATCTTTGTTTAAGTATTATGACTATATTATAAAATGCAGAAATTTGCAATATAAAAAGACGAGTATTGCCAAATACTTTTCCATACTTTTGAAGTTACGTGTATCTAAAAAGTTAAATTGGGAAGTTATCAATGCACTAGCATGGACAATTTTTTTTTTTTTTGACAGGTAGAGTTATACACAGTGAGAGAGAGAGACAGAGAGAAAGGTCTTCCTTTCCGTTGGTTCACCCCCTCAAAGGCCACTAAGGCCAGTGTGCTGCCGCCGTTGCGCTGCACCTATCCGAAGCCAGGAGCCAGGTGCTTCTCCTGGTCTCCCATGCCAGTGCAGGGCCCAAGCACTTGGGCCATCCTCCACTGCACTCCCGGGCCACAGCAGAGAGCTGGCCTAGAAGAGGAGCAACCGAGACAGAATCTGGTGCCCTGACCAGGACTAGAACCCGGGGTGCCTGTGCCACAGACAGAAGATTAGCCAAGTGAGCCGCGGCACGGCCTGGACAAATATTTTAAAAACTTTATTGTGCTAAGATGACAATTTTTTAAAGATTCTTAAGTAGACAGTAATGGAATTTTGACTTTTGGCACAGTGGTTTACAGCAGACCAGTGAAGCTTGCCCACTGGGTACTCCTAGGATTTATTCCTATTAATTAGCAACCCCACCGTGTTCTCTTTCCCTAAGGCCCTAGCAATCCCTGTCTTGATACCTCTTATATGTGACATAATGTGGTATGTTCTTTTCTGTGGCTAGCTTACTTCACTTGGCAGGCATTATGTCCTCAAAGCTCATCCGCCTATTTTCAGGATTTCCTTCTTCATAAGAGTTGAATAGGCAACCCAGCCATCCCACTACTTAGAATTTACCCAAAGGAAATTAAATTGGCAAACAAACAAGCTGTCTGCACATTAATGTTTATTGCAGCTCAATTTACAATAGCTAAGACCTGGATCCAACCCAAATGCCCATCAACAGTAGACTGGATAAAGAAATTATGGGACATGTACTCTATAGAATACTATACAGCAGTCAAAAACAACGAAACCCGGTCATTTGCAACAAGATGGAGGAATTTGGAAAACATCATGCTCAGTGAATTAAGCCAGTCCCAAAGGGACAAATATCATATGTTCTCCTTGATCGACAACAACTAACTGAACACCAAAGGGGAAACTTGTTGAAGTGAAATGGACACTGTGAGAAACAGTGACTTGATCAGCTCTTGTCCTGACTGTTGATGTACAATGTAATACTTTATCCATTTTAGTATTTTTTTTTGTTCTAGTACCATTGGTTGAACTCTTTAATTAACACACAATTATTCTTAGGTGTTTAAACTTTAACTGAAAAGTGATCCCTGTTAGGAATTTGGAAAACATTATGCTGAGTGAAATAAGCCAATCCCAAAGGGACAAATACCACTTGTTCTCCTTGATAGGTGACAACTAACTGAGCACCAAAAAGGAAACCTGTTAAAGTGAAATGAACACTAGGAGAAACGGTGACTTGATCAGCCCTCACCCTGACTGTTGATGAACAACTTAATAAGTTATCCCTCTCAGTATTTTTTTTGTTTGTTCTACTTAATACTTTTGGTTGAATACTGTAATCAATACACAATTCTTCTTAAGTGCTGGAACTTAAGTGAAAAGTGATCGCTGTTAAATGTAAGAATGGGAATAAGAGAGGGAAAAGATATGCAATTCGGGACATGCTCAAGCTGACTTACCTCAAACGGTAGAGTTAGAAACATACCAGGGGATTCCAATTCAATCCCATCAAGGTGGCATGTACCAATGCCATCTCATTAGTCCTAGTGATCAAGTGATCAATTTCTGTTCACAATTGATCATAATGATAGGACTGAGAACCAAAGGGATCACATAAACAAGACTAGTGTCTGCAAATACTAGCTGATAGAATCAAAAAGGGAGAGAATGATCCAACATGGGAAGTGAGATACACAGCAGACCCATAGAATGGCAGATGTCCTAAACAGCATTCTGGCTTCAGAATCAGCCCTTAAGGCATGCGGATCCGGCTGAAAAGCCCATGAGAGTATTTCAGGCATGGAAAGCCAAGACACTCTGGGGAAAAAAAAAAAAAAAAAACCTAAATGAAAGATCTCTGTGAGTGAGATCCCAGTGGAAAGAATGGGTCATCAAAGAAGGAGGTACCTTTCTCTGAAGGGAGGAGAGAACTTCCACTTTGACCATGGCCTTGTCTAAATATGATCAGAGTCAGTGAACTCATGGGGCTTCCATAGCCTTGGCAGCTCATGACAAGAGCCTAGGGAAATTACTGATGCCATAATCAAGAGTGTCAATTTGTTAAGTCAACAACAGGAGTCACTGTGCACTTACTCCTCATGTGGGATCTTTGTCCTTAGTGTGCTGTACATTGAGATTTAATGCTATAACTAGTACTCAAACAGTATTTTTCACTTTATGTTTCTGTGTGAGAGCAAACTGTTGAAATCTTTACTTAATGTATGCTAAACTGATCTTCTGTATATAAAGAGAATCGAAAATGAATCTTGATGTGAATGGAAGGGGAGAGGGATTGGGAAAGGGGAGGGTTGCGGGTGGGAGGGACGGTATGGGGGGAAAGTCATTGTAATTCATAAGCTGTACTTTGGAAATTTATATTCATTAAATAAAAGTTTAAAAAAAAAGAGTTGAATAGGATTCTTTTGTACATATAGCCACATGTCTCATCCAGTCATCTATCAAAGGACATTAGGTTTTTCCTCATATTATCCATAGTTACAAGTTCTAAAGTTTACATGTGTTGTCAGTTGAATTAATTTTTGCATTTGCAAACATTCAAGTAACCATCAGGTAGGTCAAGTCTAAGGATGCTACTGGCATCCAAAAGATTGCTTTGTTTCCTCCTAGTCAAACCCCTCATGGAAATAATAACTACTGTTTTCACATAAGCTACCATAAATCAGTTTTATCTGATTTTGGTCTGCCCATGAGTGGAATCAGAAGTATATACCCTGCTATTAGTTACTTCTTGTCCTTGAACACAGTCATAAATTCATCTTATATTTGTATGTTGTTATATATTAATTCTTTTCTTTGTTTTCCTCATCAAACTTAGATGTGGTGAATATATTCCTCCTTTTTTGTCACAAATCTGATTTGTTTTGGCTTCATATAAGAAAAATTTACAGGTACATTATTGTTTAATGACAAATTTTTAAAATTATTATGTCTGTACAAATACTAAAATACATTTTGTGTAAGTATATACATAGACCACAATACATATACATAAATATGTGTGTATTTAATTCAGAGTACTTAAGTTATTTCCATGGTTCTAGATCACACAGTACTCATGAACTGTTGGGAGGATATAAGAATATCTTCCTTTATTTTATGTTCTTCCATCTCATGTTTTAAAATATTCAATACTCAACATACATTGAATATTTGTTTTCAGATATCTTAGGAAATAAATGTTAGAATATGTTTAATTTTAATTTCAGGTGCACTTTAAAAGTGTAAGGTGTTGTAAGAAAGCTGGGTATACCTAAGCTAGACTAAGAAGAATGACTGACGCGCAATCATTTAATGGATTCATTTTATCATTTTTAACTCCAGGTTTTTCTCTGAAGGCACTATTACTCTATGTATTTGAATTGTATCATTATTATAGGGAAGTGATTAAAAATTCTGCTGGGCTGCAATGTAGTTATCTGGGGATAGAAAAAGGAAGAGATTAGAAAACATTACTGAGGGATTATAAATATCTAATAATACTAAACTAGTCTGTAATTACCTCCGTGGGAGTTATAGAATAAAATTAGAGCATTAGTGTAAACAAAAGACCATATAATAGCAATGAGTTCTTTTTAAGCCTAAGTATTTCCTAAGGACAAGTTCAATGTCATTTTTCCCCATTATGACATTTCTGTTTGCAAGACATGGCTTTCCCTTTATTTTATTAGCTGATTTTCTAATTCAACTCTGGCTTAACTAACTAGCATGCTCATGGTACCAAATGAATTTTGAGGTCTTTGCTACTTTGATAAATTCAATTTAGCCTGTTTATTTTTTATTTTTTATTTCAATTTAAATTGAAAATTAAATTTTCAATTTAGCCTGTATATTTGTGGATATATGTGCCCCACAAAATAATTAGTATAGGAAATTGATGTAATATTGTATGTTTTTTGATAATTTAATTTTAAGTGATAAATTATCTAGTACTATATAATATTAGAAGACTTTTTTCATTCATAATAAATGCTATGGAATGGATAAATATAATTTAAAGGGTTTGAGAATCAAGAATAGGTAATTTAGAATCAATATTTGTTGCAAGTAATTTAAAGAGGAAAATAATATGTCGACAAGAATTTTTAAGCTATATTGTAATTATGCTTAACCTCTTACTTTATTTTTTATCTGTATTAACCACCAAAATAAAATATAATCAGTATGTTTTATAAGTAGAAAGATATTTTGTAGGTGGTATTCAGTTTGGTGGCAGTTAATTTGGTTTTGTATTATTAGTTATATCTTTGTACTTTCCTATTTTATATTTGCTGAATTAAGTTTAGGCAATTTTAGAGAACATTTAATCCAATGTTGTGTCTAATGTTTGTTCTTTTTGATATTTTGAGTTGCCATCAAATTAACATCTCCTTTCCTTATTTATTGATGGACTTTGTAGCAATACACAGCTTTACAAAACCATAGAGACTAGTCTTTTAGAGGTGAAACTACCCATTAGGCTTGTCTGTAAGGTGAAAGCAAAATAAACTCCTAAATAAAGTAATGAGAATTCACATAGCCTTACAAATACAACGCTTCTACAAGAGTTGAATAGCACTGTTTTGGTATAGGTTTAATGTATTCTTATTGATTTCACCCTCACTAATTCTGATGTCTGTATAGATGTTTCCCAAACAGGTTTCTGATGACCATTTGAACAATGTTGTCCTTTCTGTGTAGAATCTGTCCTCTGAATTATGTACCAACCCAGAAGTCTTTTAATCAGTCTGCTTGTTTAGATGGCCTCCTACTAACTCATAGTATCCTTTAAATCTAGTTTATGGACTGGATGTATTTTTAAATATACACATTGCATATATAGATATCACCATAAATGTTTCCATCCGTGTGTCACCCACTGAAACCACTTAGCAAATTGCTGCAAGTATTATGCCTTACTTTGGAAAATTCTGGTTTGCATTACTGTTTTGTCAAGAGTTTATAATTAAATATAAGATGCAGAAATAGTATACATTTTATGTGTTTTAGCCATCTGGAAAGCTAAGTGTAGACATGGGCCAAATATAGGATGCACCTCATGTAAAAATGGATGGCAAAATGTATTCAAAAGGTAGCCTTAGGGTCATCCTGAATTTTCTAACACTGTGACTTAGTTTAAAGAATGAGATGTCTTACCTTTGTACCTAGACTCAAATAGTAAGCAGTTGATGAAGTTGATAGAATATAACTGCTTCTTGTGTTTTACAAAATTTTTATTTTGCTTTGAGTATTTTCTTTAGGAGTTGGAAAAATTTCCAGAAGCAGAAATATATTTAAAATTATATTAAACTAGTACCCAGAAGCTTATTCCATCTTGATTCAACTCTCAGTTCATAAGGTTGATGTGAATTTCTATAAATGAAGTAGAAATTTGATGTTGATAGAAAAAAAGCACATTCTCAAATTAAGATGAGAAATTTACTTACTTTATCTCTGAACATTATAACATTTCTTCCAAAATCAGTAAAACAACTCCTGAAAGCTATTTAAATATATTTTATATGTTTTATAATGTAATTTGATATAATTTAAAGCATGTCACTCAGTCACCTTGATGGTGATAAGCTAGTATCATTTTTTACTGTAGATAGATCAAAATATTTAGGCCAGACATGAACCTTAAATTTTTTCCCGTTCTATAATTGCCACGATTAGCACAAGGATTAGAAGTAGTAAGGGTTATTGCTTTTCCACAATCTTGCTTCTGATTACGCACACAAACAATTCACCAACAGTAGTTACACATGCAAATTTTTTATAGGTAGGTCCTATGTGTTAGAATTTCACAAAATCCCAGCTGTCTGATAATTTGAGTTTTCTAATTTATTTATGAAATGTGTAACCCTTGGAATTAGGTTTAAATCTAGGATATAATTGTTTAAAAAATAGTCTGGGCTGGCGCCATGGCTCACTTGGTTAATCCTCCGCCTGTGGGTCCAGCATCCCTTATGGGCTCCGGGTTCTAGTCTTGGCTGCTGCTTTTCCAGACCAGCTCTCTGCTGTGGACCAGCAAGGCAGTGGAGGATGGCCCAAGTGCTTGGGCCCTTTACCCACATGGGAGACCAGGAGGAGGCACCTGGCTCCCGGCTTTGGATTGGCGCAGTTCTGGCTGTGGCGGCCATTTTGGGGGTGAACCAGCGGAAAGAAGACCTTTCTCTCTCTCTCTAACTGTCTATAACTCTACCTGTCAAATAAATTAACAAAAATAGTCCACTAGATCTTCATGCTCTATCATGCAAAGATAAAGAATATATTATTTTGTAGAATTCCAGATATCTTGGAAATCATCAATTACACCTATAAAAATCCATAACAGGACAAAAATGCTACTCATTTCACAAGAGAACCTTATTTAGAGATGCCAGATATACCACACTTAAGTATAAGAAAGTTTCTAAGAGAGTGTCCGTGGTCCTTTCTAGTTAGGCTTGAGGACAGATGTTTTCTGATGAAAACTTTCACCCTAATTTCCAGCACTCCAGTTGTCAGAAGACCTTCTACTTTTTAGGTGCTCCTTCCTCTTCTCTCTTTTCTCTCCTCTCTCCTCCACCCCCTCTCCCCCACACTCTTTCTTTATTTTCTTGAAAGGCACAGTTAAAGAGAGACAGAGAGCAAACTCTTCCATCTGCCGGTCCACTCCCCAAATGGCTGCAACAGCCAGAATTGGGCTGGTCCAAAGGCAGGAGCCTGGAGCTTCTTCCCAGTCCCCCATGTGTGTGCAAGGGGGGCCCCAAGCACTTGGGCCATCTTCCACTGATATCCCATGTACTTTTGCTGGGAGATGCATCAAAAGTGGAACAACTGGGACTTGAACCAGAGCTTGTATAGAATGCCAGTGTTTTAGGTGGCAGCTTTACTCATCATGCCATAGTGCTAGCTCCTATTTTTTTCAAACCTAATATATATATAATTTTTAATTGGCATTATATACAAAGTCTTGATAGCCTATTAAATAAAGATTGCAACACATAAAAAAAAAACAAAAAACAAAAAAAAAACAAAAACTATGGTCCAGTACAGAAATATGTAAGAGCTTTAAATAATAATCAAGTGAAAAGATGTTTAACTTTACTCATATAAAGTAAGGTTTAAAAATAGTCACAAATCTAGAAATCTACATAGTTTTTTTTTTATTTAATGAGCATAAATTTCCAAAGTACAGCTTATGGATTACAATAGCTTCTTCCCCCCCCCCCCCCCGTAACTTCCCTCCCACCCACAACGCTCCCCTCTCCCACTCCCTCTCCCCTTCCCCTTCACATCAAGATTAATTTTCAATTATCTTTATATACAGAAGATCAATTGAGAATATAAACAAAAACTATGTAGATTTCTAGATTTGTCTTTGCAAGCTAATGACACATTGGTGTTATTTCACAGTGACCTGTGATGCTGATTTATTGTTTTTATCTTTTGACATTTTTTACAACTTCTCCAATCAAATTCTAATTAAATCATTGTTTAAAATTAAAAAAAAGTCACAAAATAATTAAAATTATTATATGTAATACTGGTCAGTTTGTTAGACAAGGATCCAAAACATTTGCTTTTACATTCTATTATTGAGTGTTAGAAAGATTTAATTGTGATGAAGTGCAATATGTAATTTCTTTTTGTATCTGGTACATTGTGTTGTATCTAAAATGTCTTGGCCTGATAACAAGTCACAAACATAATCTCCTATATCTTCTAGAAGCTTTACAGATATAAAGTTTACATTTAGCCCTGTTAACCTCCACAGTTTATTTTTTCATACTGGGTGAAATCATTGTTGCTTATTCTCACATGCATACCCAGATTTTCTGTGCCATGTGCTTTTGTTGATTGTATTTACTTTTCTCTTGAGATTTTTTTTTTTACTTAAGTAGCATGTTTGCCAATCCTTAGTTGTATTTCATGTTAATACATTTATTTAATTTTTATTGTATTATACTTTCTTCATTTTTCCCCCAGAAACCTTTTATTTAAGGAATACAAACTCCATGCATTTCATAAATATAACTTTAGGAACATAGTGATTCTTCCCACCATACCTGCCCTCCCATCCAACTTTCCACTTTTCTTCCTCCTCCCTTACTTATGCCCATTCTTATTTTTTACTAAGACCTATTTTCAATTAATTTTATGCTTATATGGTTGACTCTATACTAAGTAAAGTGTTCAACAAATAGTATTTAAAAAAAAACAAAAACAAAAACAAAAACTGTTCCATAACAGTTGAGACAAGAGCTATTCAAAGTCGCGTCTCAGAGTGTTAGTGTCACTTCTATATATTATCATTTAGGTGCTCTATTAATATCACAGATCTGGGAGAACATACAGTATTTGTCCTTTTGGGACAGGCTTATTTCACTAAATATGATGTTTTCTAACTTCATCCCTTTTGTTGCAAATGACAGGAATTTATTTATTTTTATTGTGGTGTAGTAGTCTACGGTGTATATATCCCATAATTTCTTTATCCAGTCATTACTTGACAGACATTGGGATTGATTCCATATCTTAGCATTTGTGAACTGAGCTGCAGTAAATATAGGGGTACAGATATGTACAATATGCTCATTTCATTTCCTTTGTGTAGATTCCCAGGAGTGGACGGCTGGGTCACGTGGGAGGTCTGTATCCAGATTTATGATGTATCTCCATATTGTCTTCCACAGTGGCTAGACCGTTTACATTCCCACCAACAGTGGATCAGGTTACTCTTTCCCCCACATCCTTGCCAGTATTTGTTGTTTGTTGATTTCTGCATGAAAGCCATTCTAACTGGATTGAGGTGAAGCCTTATTGTGGTTTTGATTTGCATTTCCTGGATGGCTAGTGATGCTGAGCATTTTTTCATGTATCTGTTGGCCATTTTCTCTTTTTGAAATGCCTTTTTAAGTCCTTTGCCCATTTCTTACCTGGTTGGTTGTTTTGTTGTTGTTGAGTGTCTTGAGTTCTTTATAGATTCTGGTTATTAATCCTTTTATACTTTGCAAATAATTTCTCTCATAATGTCAGTTGCCTCTTCACTTTACTGAGTGTTTCTTTTGCAGTGTAGAAGATTCTCAATATGATATATTCCCATTTGTCAATTTTGGCTTTGATTGCCTTTCCCTCTGGGGTCTTTTCCAGGAACTCTGCCTATGCCAGTGTCCTGCAGAGTTTCCCCAATGTTCAATAATAATTTGACAGGACCAGGTCATAGATTTAGGTCTTTAACCCATTTTGAGTTGTTTTTTTGTAAGGTGTGCATACTTCCACATGTGGAGATCCAGTTTTCCCAGCACCATTTGTGAAAGAGATTGTCCTTGCTCCAGCGATTGATTTTAGCTCCTTTGTCACAGATAAGTTGGTGGTAGATGCATGGATTGATTTCTGGCATTTCTCTTCTGTTCCATTGCTCTGTCCATCTGTTTTTGTACCAGTACTTGGCTGTTTTGATTATAGCTTACCTGTAGTATGTCTTGAAATCTGGTATTGTGATGCCCCTGGCTTTGTTGTTGTTGTGTCAGATTGCTTTAGCTATTGTGATCTCTTGTATTGCCATTTGAATTTCATCATCATTTTTTCTGTAACTGAGAAGAATGTCCTTAGTATTTTGATTAGTATCACATTGAATCTATAAGTTGCTTTTGGTAGTATGTACATTTTGATGATACAGATTCTTCCAATCCATTAACATGGAAGATTTTTATTTTTTGTGTCTTGTTCTATTTCTTTCTTTAATGTTTTATAATTCCCATTTTAGAGATCTTTGATATCCTTGGTTCAATTTATTCCAAGGTATTTGATTTTTTATAGCTATTGTGAACGGGTTTGATCTTAGAAGTGCTTTCTCAACTATGATATTTTCTGTGTATACAAAGGCTGTTGATTTTATATCTTGTCACTTTACCAAACTCTTCTAGGAGTTCCAATAGTCTCTTACTGGAGTATTTTGAATCAAATATATATATATATATATATATATATATATATACACACACACACACACACATACACACATACAGAGAGGGAGAGAGAGAGAGAGAGGATATTCCTTTAATGCACACAGTCTCATCACTATATGTAGGCTTATTTGTAGAACAGAAACCAGAATATACTGCATTCCATCAAGGTCAACCAGCCATATGTCAAACTTAAGCACAGAACTTGTCGTTCTGTGCTAATGTTGGCAGGTAAAGGTGATGAGAGTCATGTCTGAGTGGCCTGCTCTTTCCTCAACATGTATGAGAGCTGTGTCTCTGGACTGTATAATTAAACAGCTTTGCCGGGGAAGCAGGACTTAAAATGGGAATAGGTAGAAAAGGCAGATAACTATTTGCCATGATCTATGCATAGATTTTCCCAGCAGTGTGTGCTCCCAGAGAGCTCACTTAGTGGAAAGAGGAAATTACCGTCAATATAACCTTCTGAGGAAGTGTCACTAAGAGCACTTCCTTAGAAAGGGCAATTTCTTCTAAAGTTCACCATGTACATATTGCGCCAATTCCCAAGAGGTGACTGTTAATTCTTACCTCTATTTCTAGTGCAAATTAATATCTTCATTCTTGCCACTGTCTATGGCTGGAAGCAAGTTATTCATTGTCCAAATCTTTGAGGGTTCTCTGCCTAATCATGTGAAGTTAAAATGTATGAACTTTTTTTTATTTTCCCCCTTTTTGTCACAGCAAGGGGCATTGAAAATCCTGACGCAAGCCGTGTGCCTAGAGGCTACAAAGCACCTTTAAGTGAAGTTTAGATGGAGCAAGGGACTCATGTACCATTTTTTAAAATCATTTTGTTGTAGTGCCAACTGTACTTCAAAACAGACATGTCATCTGTTATGCTGTATTGGAGTATTTCCTTTCATTTTTCCCTCCTGCAGGTTAAAAAATTCTCTCATATAGGAGGAAGTAACAACAGAACATTAATATTTCATCAGCCATTGTCAGTCACAGTGAATTTATATTCACTTCTTCAGTGTAGCAATTAAATCTGAAAAAGTTGCCATACTTACTGTCCTACTCTAAAATTATAAGTCCACAGTTCTGAATGAAATTTTGTGGTAACAAAAATAAGGTTTCATCATTTTATGTAAGGAGGAAAGATTCATTTTCACTGATCAAATGAATGAAACTATCAGTTCATAGCTATTAAATAAAATAGAACATGAGTAAAAGGAGACAAATGCCTAATAAAAAATTTATTCATGGGGCAGACTTTGTGGCACAGTAGATGAAGTCCCCACTTGGGACACCAGAATACATTCAATCATTGCTCTATTCATAAAAGGATTATTAGGGCCGGTGCTGCGGCTCACTAGGCTAATCCTTTGCCTGCGGCGCCAGCACCCCGGGTTCTAGTCCCGGTTAGGGCACTAGATTCTGTCCCGGTTGCTCCTCTTCCAGGCCAGCTCTCTGCTGTGTCCCGGAAGTGCAGTGGAGGATGGCCCAAGTGCTTGGGCCCTGCACCCCATGGAAGACCAGGAAGAAGCACCTGGCTCCTGGCTTCGGATCAGCATGATGCACGGGCCACAGTGCGCCAACCGCAGTGGCCATTGCGGGTTGAACCAACGGAAAAAGAAGACCTTTCTCTCTGTCTCTCTTTCTCACTGTCTACTCTGCCTGTCAAAAAAAAAAAAAAAAAAAAAAAGAGAGAGAGAGAGAGAGAGAAAGGATTATTAAGCAGATATGGCAGGTTGGGTCCTAAAGTTTATATATATATATATATATATATATATATTTCTTAGATATTCACGCAATCCTGCACACATGTGCTAGCTTATAGAATCACGGTAATTTGTTGGCATTCTTCGAAGCTTCAACAGGTTCTTTCAAGGTTTTGGTTAACCTCTTACTGTCCAATTGTCACAGTGAGCAGGAGTGTAACACAGTTGTCCATATATTGGGGGTTTGTTTTGTTTTTTTGACAAACTCCCTGCATGTAGAACTACAAACATTCCTGTGAAGAAATGTACAAAGGACCTCAATAGACAGTTCTTGGAGGAAGAAATACAAATGGCCCACAAATGCATGAAAAAATATTCAATATCACTAGCCATCAGGGAAAAGCAAACCAAAACCACAGTGACATATTACGTCACCCCAGTTGGAATGGTTAAAATCCAAAACACAGAGAGAAACAAGTGCTGGAAAGGATGTGGAGAAAGGAAATCATTTTTACATGATAGGTAAGAATGGAAATTATTGCAGCCACTGTGAAAAACAGCTTAGAGGTTTCTCAAAAAACTAGTTAGACTAACAATATGATCCAGCAATGTTACTATTGGGTATATATCCCAAAGACTTGAACACATTGTATCAAAGAGATGCCTGCGCTACCATGTTTGTAGAACCACTGTTTACAATAGCCAATATTTGGATCGACCAAGTTCTCCATCAGATAAATGGATAAAGAAAATTCGATACTGTGGAGAATCCCACAGGAATCTCAAAAAGTCACGGATCACCGCTTACCTGAAAAGGTGATGAACTGTGGAAACGCAGTAAAACACTGAGTTAAGAAGTTACCACTAGCCACAAAATAAAAGCAAAGTGGAGTTATAAGTCAGGAGCTGAGGCCATGCCTAATGGCTGTTAGGGGCGCTCCTAATCACACCAAAAAGACATCCCTGGTCAGTCAGATAACAGTGCGCTATGGGCAGTGCCTTCCTATCCACGCTGACTGGACCATTCAAACAAGTAATGTGGGAACAGTATTGACAGGACTGTTCAAACGTAAGTAAGAACCAATAAAAATTGCACACATTGTATGGTGGCAAATTGGAGGGCTGCCAAAAAATGAGGATAAAAGGAGAGCCCTGGCGCTGCTCTCCATCCTTTCGAGGATCATGGCCTGGTGCGTGTAAGCCACCGAGAGTGGAAGAAAGAAGAGCAGAGCTGAGCCCAGCTGCCACTGAGCGTCACTGAAGAGAACCTGACCCTTCCTGGCCTGTTCCAGCCACAGCTCTTGAGCTGCACCTGTTCTGAGCGCCCTTAGCCGCTGTCTGTGAGTGGCCTTAGCCGCATGAGCTGCCACAGTCTGATTTTGCTCCTGTCTAATAAAAGTTGCTGTAATACTTTTGACGTTGCAGCCGAGTAAAGGGCCCGGTGTGTGTGAACCTCTGGATCTCCACACATCCGGAGCTGAAGAGGCAGCCCGCTGCTCTGCGTGGAGCCATAGCGGCACAAGCTGACCTGCAGAGCTGTCCCTGAGCTGTAATACCCCACTGTCTGTGTGAGTGTGAGTGTGTGTGTGTGTGTGTGGCACAGTGTGAGTGCACCTCTGGATCTCCTCGCCCTTGGATTCGAAGAGCCAGCCTGCTAGCTTTTGCTACACGGCACAAGGCGACGACAGGATCAAGAGTCCACCTGGAGCGGCCGTGTCTGACCAGCCAAGATGCCGTCTCACCACCCTGCCTGGAGTCCTTATCAGCGTACTGCCAGACCTGACCACAAAGCCGGACCAGGCCTCTCAGCAGGGGACCTCTCCAACTTCTGCCTGGCCATCCGCCTGGGAATCTTGAGCCTACTGCCCAGAGTGATAGCCTTCCAACGACTTCCTGCCTGTAAGTGACTGGTCCGAGTTCCGTCCCTGCTGGGACATTGAACTCTGGACACTGGACACTCCCTGCAGGAGAAACACATTCGTGACAGTGATGAGCCTGGATATGTAGCAAACCAGTGTTATGTATTGGATCTTTTGCTGTGCTTGTATTGTTCATGGTGATAGTACTTAAGATTATTTTGATAGTGTTTGTTGTGACTTGTGGTATAATAATATTGATTTCCTGGCAGATAAGTGATATTGTTAAGATTGGGTAGATGTATTAAGTGGTTAAGTAGTTAAGTTAAATAGTTAAGTGGTTAAGTAGTTAAGTGGTTAAGTCACATTAAATAGTAGTGTTAAGTTTATTGATAAGTGTATTAAATAGTATAGATTGATAAGTATATTGATACTGATAAGTGTATTGACCCCAATGAGCATGCTGATGAGTAGTGTGATAAAACCCCTGGTGTGTCCCTGGTGTGTGAACAATAAAATTAGAAAAGACAGTCTTGTGTCCCTGTGTTCCTTTCTTCCCCGTGACGGATAAGTCGTACATCACACTTGCTACTGTTGAACCACGTGACAGTAGGTGTTCGTGAAAGGTACATATACACAAAAGAATATTATTCAGCTATAAATGAAATTCTACCTTTTGCAGCAAAATGGATACAACTGGAGGAAATAATGTTACATGAAATAAGTTGGACCCAGAAAGGCTTATACGTGGGAGGTAAAATTTTAAAAACAAACAAAAAGTTTATATGTGTTTATATATATATGTTTATATATATGTGTGTGGCTCAATATTGCTGCGAATATAGTTTTATAAAACTTTGTTTTATACCTTTGTCAAATCATTGGTTAAGAGTGTTATACTAGGGGCTGGAGCTGCAGTGTGGTGGGTAAAGCTGCCACCTGTGGTGGAGGCATCGCATATGGGCATTGGTTCAGGCCACCGCCTTCAGTGCAGGCATTCCATCTGGGCATTGGTTCAAGTCTTGGCTGCTCCATTTCCAATCCAGCTATCTGCTATAACCTGGGAAAGCAGAAGGTGGCCCAAGTGCTTGGAGCTCTGCACCCACACGGGAGACCCAGAAGAAGCTCCTGGATTCCGATTGGCGCAGCTCCAGTCATTGTAGCCAGTTGGGGAATGAACCAGCTGATGGAAGACCTCTCTCTCTGTCTCTCCTTCTCTGTGTAATTCTGACTTTTGAATAAATAAATAAATCTTAAAAAAAAGAATTTTAAACTACTGCAGTATTACTGATCTGTGATTACTTTAAATTTAATGCATATTTCATTTTTTCCATTCAATTATTGTTTATAGCTATTTTCTGTATTCTCACAAAACTAGGATGTGTTTGATTTTTATTAATTAAACTTCTCAATTCAATCCTTTTTAGTGTAACGTAAATTTAAAATATGTTATCTCAAAAATTGAAAAGAAAGGAGAGAGGAGTGAGAGGGGAAGAGGAAGGGATTATCATTACATTCTTAGAATGATATCTACAAATCTTACTGAATCTATTAAAAACTAATTTAAATATTTTAAAAATATTTAAAATGCCTAATTAATGCATTAATGCATTGGAGTCCCCCTCCCCCCAACTGCTGTGACAGACTTCTCATTTCAATAAATCTCACACAAAAAAAGAATCTAACTCAGCAGAGTAAGCATTAGCTTATGTCAAAAAAAGTCAATAATGACAAAGAACAGAGTTTTTCTGTTGGCTGTAAGAGAGGTCAAATGATCAAAAAGCAGCTTTGTCCCCACCAATAGCTGCCAGACTGCTGGTTTTGACATCCATGATGGGTGCAACACTAGTGGTTTCAAGGTGACGATGCATAGTGGTTTCATGGTGATGGGGACTGAGTAAGTTAAAGCCCCACAAAACTTGATCCCGAGATTCTGCCATTTCCCCTTGAATCCAAGATGATTGAAGCAGTTAGAGATCTCTCGGGCTTTCTGAAGGAGCAGGCAATCCTACTTTCCCACTTTGCCTTTGTAGGAGTTCTCCTGCGGCTTATTGTTATGAATGTGCTTTGTCTCATGGAGATGATGATATGATTTTTTTCTAGTTAGGAAATTTTGTGAATGTCATTTTTAAAATTGTGAGTTGAATCTGGCAGACATAATATGAAACTCACTTCATGATGATGTATAATACTTTTTTTTTAAAATTGTTACATTGACTTGCTAATATTTTGTTTAGAATTTTAAACCTATATTAATTCAGGTTACTACTCTGGAATTTTTGTCTCCTTTAGTACCAAGTTTGTCACATTCATAAGCAACCAAAAAATGAGAGGAATAATTTTTGTCGTGTAAAGTTGCCCTTGTAAAGGTCTTCAGAATGTATTCCTTCTATGCTTTGTAAGAATTTGTGGACTGGACAGGCAGTTCCAAGATGGTGGAGTAGGGAGGGAGCTTACTGCTCTATTCCAGGAGAAGATGGTTTTAAAAACGTGGAGATTGTATAGTCTCAGGGAAGAGTTAGGGGAAAAAATAGCAGAGGAAACTCTACCGAAATTAGAGAAACTTGGTGGAGCTACGTGGAGGGCGTGGGCACCCTCTGCTCGGGACTCCAGAAGCTGAGAGCCTGTGCACCAGTGCTGGAAAGTGAGGTAAGAAGAGACTGCTGCAGCCCGAGCCACTGGCAAAAAAGCAACAAGAAGAGCCTAGAGGGAACAAGGAGGCTTGAAGCTTCATGGGGAAAAGTGCACCAGCCAAACTAGAGGAGGAAAAAAAAAAAAAACAAACGGACGGGATGGACATGCTTCCCCCTCCCTGATCACTTTACAAAGGTGTACTGTGACAAGCAGATGAGTGGGCACCATGTTGGACATTCGTAACAGCTGAGCCAGCTCATGTCTGTACTTGGCAATCAGCTGGGCAGAGAACCCTTACTCTGGTGGGGAGAAATAACAGGCAGCTAGGAGCTTGTGACTGAGTGAAGCTACTGAAATGGGACTGTGAAAAAACACTGAAGATGCGTGAGAGAACTCACGATGTGGTTGGGACTTGGAGTAGTCTCAGTGGGAGATGCCACAGCTCGGGGGTTCCTGGTTTCCTGGTGAGAGACATTGCTGGCGAGTCTGAACCCACACTGAGGACTGCATAGATCCTTTGTGTGGTCCTTGGGACAGAGCAGACACTTATTATACCCACTGGGGCTAGTGCTCAGGCAGTGCTCTCCATCAAGAAGAGCTCAGCTGAGCATAATATACTCCCATTCTGATTAAAAGAAAAAAGAAGATTGACCACACGAACCTGGGTGTGTCACCTTAGGCACCTCCTGTTCCTGGAAAACTGAACAGAGCTCTCTGGCCACACCAACTACAAGCCTCTAGAGATTCAACGACATTCACTGAAAGCAGCCCACTTATCTACAGATAAGATATAATAGGTGTCAAAACCATTTCTGTGCAGCAATAAAAGCCACCATGGCAGAAAAAAGAAGAAACCAAGGGGTATTTCCACAAATGCCCACCAACAAATGCGACAATCCATGAAACAATAAGGAAGCCAACATGACCCTCCCAAAACAACACAACACTTAAATACTAGATTATGAAGACTATGAGATAGAAAAAATGCAATAAATGGAACTCAAAAATTGATCATAAGATTACCTAGAAGTAATCAAAAGCAAATGCATGAACTACTGAAGTGCATTCAGTACATGAAAGAAAATCTCTCCCATGAAATTAAAATCTTAAGGAGGAATCAAAATGAAATGAAGAATTCAATAGAACATTTAAAAAAATGCATTGGAGAGCCTTAAAAACAAGAGTGTGTGAGGCCAAAGAGAGAATATCAGACTTAGAAGAAAGAGCACAGGGAAGTATACAGTCAATCAAAAGACAAGAAAAGGAAATTAGAAATCTAAAAAACGTTGTTGGGAATCTACAGATACTACAAAAAAAAAAAAAATTGGGTTCTAGGAGTTCCTGAAGACTTGGAGAGAGTGAAAGGATTAGAAGGCCTTTTTAGTGAAATACTAACAGAAAACTTCCCGGGTTTGGAGAAAGAAAGGGACGTCCAAGTACAGGAAGCACACAGAGCTTCCAATAGACATGACCAGAAAAGATTCTTGCCATGACACATTGTAATAAAACTCACCACAGTGAAACATAAAGAAAGGATTCTAAAATGTATAAGAGAGAAACGCCAGATTACTCAAAGAGGATCTCCAATTAGACTCACAGCAATCATCTCATCAGAAATGCTGCAGGCTAGGAGAGAATGGCGAGATATAGCCCAAGTCCTAAGAGAAAAACAACTGTCATCCTAGAATATTATAGCCTTCAAGGATCTCATTTGTGAATGAAGGTGAATAAAAACCTTTCGTAACAAATCTACGACCTGACACCAAAACACATTATTATAGAACATTGGAGAAATCCTGAAAGATATTGGCACAGGCAAAGACTTCTTGGAAAAGAACCCAGAGGCACGGACAGCAAAAGCCAAAATTAACAACTGGGATTATATCAAATTGGGAAATTTCTGTACTGCAAAAGAAACAGGTATCTGTAGCTATGTCATTTATTTTATTCCTCATATTGGAGATTTGTGCTTCTTTATTTTTCTGATTAAGTATGGTAACAATTTTGATTAACAGTATTATTTTTTGTCTTCAATTACTTTTTCTATTTCTGTTTTTTTTTTTAATTCAGATTTTTTTTCTGCCTTCTGCTATGTGTTACTGGTCTCAGAGTAGGGGATGGTTGCTGGAGTGAGTTTCATGGATTCTTTTCCTCAAATTAGTATATAAATAAAATGCCTTGAATCTATTTGCAAAGAAGCAGAAACTTTTATTAGAAAAGAAATTTTGGCTGGCGCCACAGCTCACTAGGCTAATCTCCGCCTGTGGCGCTGGCACCCCAGATTCTAGTCCTGGTTAGGGCGCTGAATTCTGTACCAGTTGCTCCTCTTCCAGTCCAGCTCTCTGCTGTGGCCCGGGAAGGCAGTGGAGGATGGCCCAAGTGCTTGGGCCCTGTACCCACATGGGAGACCAGGAAGAAGCACCTGGCTCCTGGCTTCGGATTGGCACAACATGCCGGCCGTAGCAGCCACTTGGGGGATGGACCAACGGAAAAAGGAAGACCTTTCTCTATGTCTCTCTCTCACTGTCTAACTCTGCCTGTCAAAAAAAAAAAAAAAAAAAGAAAGAAAGAAAATAAACTTATATTTGATGACAGAAAAAGCATCTGGTGTGAGAGGAGACCAGGCAGAGTGCCTGAATGGACACTGGCTTTTAGGAAGTGTCCCGGGTTTTTAAGGCATTACAGGTTTGTTTTGTGGGGTCATTCTGTGGGGGTGCCCATTGGACTGGGGTCTCACATACTGCGTGTTGATTGGCCTGTGGCTCATAGAGAAAGTGGGAGTCTCCTGGAGACCGTCTCCTTAGGAGCTCAGCACCCCCTCCTCTGCTAGCTCTGGGTGAAAGATAGGAGCCGCCCTGGAGGTGTGATTTAAAGCCGTAAGGTCCCACAAGGCATCCTGAATCTCCTGGAACCAGTCTGACTCTCTCAGCGGCTCAGCCACTTTCCCTGACAGCTCTGAGTGAAAGATTGCACCCACCCTGATGGTGAGATTTAAAGCCATAAGGTCGCTGATCTGAAGCCAGGAGCCAGGTGCTTCTCCTGGTCTCCCATGCGGGTGCAGGGATCCAAGGACTTGGGCCATCCTCCACTGCCCTCCCAGGCCACAGCAGAGAGCTGGACTGGAAGAAGAGCAACCGGGACAGAATCTGGCACCCCAACTGGAACTAGAACCCAGGGTATGGGCACCACAGGTGGAGGATTAACCTAGTGAGCCACGGCGCCAGCCCCGTATTCTCTTAATATCATCCTAAAATCTTGATATATTATGCTTTTATTTCATTATGAGCAGTATCTTTTAGTGTTCTTTTTTGGTTTTTCTATAATGCATCAATTATTAGAAACCTGTCATCTAGTTCCAAATGTTTATAGACTTTCTCCATTCTAATTAGTTTTTGATTTCCAGTTTAATATCATTGCAATCAGAGATCATAAGTTATATAACTTGTATTATTTTTTACTTTTGACATTTTTTCAAATTGATAACATAATTTTATGATTTATCAGCTTGAAGGACTAAGTGATCTGTATCTAGTGGAAGAGTGAATATCCTAAATTATAATGCATTGTATATTTTAAAATTGCTAAAAATTTAGGCACAAAAATCATGTTTGTTAAGTGATAGACTTATTAACTTGGGTTGACTGTTATTTGGCTAAGTGGCTGGACTAGGTACTATCACAATAAATATCCTATGTATTCTTGAAATAATTTCACTTAGGGGCAGGTGTTTTGGTGCAGCAGATTAAGCCTCCAGTTGGGACTCCTGAATCCCTTATGGGAATTCTGATTTGAGTCCTAGCTATTCTCTGCGTTCTATACAAGTTCTTGATGATGCACCTGGAAAAGCAGCAAGTGATGGCCCCAGTATTTGGTCATTTCCATCCATTAGGGAGACCTGGACAGAGTTCTGAGATCCTGGCTTTGGTCTGGCCCAGCCCTGGCTGTTGCAGGTATTCGATGAATGGACCAGCAGATGGGTCATCTGTCTCTCTTTATCTGTCCCTCCCTGTCACTCTGTCTGTGTTTCAAATCAATCTTTAAAAATGAAAATAATTGTATCTTGTTCTTGAGCGACTTGTTGTATATATCTAAATTATATTAATTAAACTTGGTTAGATCTTTTATATCCTCTTTGGTTTTCAATTTACTGGTTCCATGAAATATTGAGAGAATAGAAATATTCAATTATATTTGAGGTTTCTTTCTTTCTTTGTAGTTTTATTCTTTTTAAATGAATAAATTACTTCATATCATTTTCAGTCTACAGAATAATGAAGCAGAAAGTACAGTGTGCTTCTGTATATTCCCTTTCACCCCCAGCCCAACAGGTTCCTCTACTATTAATATATTATATTCCTGTAAAATGTTTACAACTAAGAAACCAATGTTAACCAAAGTTCTCATTAGTTTCATTCTTGCATTAAACAGTAATGCAGTGTAATGTAATGCTTTGTCAATGTAATGTAAGCTTTGTCAAATGGATAACATGATTTCTTCATCATTGCTATAGCCCACACAAGAGTTTCACTGCCTTAAAAAAATCCCCGGGTTTCTCTCATGTATTTCTCCTCCTCCTCCAACCCCATCCACTCAATTCTCACCAATCCTTGGGAACCGCTGATCTTTCATTTTCTCTGCAGTTTTACTCTGCTGGGTGTTCTGTATTTAGAATCATATAGTGAGCAGCCTTTTCAGACTATCTTCACTTCATAAGAGGCATGTCAGGTTCCCCCATGTATTTTCATGATCTGATAGCTCATTTCTTTTTATTGCCAAATTGTATGTCATTTTAGGATGGACAATTCTTTTCATATTCTAATTAAGAAAAGGGTGGTTGCTGACAGTTTTTGGCTATTTGAATAAGGTTGCCATTTAAACACATATTTTTGTATGTACATATTTGCAATTCGTTTTTGGATTATAATTACTAGATTGTAGAAGACTATACTTGTGGGGAGCAACTCAGACTAGACTGTTACTGGAATTAAGACTTATTCTATGCATCTGCTCTCCCACAATATGGCGCTGAGAAGGGAGTAACAACTTCTATGCAGCTGCCTCTCGCCAACTTGAGTGATGACCTGCAGGAGCTGATCCTGCTCCTGATTGGAGGAGAGCAGCATACTCGGCGTGTGGATAGCAGAGTTGGGATTGGTGGAAGAGGACTATAAAGGAGGAGAGAGACAACATGCACCAGGAACATCTAAGGGGAACACCTGAGCAGCCCCTGAGAGAGCCGGCCGGCGGTGTGCCGCTCCCCCGCGGAAGTGGGGAAAGTGGCAGGGGGAACCGCCCTTCCACGGAGGTGGAAGGGTCGGTAGCCAACCCGGGAAGAACCAGCAGCAAACCCGGGGAGGGCCGAGCAGACAAAAGAACAGCGCAGGGTCCTGTGTCGTTCCTCCGCGAAGAGGGGGAGCGACAATACTGACATATTTCCTTCACATCACTACTAGCAACAAATGAGTTTTAGGTCCTCACCAGTATCTGGTGTTTTCAGTGTTTTGTACTTTTCCCATTTTACTAGTTAAATATTGATACCATATTGTTCTAAATTTAAACTTTCTAATGACCTAGATATTGAGCCTTTTGCTGTTTGCTTATTTGACATATCATCTTTGATGAAGTATCATCAGATTATGTGAACACTTTTTTATTGAGTTGTTCATTCTTCTCTTGTTAAATTTACATTTTAAATTATTTTCCATACATACATTTTTATAATTGTTTTGCAAATATTTTTTCTAGTCTGTGACTTGTGATTTCCTTCTCTTAAATTTTTTCAGCACTTGCTTATTTTACTTTGAAAACCTATTAATAGTTGTAGCAGCATATGAGTTACCTGTGCTTGCAAGTTTTATGCTTGCAGCTTAATTCACAATAGCTAGTATATTGAATCAACCTAGATATACATCAGCTGATTACTGGATAAAGAAAATGTGTATGTATATGTATAATAATATAAAATATGTATATGATTATTTATTATTTATATAATTATTTTATATAAAATATGTGTATATATACATATATACACACACACATACACACAACTGAATATTACTCAACCACAAAAAGAAACCCCACTATTTGCAACTAGAGAGCATTATGCAAGTGACATAAGCCAGACCCCAACAGAAAAATACTACATTTTCTGTTATTTGTGGTGGTTACTAAAGTGTTAAAATTCTATAGATATTATATCATTTGATACATAGTTTTAAAAGTGTTTCACTGAATCATACTCAAAGAAAGAAATGGTGGGAGGGGGTAGTGAGAACTCTGAGGTACTAGTATTGCTACTAGTGATGCTACTAGCTAAGATCTCAAACTGGGTTATTGGGATGATCATAAACAAAACCTCACCTATCTGTACACATGTGCCTTCATTGCTATGTATGTTGTATTTCAATAAAAAGTTTACAGAATAGTTATATAAACATTAAGGATTGCTTTATTCTCTTCATGAATTAATCTTTTCAGTTATGAAATAACTTTGCAACTTGATAAGATTTTTTGCTTATAAATCTCTCATTCTGAAATAAATATTACCAATCTACCTTTTTTTATGCCATTGTTACCATGGAGTATTTTGTTATATATTTCACTTTTAGCCTACTTTATATTTTAAAAGTTTAATATTTAAGGAATTTTATTGTGGTCACCAGATAGTTACCTTACTTTTTTAAAAATAATGCCCTCTTCTAAATAGAGATTTCATATTATTTGCTTTAAATGTTGTTACTAATTATAGTTTTTAATAAGTTACCATCGTTGTTACGGGTTGCAGAGGGGAGGATGGTTGCTAGAGTGAATTTTGTGGGTTCTTTTCCTCAGCTAAGTATATAAAAAGCTAGGAAACAATTCGCAAAACAGAAGCACAGACTTTATTTTGGCTTGCAAAGCAACAGTGAAGCGTCTAGTATGAGAGGAGACCAGAACGAGTGCATGAATGGGACACTGGCTTTCAGGAAGTGACCAGGGGTGTTAAAGCATTTCTGTCTTTTTAGTGGGTCATTCTGTCAGGGTGTCCACTGGACATGGGTTCCACTTATTCTATGTTGATATGCTTGGGGCTCATGGAGATAGCGGGAGTCTACTGGAGACAACCTGATTTCCCTTTTAGTCTCAGGTCCCTTCTCTGTTGGTCCTGTGTGGAAGATTGCAACTTACTTGAAACTGTGGTTCAAGCCATAAGGTTACACATACTGAACAGGAGGCTAGAGAAGGGGAGAGGCCATCAGGCATGGGAACAAGCTTTGCAGCCACGGCTGCAGCCTGCTTGTGCAGGACATTCTAAGTCCGAGGGGCCCACAGACCCCTAATCCCACCAGACAGCTTCAATCTTGCTATTTTTTTCTAATAATTCTTCTTGGTTATCATTTCCTCTTTTGTTTCTGATTTCTTTGAAGTAAACGCTTCTATCATGGTTTATTCTCCTTTACTGTTTTATTAGCTGTAATTCTGTTTTTGTAAGGAATTTCATAGGGGGCAAAGAGGGGTGTCTGGGACTAGGGCAGAATAGCTGAAGTAGTATGTAGGTAGATGTTCCCTTGAGCTTGTTTTTCAGATGATGTTGCAGGAATATTATCTTGTAACACTGCACGCTGAGGGGGCCAGGCCACCACAAAAAAGGAAAGGTTGAAGCCACAACAAGTCAATTTGAGTCAGATCTTTACAACCCAAACTGAACTTTCCTGATTATAATACTAAATTATCCGCCTAGTGCATGACAGTTTCACCACTGTTGGAACGTAAAACGTGTGAAGAGGCCTGAAGATGCGTGTTGCTTACACAGGACGAGTAGGTGCGGCACTCTCCCTCGTTTTCTGCCTCTACTCTTTCCAGGCTGCTTCTCAAAAAAGCAGGCTTCCCAGGAACTGTATCATTCCACTGTCGACTTTACTTATCATGAATAAATAAGCGATTTCCTCCGAGCAACTCCCACTTGAATCTGCTTATTTGGAGACATTTCAAGGGCCTGGCCCCTTATGTCTGCTAATATGACTTTAATTGTCAATTTAGGATTTGTCATGTCTATCCACACTTTACCACATCGTAAATTCATGTTATATCACTTGATGCAAAGGAAAAACCATACAAGCGTCCAGTTTTCTTTACCAGCTATTAAATAGTAAAGACACAGTATATATTTATTCCCTTAATACTAAGGCATCATTCTTACTTTTGTGTAGCCTTATAAGCATAAATCTCTACGTTTTCTATAACACATCCCAAGATGATCCAGTGTGCCTATTTCTGCAGTGGATATATGTCTGTTCCTACATGTGTGTTTAGATTTTTCCATAGAGGGTTGTTCATGAACTCTCCTATATATCCCTATATGTTTGGAAAAACACATTTCTCTCACACAGCTTCACAAGGAAATTAATTCTGCAATCTCTAAATTGTGTCCTATGTTATAGCCAGGGCCCAGTGGTGTACATTACTTGTTTGTGTTTCGAAAGAAAGAATATACTTAGAATGTTTCATGCAAGACCAAATACTGACTTCACAGCATCTCTTTCCTCTTTGGTAAATGTCTTCTGTATTCTCATTTACTATACACAGAAGGTTAGATGGGCTATGAATTGTAAAAGAAAAGCTTCAAGTCAGTTATTTTCAAATTAACTAGAGTGGTGGCTATACTTCAGATTATGTCAAGTTATTATCTATTTTCTTCAGCCTGAATTCATAGCCAAAATTATTGAGAAAAGTGAAAGTTTTTTTCATTTACATCCTTAATTAATATGTCTGTAATTTACCTTCACATTTGACTGCTAGACTAACTGGCCATAGAATTAGAATTTGAAAATTATTTTCACCTCTACATTGTGGCTGATATATGTGTGTCTGTTATTTAAAAATGTCTCTAACTTCACAGTATTTGTGTGCACTGGGTCTTCTGTTGTAAGCTGTGCAGGCTCCATGTGTGCAATCTGGAAAATGTCTATCACTTCAGAGAATTAATACTCAGTATTATGTTTCTGGCTCCTCTATTGCTCTCATTTAAAAATAACAGATCATTGACTTAATATTGTTAGAAAGTCAATATTACCTAACACCCATTATAATCCAATTCCTTTTTTTCTAGAAATATTAATTTTTTCCTAAATTCCATATGAAATCTCAGGAGATACCAAGTAAACTTTTCTCAAAATGTATTAAAAAGCTGTAGTAAAACAGTACTGATGCTGGTATAGACAAGAAGGAACACAGAATAAGATAATAGAGTAAGAAAGCCCAACAATGAATCTTCACATAGAGGATCATCTTTGTCTGTTTTAGTATCTTTGTTTGCTGTAACAAAATACCACAACTTGGTTAATTCCTAATTAGAAGAAACTTATTTGCCCCCATTCTGTCAGCTGAGACTCCCAAGATCAAGGCACTGGCGGTTTTGGAATTCAGGAAAGCCCAGTCTCAACTCCAGGCCAGCACCTTCTGGAGTGAAGCTACGCCTTGTGCGGCAGATGAGATGGAGAGAGTAAGCCTGCCTCTCTAAACTCTTTTGAAGAGCAGCATAAATTGAAGGGGAGGCCCTCATGAACTCCCTTGGGGCTCACATCCACTTCTCTTACACTGGGAATTAATTTTCGGCTAAGTTTTGGAAGGGACAAAACCTTTCAAATCACCAGTGCTGGCTAAAGAAGGATATGTTCAAGTTGAATTATCAATCTTCCTTTAAAAGTAGGCAAGTAAACATTATTTTTGAAGCTAAAAAAGGATATTCTAATAGGTACAATAGCAAATAGCTAGAAATACTAATAAATATTCTGTGTTTCATTGTTTCTAGTTATTCCATATCTATTTACCTCTAAGTCATGGTTTTTTCACATGTACTAAAGCTTTTTATGTGACAGATTTATTCATGTGTGTGTGTGTGTATATATATATATATACGTATATATATGGTTTTAGATCATTAGCTTTGACTGCTACATAATCTATTATACAAATAAACTGTCATTATTTGTTACTGGTAATTGTGGAATATGTGCATTTAAATATAAGCTATGGTGTTTATTAGTAAGTGGATTTATTGAATGTAGGAGAGAGATTTTTGAATCACTTGCTCTTTAAAGTGGTTGCCCTAGTTTAACATGCATTAAAGGTTATTATTTCACATTTGCATCAGTACAAGGTAATGGTAAATATGTTATTTCAAATTACATATCTGATTAAAATTTTAATTTGGATTTTTCAGATTCTAGGTAGTTTAATGTCTTAAGATGTGTACTTCTAGACTTTTTATCTCCTGTATTGGGAGAATTATGTTTATGTAACATGATATTTTGCCTTTTTGCTGTTTGTTTTTAATAATTTGTAAGATTTCCTTACATTTTTCCAAAGTAATTATTTCCAGCATTTCTGTACTTGAAACTTTTTTATATATTTATGGCTTGCATTTCCTGACTTCCTTAATTTATTGATTAAAAGAAGTCATTTTCTTTTTTGTGCAGGTGGACTAATCAATATTTCCTCTTATTTCTTGTTTAAGAACTCTTTTTGAACCTCCACGTCTAATATACTTTTTAAGCAGTCAAGAGAGCACAACAAGGCACCCAAGCACACCTTTCCCCGTCCCTTGGTGGACTTAATTAATGCATTTTGGGCTTGGATGTAATCACTGGGTTCAACACACTGCTCTCATTGATTTTTCAATAAGGCTTAAAGCTATGAAGAAGAAATTTCTTTATTTTTCTTCCCAGTGGTTAATTCAATTTTCTCCCCTACTGAACCAAATTATTTATTTGCTAGCAGAGTCTGTATTTATCATCTCTTCATGTTTCCTATCTTGCTGCCAATTCAGTCACAGCTCAGACCAATTAATAGATGTTTTTTAGTATTTCCAATCACTTGCTATTTTACCGAGTGGCATCTTTTGTTTTTAATTTCAGAAAAAAATGTGTTTTTACTTTTGAAAAGAAAAATATATGATGTATTAATAAAATCTTCCTCATAATATAGTTGTATTAATATTCTTCCTTCAAAAAATAATGACATTCATAGGAGATAATCTTAAAAACAATAAATTCATTATAATTTGTGCTATATGTATGTGCATATATTTTATAATTAAATATTTTTGAATGTTTTACATCCCAAAATGTAAATATGTGCTTCTTATTTGTTGTTATCACCCTGATATTGATATATATTTGTGAAACTGCACAGCAAAATTAGCTTCTTTAATTATATTGCACTCTGCCACTATGTACCTTCAGTAATATTTATTCTTGTCTTTTGTATTTTTTCTGCATTAGTTCATTGTTGATTTATCTTTATTAGCCTGACCTTCTGATGTGCTCAATTCTAGATCTGGGAAAATCTTCCTAAAACTCCTGTGGCATACATTTTTATATTATGAGCTGAATTTTTCTATCTAGGTGAGAAAATTATTTGGAATATAAGGGAAGAGAATCCTGAAAACATGCAGAAAAGTAAAGAACCTTCCCCTTATTTCATTTATATTTAATTTATTTTAAAGATTAATACTTATATGTGAAAATATGAATGGATTTCCCTGTCAAAGATAACCTAAAAATACTCTCAGTAAGATTTTAGTGCAGTTCTACATGAAATTAATTATCGGGCTGGCGCCGTGGCTCACTAGGCTAATCCTCCACCTTGCGGCGCCAGCACACTGGGTTCTAGTCCCGGTCGGGCCACCGGATTCTGTCCTGGTTGCCCCTCTTCCAGGCCAGCTCTCTGCTGTGGCCAGGGAGTGCAGTGGAGGATGGCCCAAGTGCTTGGGCCCTGCACCCCATGGGAGACCAGGAGAAGCACCTGGCTCCTGGCTTCGGATCAGCGCGGTGTGCCGGCCGCAGCGCACCGGCCGTGGCAGCCATTGGAGGGTGAACCAACGGCAAAAGGAAGACCTTTCTCTCTGTCTCTCTCTCTCACTGTCCACTCTGCCTGTCAAAAAAAAAAAAAAAAAAAAAAAAAAGAAAGAAAAAAAGAAAAAAGAAATTATCATTTCTCAATAGTAACTGACTAATACATAACAGACATAATTCTGATAAATTTGGCCTATCAGTGTTGTATATTAGGGATCTTTGAAAAGTTCCTGGAAAATGTACACCATCTTTTAAATCAATTTTCTGTGAACTTTTAAAGCACTCATAGACACATACACATGTAAAAGTATGCATATATATATATATGCACCTTATAAATGCTTATATAGGACTTCAATTTATGTTTATTTTAATATTTATTTATTTGAAATTGAAAAACAGGTAAAGGAGGAGGAGAGGAGAGAATGAGAGAGGGAGAGGGAGAGGGATCAGTCTTCCAACTACTGGTTCACTCCCCAGATGGCTGCAATGGCAGAGTTGGGCCAACTGGAAGCCAGAGCCAGGAGCTTCATCCCTGTTTGCCACGTGAGTGACAGTGGCCTAAGCACTTGGGCCACCTCCCACTGCTTTTCTCAGGTCATTAGTAGAGAGCTGGATTGGAAGTGGAGCAGCTGGGTGTGGAACCTTTACCTGTATGGGATGCTGGCATCATAGACGGCAGCTTTACCCAAAGTACCACAACACCAGCACCAATAGGACTCCAGTTGTGGCATCAAGTTAAGCCACTGTGTATAGTATTCTTTGCTGAGAGAATTTATTAATAACAATTATTCAAAATTTAAAATGTTGTTTTAAAAAATGACTCCTAATATGCAACTTACTGATTTGGAAATATTTAAAACATTTAGATCTGACAAAGAACTTTTTCTCTAGAGTTTTTAAATTCCTGAAACACATTAATAAAAAGGCAAACATAGGCTGGCGCTGTGGCTCAATAGGCTAATCCTCTGCCTGCGGTGCCAGCACCCCGGATTCTAGTCCCGGTTGGGGCGCCGGATTCTGTCCCAGTTGCTCCTCTTCCAGTCTAGCTCTCTGCTGTGGCCTGGGAGTGCAGTGGAGGATGGCGCAGGTCCTTGGGTCCCTGCACCCGCATGGGAGGCCAGGAGAAGGTGCCTGGCTCCTGGCTTCGGATCAGCGCGGTGCGCAGGCTGCGGTGGCCATTGGAGGGTGAACCAACGGAAAAAAAGGAAGACCTTTCTCTCTGTCTGTCACTACTCTCACTATCCACTCCAAAAAAAAAAAAAAAGGGGGGGGGGGCAAACATAAAATAAGTATATGAAATAATTCAATATTTTATAAAAGAAGATATAGAGATATTCTATGATCATTTGAGAAAGTGTTCAAAATCGTTGGTCACCAGAGAAATGACAGAATCAGACTGGACTGAAATACTAATATGTAACATTAGTAGGACTAGAATTCAAAGATTGTGGTACCAACAGCTAGCTGAGGAGTAAAGCAAAGAGGAATCTTGTTTCTATTTTTAATGATTTATTTATTTATTTAAAAGACAGAGTTAGGAACAGGCGGGGAGAGTTCTTCCATCTGCTGATTCACTTCCCAAATGGTCACAATGGCCAGGGCTGGGCCAGGTGAAAGCCAGAAGCTTCTTTCAGGTCTCCCATGTGGATACAGAGGTCCAAGCACCTGGTCCATTCTTCTTGCACTGTCAGGCTCATTAGCAGGGAGGTTTTGGGAAGTTGATCATCCTGGACTTAAATCGGCACCTATGGAATGCTGTTGCTGTAGGCTGTGGCTTCACACACTGTGCCACAGTGCTGGCCCTGCAAAGAGGAGTCCTGCACATCATTGTTGCGAATATCAGATGATATAATCATTTGATAAACTTGTTAGTTTTTCTTTTTTTTTTTTTTTATGGTAGCACATATCAACCCTTTGGCTTAGTAATTGCTCTTTTATGTATTTTTCAAAATAAATTAAAATATATTTATATGAAAAGAATATAGAAACTTTATTCATGATATTAGAAACATGGGAAAATTAGATATCCATCAACAAGGGAAACGCTTGATCATACTGTGCAATACTCAGCAGTAAACTGGACAAAAGGTAGTGGTACATGAGACAGCACTGACAACTCTCAAAACTATGCTATTATAGAAATGTAAGGTACACACAGAAACCCACACAGATTGTAATTTCACTCATATCAAATACTGGAATGTGCGAAACTAGTTTTTGATTATAGAAACCCTGTCTGTCTTTAGCCAGAAAGGAAGGCATTTAAAATGTGGGTGATCACACAAATATTCTCTTGAGTTATGTTTTCCTAAGCTGAATGAATGACGTACTGGGATCTCAGTATTTTCCTTTACATAAAGTATACATCAATTAAAATATAGCAGTATGATTATAAAATTATCTTTTTAACGTTGTTGGCTGTGATAGTGTTCAAGGTCAAAAAAGCCCCTATTGAACTCAGTGATCCCACTAAGATTTACTGATTTTTTTTTTAATTTACTGCCTTGGTTTATTTGTCTTCTTCATAATAAAGTATAACAGGAAAGAAATAATGTAGAGTAAGTACTGTTTATAAAAAAGGAGTTATGACTTGCAGCATTTGAAGATTCCCAGGCTGAAAATAGCATTGATTAAATATCAAATCTAGGTTACTCACAGAAAATCATAATCTAATGATAAAACAAAAATGTGACAAATTATTGAAAGACCAAACATAGTGCTTCTGGTTACCAAGTAGATATTATAATTACTAATTCATCATCCATTGCTTGATCCTATTTTAATAAACTTAATTTTGATACTGCATATGGATCTCATTTGGTTGTTATTAGTTTTCTCAAAACCAATTCATACTTTGTAACTTTTTATTAATTAATTTTCCTTAATTCATATCGGAAATGATTAAAGTAGTAACCTTCAAAATTGTAGAGAAAAAGGGATAAAAACTTTCTCCAGGACTAGTGAAGTTAACTTTTCTGACTTGGGAAAGTCTCAAAGGCATTTAGGCTCACATTTCCAATCCTATTCCTTATCTCTGCTCCTTGAGTCAGTCTCCTACTTGAAGGTGACACCAGAGCTAGGTTTGACAGTATTCACTTGAATCTGTTTGTGGTAATTTTATTTTAGGCGATGAGGAAGGGGAGCAATGTTGATGAATGTATTAGTCATCTCAGGCTCCTGTAACAATATATCATAAACTGGATGGCTTTAGCAATGAATATTTATTTCTCACAGTCCTGGATACTTGAAGTCCAAGATCAAGGTGCCTGCTAATTCTGCTCCTTGCTCTTGGTATCTAAAAAGATAGCTGCTTTCTCCCTGCGTCTTCACATGCAGAGACAGAGACTAATCCTGTTTTCATAAAGCCACTTTTCCTCTTCATGAGGGCCCCACCCCATCTAACCTAATTAAAAACCAAATGTTTCTCTCCAAATACTATTATATTGTAGACTAGGCTTTCACATATCACTTTTGCTTGGATAATAATCAGTCTATAGCAACAGTTTATGAATTACAAATACTCTTATCAAGGAAAGGAGTTATTTAGGTTTATCAGGAATATCAGGCTACAAGGATTTTTTCAATTCTAGTGAAGACAATCCTTTTTCCATTTGGGGATTTTCTTAAGTGTTTAATTGACCCTTTGCTCCAAAGCAAGTTAGATGTGTCCAACAAATAATAACATTTAACTTCTCAGAGCAGGTCTTAGTGTTGATAAGTCACTAATGCAACCGTCATAGAAGAAGCAGAGCTCCTGTCGTGTTTGGGCCAGTGCGGCTAGTGCAGGGCTTCATTTCTGTCCAACACGCTGATGTTCAAAGTGATCTCATTGGCTTTGCTTGATGCTAGAACTTTGATGAATAATAACCAAAAGACATTTGGACCAAATAAATGAGTGTATGGCATCGATTTTGTTATGAGTTCCATATGTATCCTGTCCTATGGATATTCATATTTTCCAAAAGTGGGTATTACCTTAGCGCTTTGTCCTCCATGGCATTTCTTTATTTGGTGTTTTTTCTTGGTTTTTAAAAATCCATATGGCATTGAGTGTTGAGTTTGACTGGATTGTATTGATAGATTTGAGAACATTGGCATATGACATTCTTTTCGTACTCACTTCCTCTGTCTTAACAGAGGCCGCACAAAACACCCAGTAATTAATAAAATGTAGGTAATGAATAGTCAAACACAACTGAGGAAATCTGAAAATAATGAAGGTAACTGATATTAACATAATATCAATATGTTAAGTTTAAGAATTTAGGTGAGGCCGGCGCCGTAGCTCACTAGGCTAATCCTCTGCCTTGTGGCGCCGGCACACCAGGTTCTAGTCCCGGTTGGGGTGCCGGATTCTGTCCCAGTTGCCCCTCTTCCAGGCCAGCTCTCTGCTGTGGCCCAGGAGTGCAGTGGAAGATGGTTCAAGTGCTTGGGCCCTGCACCCCATGGGAGACCAGGGCAGCACCTGGCTCCTGCCTTCGGATCAGCGCGGTGCGCCGGCCATGGCGGCCATTGGAGGGTGAACCAACGGCAAAGGAAGACCTTTCTCTCTGTCTCTCTCTCTCACTGTCCACTCTGCCTGTCAAAAAAAAAAAAAAAAGAATTTAGGTGAAATGACTAAGTCTAAATTGAATATACTAGTGAGATTACCACATTGATTTGACCTTAATTAGAAATGTTTGCTAAATTTGTAATAGATGGTAGATGGGAAAATTATACTTATCATCCTTTTGTATGGATGTATAGTATGTGTATAGTTCACTGAGATTTTAGTATATTGCAACCAATTTTTTTTCAGTTTACACAAACTACCCCTACCATAATAATATTGATGTGGTTGTTGCTTTTAAAAATGATGCTTGATAAGTTTAGTATTAAACACTTTGAAGTGTGGAAACTTCAAAGTTATGAAAAGTACTTATCTATAAATAAACATGGGAAAAGGAAATTTGCCTTTTGTAATGTTAAGAAAGATATTAGAGACAACAGGGGGCATTTTATCATTGTCATCAGCAAGAAAAGGATTAATTGCTGTCATGTTCTCTCCATACTACCTTGTGGTGTACAAATTACATTTTCCTAACCTCCAGACCTTAATCAAAAACAACGGAGATTTGAGATGGTGTTAATCTGCAGCTGCCAGTGGCAGCCCTACTATCGCAAGAGACTGCAAGGTCAGCTGTGTGCGTTTCTGCAAAGAAAGGAACATACTTATCAGGAGACTGCACCTGGCAAAGCAAAAATGCAAGCACGGTTTGCAAATCAAGACTGTGCTCAGACAATGTGCACAGAAAGCATTGCCTTTGCCTCAGTGTTTAAGTTGTAAAAGTCACGTACGTGTGAGGTGTGAGGGGCTTTGGGAATTTATATGGAATATTCAAGTTACTTTTCATTTTGTCTTTTGATGAACTTGTTAAGCTCCTTCAATTTATGTTTACGTTTATTTTGTTTTGTCTTTATTTTAAAGTAGTATTATTTTCAAATAGTATTGAATGCAAAAATGAAGAGTTAAAGGGACATACAGAGATTTAACAATATTAATACTTTACCATATTTGTTTTATATGTAAATGTCACATTGTACAGACACATACTGGTGTTTAAACCAGAGGTGGTTATATTAATATCACTTCATGTAGCATTTGTGACAGAGATCATACAATGAGGAAAGAAGGGTGTATTATTAAGCATGGGGTATAATTCAGTGAAGACAACATTTATAGATACCTATGTACTAATATGGAATCCACAGACTTTTACTTATGACATCTATCTGTCAATCATTTATCTACCTACCTATTAATTTCTACAGACATGACTAAGTGTGATGCTTGCTTTTTTGTGTCTGCTTATTTCACTGAGCATAATGATCTCCAGTCCCATCCATCTTGTTGCAAATATTCAGGTTACACAACATGCAAAGACCCTGCTTAGCTAGAAAATTTTCTGGAAACTCTCATGAATTTATGTCAAATGTAAAAGAATAATTAAAGATAGTACCATCAATGCTTCTCCCTATAAGTAACTTGGATTTAAAATTTAGCTTGCATGCACTACCTCTCCCTTTATCCTGCAACCCTCACAAACCCCTTTCTCCTTCAGGTGCTTTCTTCATCCAACACCAATCTTAACCAACCTGATGAATCAGGAGTATGTAAACATCTGTCTGTCTGAATTAACTGACTAGGATCCCACATGACTCTGTGTGTGTGTGTGTGTTTTTTTTTTTTCTTATGGAATCTCCAAGCCTTAAAATCCTGCGAATTTTATTAGAACACGGGAGAGGCTATGTCCACTGATGTACTCAACTATATATGATTTAGATTCATGCACAATTTAGCTTTCTCGCTTTTTTTAAAAACTGAAACTGAAACTGAAACTGAAAACAATCTTCCATTCTGCATATATGGGGAATTCTTTTATTTTGATATACTCTTTGGAATTTTCTTTCCTGTGGTTGTTAACTTGTGTGATGTTTCCACAACTGGTTTGTAATAGCCAAATCTCTGTCTCCATTTGTGTGTGTGTGTGTGAAGTGCAAGTTTTCAAACTTTGCTTTATTATCAGTAAACTAGTGTTCAGTATTATTGTGGTATGAGGTAATTTAATATGCAGTCATAGACAGTCACTTTTTAGTAAAACATTTCTATGCGAAATTACCCTTAACTAATGATTTGCTTCCTAATCTTAACATGACCAGATGTGTTTTAGAAATATAGCCAGAAGATCATTTCTCCAAAATACACCTCCTATAAAAGGAATTATGTATGAATAAATGTTACAGCAAAGATGAACCTTAAAAGCAAGATGCCAAGTAAAATAAGCCAGACATAAAAGGCCACATCTAGTTTGATTTTACTTCTATGAAATATCCAGAGTAGATAGATCTGGATGCTCATTGGTAAACAAAGGAAAAGAGGATGAAAAATAACTGCTTTGTGAGCACAAAGTTTTATTTTTCAGTGATAAAAATATTTAGGATTTAGAAAAAAGTAATGGTTACACAACCAAGTGAGTGTAAGAAATAACACTTTTTTTTTAATCTGAAATGACTGATTTTATTTTACATGAATTGCATCTCCATAACAAACTTGGATAACCAGGTGATATACGCCTAATGAAAATGTAAGACAAAAATGGTGATAATCTAATAAACAAATCTTCAAATTAGCTTTTGCAAATGCTCCTGAAGCGGTAACTTTCCATTAGAGCAGCACTGTGCTTTGTTCTGGCTTCATCTGAACCTTAGTTGAGCACAGTCAGAAAGTGGCATGCCATAGTTTTCCCACATTCATGGTTTCTCTTTCTGTGGTCTCAGTTACAGCTTTCAGCTGGGGTCTGTCAACAGGACATGGAAACTGGCATCTCACACATTTTCAGTTGTGTGCCGTTCTGCGCTGCTCCATTCTATAGTAACCAGAATGTAAGTCTTTCCTTTGTCCAGCCTACCTGCAGTTAATAGACATCTTGTCTATCAGGTCAACAGCCATGGCCTCACCATGACTCTCTTCATGGAAACCAAAGCCAAAGAGTATGGATGCTGTTGATTCAATATGCCACAAAAGTTGCTTCCTTTAGGTAGAAGGAGGAAAGCACAGTAAGATAGTTTAAGACAGAGACCACTTTCTCCTAATTTATTGTAATGTAGTTATAATGGTTCTAGTTTATTGTTATGCTGTTAACCTCATACTGTGCCTAATTTGAAAATTAAACTTTATCATTAATATGTATACACATGAAAAACATAATATAATGGAATTCAGTGCTGTGATTTCAGGCAACCACTGAAGGTCCTGGAACAGTGCTGGCAGAGGTTGGAGGTGAATGCTACTGTGCAGGTTCACACTTAGCCGTCCCCATGAAGGTGCCTGCACACCAGCTGCTGAGTGGGAGCACTGGAGTCTGACCTGGATGGCAAAGCAGAGCCACTCTGACATTGTTTACTTCCTTCAGGAAAACAGCGGGATTTTGTAGACTTCCATGTTGGGCAGTGTCATTCAGACTTTTAAGAATCTGGCTCTAAAGAGGCAGATTCAGCTCTAAACTTAACCCCAACTACAGCATTAGCAAATTATGTGGTTTTTTTTTTTTTTGCATTTTAAATGTTTATTTGTGACAAACAAGAAGCAGAGTGACAAAGGAGAGAGAAGGAAGAAAGGGAGGTAGGCAAGGAAGGAGACAGAGACAGTGAGAGAGAGATCTTCCATCCACTGGCTCACTCCCCCATTGCCTGCAAGAACTAGGGCTGGGCCAGGACAAAAACAGTAGGCACCAACTCCATGTGGGTCTCCCACATGACTGGCCAGAGTACAAACACTTGACCATCATCTGGTGCCTCTCAGCATACAGAAGAGTAGCTTGAACAGTAACTGGTGTTCTGAGATGCGATGTGAGTATCCTAAGCAGTGACTGAACTTGGTACACCACAACGTCCAAGCCAACAAATTTCATTTTGAGTGTACTTGTGACATAATATTGTGAGAAATTCAAGGGGATTTGTGATTCAGATAATAATGTGTTAGATTATTACAGAGATCCAGTCATCTGCTTCATTTGGAGGATTCCAGAAAGAATCCTTTATTTCTAGGAAATATTACCAATACTAGGATATCAAATTTCCATTTTAAGAATATCATATTCTCCAGAGAGAGACACAAATGTATATGTGTGTGTGTATGTGTGTGTGTGTATGTTTGATATGAATAGATGACAGATAAATCGATTAGTTGATCTTAACCACTGATACCCCCAAATGCCTAAATCAATCAGACCCAGGCTGGGAGCTAAATCTTGGAGCAGGAAACGCAATCTGGGTCTCCCGTTTAGGTGGTGGGGGTCCAGCAACTTCAGCCATCAGTGCTGCCTCTCAGGATCTCCATTGGTAGGGAGCTCGCTTCAAGAGCCAGAGCAGGGATCAGATTCAGGTACTCTGATGTGGCACAGGGTGTCTTCCTAAGTAGGCTGAATACCCACTCCGATGATGCTTTTTTTTTTTTAATTTAAATGAGTGTAATATGGGTGGTTTAAAATACTATTTTTAAACTCAGTAACATAAATGAATGCAAATTATCATTATCCTTTAAGACATCCATCAGCAAACAGGCAGAATCTCCACATAGCAAGCATCTGGAGGTAGAGAAGCAATAACAAAAAGTAAAAAAGCACTAATACAGAAATGCTCAGGAGTATACATTTGTCAGATACAGAGGTTACTTTTTCCTTTATGTTGAAATAGTTATAAATAAATACTGTTCCAAGTGCAATGAAAGGTTTGCTAGATGCCACAGGACTACAGATGAATCTCCACAAGTTCACATTTGTTCAGACACCCACAACACTTTGAAAACCGCCATAAGCTGAGACTGTCTAGTTTTCTGAACACTGTGTGCTAAAAAGGTCACCACCATTGTTGTTAAACTTTTTCATGTAGACTTTAAGATCATTTTTGACAGATAATAGCATTTATTTCTTTATTGCTACGTTTTTAATTCTCCCTTTTATGGATATTCCTGTATTTCTACTGATTCAGATCATCTTTATTATCTTCCCAAAATATTAACTCATAAAGTGTAGTATAATACTTTTCTGGCTGAATGTGTTTGTAAGGATTCTATAATTTTTAGTTACTAAAATTAGGTGTTTCCTTCCACCAATCTGATGGAAGAGAGAGGGAGAAACTAGCACTCCAATTCAGGTATGTAGATAATGGCCGTTTTGTTACAATTCTTATTTTCTTTTTATTATTAGTGTTTCTTTTGTTATTTTCTTTTTATTATTAGTGTTTCTTCCAACTTAAATTGATGTCATTTAGATTTTTTTGTTGTTTGTTTGAGAAGGAGAGAAACGAGGAAAGAGAGAGAACAAACTAGCTCCTGTTCCCTGGTTCCTTCTCCAAGTGCCTGCTAATGCTGGGGCTGGGCCAGGTTTCCTATGTGGGTGGCCGGCATCTGATCATGTGAGTCTTCAGTGCTTCCTCCCAGGGTCTGTGTTAACAGGAAGCAGCAATTGGAGCTGGGTATTGAACCCAGGATGCAGGATGTCAGCACTGTAACTATCTGGCAGACCAAATACCTGCCACTTCCTCAATCGTGAATTATTTGATGCAAAAAGCCTTTGTGTTGTTTCCTGTCCACCATGTGTTCCTTTCTTCCAAAAATATTTTCTTTAAAATTCATGATCTCTATTGTCCAGAATTCTTATTTTCAATATTTTTTTTCTGAAAACACCTATGGGGGAAAGTATTGGAATTAATGTTAGAATCTGGATTATTCTCAACTTTACCATTCATGAATGTGTTATCTTAGGTGACTTAATAAAGATTAGTGACTGCATTCTTTCTTTGTTTAGAAAAATTATCAAAACATACACTAAGAGATGCTGTGATAGTTCATAGAATTCTAACAAGAGTCTCTAAGTTACTAGTGCATTTGAAGTATTGTTCAACCATTACTGCAAAACCATGAATATCAAAACTAAATAGCTTTAAATTTTACCTAGTGTCAAGACCTAATAATGAAATCTCTGAGGTATTACCTGAATATTATTTATATACTATATTGGAATTGAAATTCATGATAGCAATCAATGTGGAAAAGTTATTACTCCCATTTTTATTCTAAAGTTATAATTTACCCTCCGCAACTTTTGCAATAAAGTTTTATCTTCTTCTTCTTTTTTGAATTATGAGAGCCCTGCACATAAATTAACTTTGAAAAATTAGTAGTTTGAAAATTGCATTGTAAGAGATTTAGTACATTTATTTTTCTTACTATCAATATGGGAATCCAAAGTGCATTTTTCAAAAAAATATATATATATATATTTGGGATATATATATATACATATATGGGTTAGTTCCTCAGGGACAGGATGGGTACAGTGCTGGGGACTGTGCGGAGAAGTAGGGGGTGGTTGATTGGCAGTTTAAACAGCAGAAACATTCAGTGTTATCTAACCTGCCCAGGGGAGTTCGACACAAGCTCTGCAGTCAGTCTCCCTCGCCACAGGAATCCTGCACTCAGGAAAGCATTTCTGCTTGAAAGCCAACAGAATGTGCAAAATACTTATAGAAAAACATAGATTCAAGTATGTACAAAAAGAAGTGATGACAGAAAGTCTTGAACAGTCTTTCAATGACATACATTTCTCACACAGCCTTATATGTTGAGGAAATTGAAGGGCATGAAAACAGATCACAAATGAGTTAGACCAAAATTATGTGCCCAACGAGAAAGCTGAAAGTCATATTGAATCTGCTTTGAAGAATCCTGATTAGAGGTCACATAGTTAAAAGAGAATATGGATATGCTATCTTGACATCATGGAATCAAGTCACAGCTTCACGTTCCTGGTGAGGGAGATTCATATCTTAGTTGGCTGCTAACATCTTTTAGCGTGCCCAAAACCTAATTTCTGTGAAATTAGCAGATTGAGGCAACTGTGGACATTATGAAAATGATTCATAAACTGATCCTACCCTGAGGTTCGGGTTTAAAGAAGGTGTGGCCCAGCTTGCAGGCCGGTGTGTTCAGGTTTAAGGAAGGTGTAGAAATGAGCCACAGAAATGTTCCAGCCACAGTGACTCCTCTTGTTTTCAGGGAGCCTCATGTGGCTTGATGTTAGAACGGGACTTAACAAGCAGACTGCCGTCTCTTCCTGGACGGGTTTCTGATTTGTACAGTCACTTGTTCTCCACTGGGTAAAGTTCAACTTCATTGCTAGAACTTCTTTAGTTTCTAACTGCTTAAGACTTTTTTCCTAAACCTTTTAGTGCATGTGGATATTTTTTCCCAAAAATGCTTCAGCTACATTTAATTATGTCACCAGAACTGAGTAATATATTACCGACTGGCTTATAGTCTTACAATTTCAAATATACAATGATTTCATCGAAAGAGGCGTTTAACCAAGGGTACACCATCCTTCATAAACATCTGAAAAGCTAGGTCAAAATATTCTCTAGCAGTGCCATACTCTGGAAACCAGACTTCTCATTTTCCCAGCACTATCTATCTGGGACTATTATGCACAAAATCTACACAAAAAAGTATCTGTTGAGTGAACAATTTTACAGTTACATATGAACACATGTAAATGCATATCCCTTGATTGCAGACCAGGATAATTTTTTTTTTTAAGACTCATCAAGTAAAAATAAACCTTTATATTTCTGAGAGTAACTTTTGTACCTTGCTTTGGTATATTTATATTTCAGAAATTTTTTAAATTTAACATAGTTTAATATATTTTGTATAATATTTAGATTTTAAAAATATATTTAATTAATTTGTGTTCCTGGATAACATTTTAAGGAAAATTCTACATAATAGAAAGAACCTGTGTTCTCAGTAACAGGAAAATTATTAAGGAGACAAAAAATCTGTGTGGTAGGTCAGACCAACGTGATGGGTAATCACGTTGGCATTTTCATACCAAATACTTTTTTTTAAAGATTTATTTATTTATTTGAAAGTCAGAGTTACACAGAGAGAGGAAGGCAGAGAGAGAGAGAGAGAGAGAGAGAGAGAGAGAGATCTCCCATCTGCTGGTTCACTCCCCAATTAGCTGCAACGGCCAGAGCTGCGCTGATCCGAAGCCAGGAGCCAGGAACTACTTCCGGGTCTCCCACACGGTGCAGGGGCCCAAGGACTTGGGCCATCTTCTGCTGTTTTCCCAGGCCATAGCAGAGAGCTGGATAGGAAGTAGAGCAGCCGGGTCTTGAACCGGTGCCCATATGGGATGCCACTACTTTAAGTCAGGGCGTTCACCTGCTGCAACCACAGTGCCGGCCCCACCAAATACATGAATTACATTCCACATGGGATACCTACAACTCATAAGGAATACTTGGGATGGAGTATCTTTTTTGCTTCCTATCCAGCTTCCTGCTGATGCACTTAGGTTGATAGCCCAAGCACATGGATCCCTACCATCCAGGAGGGAGACATGATGGATTTCTTAGCTTTTGGCTTCAGAAAGGCTCAGGTATGTCTGTTGCAGGCATTTGGACAGTGAACCAGTGGAAGGATGATCTCTCTCTCTGTCACTCTGCCTTTGAAATACATGAATAAAACTTTACATGACCAAAAAGTGAGAAAAAAAATAAACTTGGAAACTACATGAGAAACATAATCGGTTTTATTGGCTCTGTTGATATATAGGTATTGCCTATTTATTAAAATATCTATATTATCCTTTTCTCATGTAAGAACATGTATTTTCATGTTTGTAGTATCTACAAATGATTTCATTATTGGGAGTAGTAGTATAATACCAGTGTACCATTCTTTGTCTACAGTAGCAAAAAATTGCAAAAGCTTACTTATAGAACTGTCATTTCAATTGTCTCTCATAAATCTCGATTTAAGCAAATTATTAATGATAACAAGGGGACCCTGATTAGAGAAGTCATAAATGTATAACTTTCAAGAATAAAGATGAAAAAAATCACTAAAAGCATCAAGAACAGTGTTTAAAGAAGAATGTGGTGGCCGGCGCCGCGGCTCATTAGGCTAATCCTCCGGCTTGTGGCGCCGGCACACCGGGTTCTAGTCCCGGTCGGGGCGCCAGATTCTGTCCCGGTTGCCCCTCTTCCAGGCCAGCTCTCTGCTGTGGACAGGGAGTGCAGTGGAGGATGGCCCAAGTGCTTGGGCCCTGCACCCCATGGGAGACCAGGAGAAGCACCTGGCTCCTGCCATCCGATCAGCGCGGTGCGCCAGCCGCGGCGCCCACTGGAGGGTGAACCAACAGCAAAGGAAGACCTTTCTCTCTGTCTCTCTCTCTCTCACTGTCCACTCTGCCTGTCAAAAAAAAAAAAAAAAAAAAAAAAAAAAAAAAAAAAAAAACAAGAAGAAGAAGAATGTGGTAAGCTTTTAGAATAATCTGATCCTGACAGTCTTGGAAAGAAGCACTTTTATCTGTGTTCATAAACTTACATGTGTGGTAGTCAATTTTATATGTCAGTTTGAGTTAGGAAATACCCAGGTTGTGGTAATATAATATTTTTGAGTTTCAGGAAGATATTGGCATTTGAATCAGGAGAATGGGTAAAAGAATCATGTATTATCCGATTCATTAAGGATCCAAATAGAACAGAAAGTGACCCATTGTGGCACAGCAGGTTGAGCCACTGCCTAGGATGCTGACATCCCATGTGAGCATGCTGCTTACAGTCCTGTCTGCTCCACTTCTGATCCAGCTGTCTGCTAACTTGCCTGACAAAACCAGCAGACAATGGCCCCTGCCACCCAGGTAGGAAAGCCAGATGAAGTTCCAGTTTCCTGGCTTCAGCCTGGTCCAACCTTGGGCATTGTTGCCACTTGACAACAACTAGGTAGAAGATACATTCTCATTCTGATTCATTCTCTGTCTCTCATAACTGTGCTTTTCAAATAAATATTTACAAAAACAAATGGAATAAAATAATAGAGGGAGGTCAAATTCTTTTTCTCTCTTCTTGAACTGGTCCGTCTATCTTCTCCTGTCCTGAGTTATTGACAGAGCTTGTTCTTGAGCCTCAAAACTGATGGACTTATCCTCCAGCTACCCAAGCACCCAATTTTCAGGTGTTTGGCTTGGAGTGTGAGTTACACCAGTAGCTCCTGTGGTTCCCACTCTTTAGGCTTGAGATGACTTACACCTCCTGGTTTCCTGGTTCTCCACTTGAAGGTAGGATATTATGGGAATATTTGGCCTTAATGGTCACATAAGCCAATTCTCATAAGAAATATCTTTATATCTGCCTATAATAGATATTTCTTGTCTTCCTTTTCTGTTGGTTCACCCCCACAATGGCTGTGCCGATCCGAAGCCAAGAGCCAGGTGTTTCCTCCTGGTCTCCCATGCGGGTGCAGGTCCCAAGCACTTGGGCCATCTTCCACTGCCTTCCCTCAAAATATTCTTATACTTGAAAAATTTCTGAGGAAAATTTAGGTCATCAATGTTGTCAATGAAAAGGGTTAAGGAAGAAATAGTCTAGTTCATTTTTTTTAACTTTTTTCCCAATTTAAAGAAGTGCAACTATTGGTAAGTGTAGAATTGTTAACAGAGGATATTATCTCCAATATAAAGGACATGAGAAACGGGAAAGATTCCATTATGGTCAATCTCTAATATTTTTGTCTATAAAGTGTGGGGAGCAACTCGGACTAGACTAAGTTACTGGAATTAAGACTTATTCTATACATCTGCTCTCCCACAATATGGCGCTGGGAGAGGAGGAAACAGCTTCTACACAGCTGCCTCCAGTTCAGCCAATAAACTGTAGGACTTGCTCCTGATTGGAGGAGAGCAGCGTGCTCGGCGTGTGGGCAGCCGAGTTAGGATTGGCGGAGGAGGACTATAAAGGAGGAGAGAGACGGCATGCACCAGGAACATCTAAGGGGAACATCTAAGGGGAACACCTGTGCAGCCCCCGAGAGAGCCGGCCGGCGGTGTGCCGCTCCCCCGCGGAAGTGGGGAAAGTGGCAGGGGGAACCGCCCTTCCACGGAGGTGGAAGGGACAGTAGCCAACCCGGGAAGAACCAGCAGCAAACCCGGGGAGGGCCGAGCAGACGAAAGAACAGCGCAGGGTCCTGTGTCGTTCCTCCACAAAGAGGGGGAGCGACATAATGGTGCCGTGACTCGGATATGAAGCCTAGGCAGGGTTTAGTGTCGTTCCTCCATGAAGAGGGGGAGCGACATAAAGAAAATGTCAGATTACTCAGTCAAGACAGTCTAGGATGGAATTGTATTTTAACAATGTCCCAAAAGTCATTGATGCCTCAATATGGACTAAACGAAAATAGCTCACACCAGTTGACAAGGAATATGTCTGCATGATAATTTTTCATGGGGCTCAATGGAATACTGATTGATTATATTTGCATATTTGGGGTTGCCAATTAATTGGAGACACACTTGTTAACTCTTAGGGAATTTTGGAATTAGCTACGGACTTGATAGTTTCTTCCTGTTTCTGATAGAGCACTCCCTTAGATATTAAGTAGATGCAAAAATATCTATAATAAAAGAAACAAACAAAAATAGCATGGAATAATACTACGCATAATCGTATAAAGGTAAAAATAAAAGCAAGCAGCAGAATAAGCAGGTTGGTGACAAGTAAAATAGACAAATTGCACATCTTTATACCCAGAGGATCTTATGCACATATATAACACTTAAATTTAACAGGGATGACTTTCATAAATGACACAAATACAAACAAATTTCTATTACAACTATACAAAATTGAGTATTTTTAAAAGTACATTCCCAATTCAAGGGTAAAATTATTTTACACAAAGGTATGGATCTATTTAAATAATAATAATTGTATTATTTAGAGCTAACAATTAAAAAGGCCTACTTTGTTATAAAATGTAAGCTTACAAAACAAAGTCACTAACAACATATCTACAAAGCCTACAATGTTGTTGTGAAAGACTCCCTTGGCAGAAAATATGATGAAAAGTAAGTAAGGCCCTTGGCGCCCCTTGAGCACCCCTGCCAGTCTGAATAGCCTATGGAATATGGCCAAGTGAGAATGCTCAGAGCAGTCAGACTGGGGGATTTCATGAACTGTCAAAGGATGTGCCGTAAATATAAGTTGTGGAGAAAGATACGATAAAGCAGAATTTTATATTAACAAGTAAAAAAGAGCAATATTAGTCTAGCAGAACCTTATCAGCAAAGTCATGTATGAATTTTGAAACAGTTTATGGTGGCTCATCTTGGTCACTGAGTAGAAGCAGGTTGACCACAGCCTTAGAAGTATGTTTGATGGGGATGCGTATTTGGTGCAATGCATAGGCCACCACTTGGGACAACAATATCTTGTATGGATACCTAGTTCAAATTCTGACTACACCACAAAAATTCAGCTTCTTTCCAGTGCACTCTCTGGGAGGCAGTAGGTGAAGATTCAAGAAATTGAATAAATTCTCTCACTCTTTCATGAAAAGAGAAAGGGGGGGGTGAGTTTGATGTTGTTTATAGAGACAGATCTCACTGACATTATTATTACTGATGTAGTCATTGGGAGTAAGTCTGATGCTGATGCTGATAGTTTAAAGTATAAGGCTGGTAATGACAACATTTAAGGGTCTTTCAACATATATTCACAGAGGTTAGTGACTCTAGATTCATTAGGCAGATATAAAGTATTTATGATTTGAATTGTTACCATGGTTATATAATTAGAGTTTGTTGCTTCATGGTTAAAGAACAAGTTTTTGGTTATTTGGAGCCATGGCTAAAGAGAAATTGTTCTTATACTAGGATTGCTTGACTTCTTTATATACTTAGTGTATATAATATTCCATAACTTGCTTCATTAATAAATACGTATTGCTGAAGTCATTATAAGTTGTTCCTAGAGAAATATGAAATACGTTTGAATAAGAATTCAGTGACCTATCTGGTAGATAGTACTACTATTTTGATAATATTTACCTGGTTATGTATTTTACCTAATAGTTATATAGTAAATGAATGTTGCAGTCAATTTCTCAACAATGTTGCAGTGGATTGTTTCTGAGAGGAGGAGAGGGTGGAGGCAAGAGGCAGGGAGTCACCACACAGACCCCGGGAGTCAGATGAAAGCGGGCTTGAGGCAAGCAGCCTACAGACTAATTTATTTCAGTTAGTACAACATCTTATATAGCCAAGACCAGCCAATCTGGTCAAGGGGCGGTCTATGCCCCAACCAATCACAGCCTGTTGTCAGGCAGTTTCCAAAGCCATCCAATCACAGCCTGTTGCCAGGCAGGCTCCATTGCCAGGTGGGTTTCAAAGCCATTCCTGAGTAACTGACACTCGCTTGCCTGCGGCCACCTTGACATGGCCTTCTCATTCCACCACAAATGAATATTTATATTTAATTCTTCAAGTAGAAATACACTATCCTATAAATTTTATCTCCTTGTAAATTTTTTGTAACAAAATCACATCCTCTACAACTCTGCTAATGTTTATGATCATCAGTATTTTACAGGAGATTTTAACTTTTCCTGATTACTCAGTAATTTTTAATTTATTGTACTATAAAATTATTCACATGCACACACATTTCGAAAGAAAAGGAAAAATGCAAGATTGAAACTTCAATAAACCTTAAAAACAGACAAAAATCAAACTGTTACTGCGATTTTTGGTTTATGTTGAAGTAATCATGTTTGTGGCAATGATGTGTAAACAACTACGAATATTACTTTATATGTAAGAAAAGTGAAGTTACATTAGTCAAATAGCATTTCCAAGATTACACAAAACTTCTATGTCTGAATGGAGATTAATTGTGATTCCAAGGTTGAGTTAACCTTTAACCCTGAAGTGACTGGCAAAACATTCTACTATCTCCAGTATTTCAGTTCAGGTTAGGACTCACATCTTTGAAGGAAATTGCTGGAACGCTTCTAGAAGGCTGGGTATTATTCTTTTGTTTTTGTTTGCATTCATTTATTTGAAAATGAGAGAGACTGCTCTGGTTCATGACCTACATTGGCTGCCAGCTGGCAGCAATGCAGGTACTTTGGAACTCAGTCCAGGCCTCTCATGCAGGAATGCAATTACTTCAGTAATCCAGTTACTTCCCAAGGTCAGCATTGGCAGGAAGCTGGACTCAGGAGTCGAAGGTATCTAAGTAAGTCACTTCAAGATGAGATGTGGACGTCTTAACCAGTATCTACACCACTAGGCTAAATGCCTGCTCCTATTTTCACTTTTCATAGTGATTCAAGAATAAACTTTAAAAAAATGCATCTGTCATAATGAATGTTTTGCCATACATATAAAGGTGACCACTCTATTTTTAATATATGATAAATAATGACAAATTGATTTTAAACATAAAATATTACAAATCATTACTAATATAGAAATGAACAAACATCATTTGACCAAAGCCAAAAACAGATATAAGTGTATATAATAATTCGTTAGATAGTAGAGTTGGCATTTTGGATCATGAAGTGAAAAGTTTACTCAGCACGTGATGTGTCGTATTGAGAACCATTTGGGAATGAAGTACGGTACCATGGTATTTCCACCTACAAGAGGGGAGCAGCTGTTGTGGTGCAGCAGATTCACTCATGGCTGGGGTGGCCTGGATCACATATCAGGGCCCTGCCTTCAAGACCCACTTCTCCTAATCCAGCTTCCTGCTAAGGGGCAACCAAGGAGGAAGCATGTGATGATGTTAGTACCAGGGTGCCTGTCGCCTGCATGGGAGACCTGAATGGAGATCTTGGTTAGTACCGGGGTGCCTGTCGCCTGCATGGGAGACCTGAGTGGAGATCTTAGTTAGTACCGGGGTGCCTGTCGCCTGCATGGGAGACCTGAATAGAGATCTTAGTTCCTGGGTTTGGCCTGACTCAACCCAGCCCCAGCTGTTACAAGTGTTTGAAGAGTGAACCAACAAATGAAAGATTTCTTACTATGCCCCTCAAATAAATATATTAAAAATTATTGAGGGAAAACAGTTACATTTGCAGATCTATCCATACCACTATAAAAATGAGGAAAAGATAGAGAAGATAATTACTAAATACTGTCAATACTAAAATAAGCATTTATACCTACAATGTGTTTTATTATATATTAGAAGAAAAAATAATGATAGGGAAATTGGCCTAAGACCTTACAAAAGCTATTTTATAAATATTATAAAATAAAAGGTAAATAAGGACTTGTTTTATATTAAGACTAAGATTATAAAATGCATATTCTGGTAAATGACTGACTTTATTTACTTATTAAGATTTATTTTTATTTATTGGAAAGAGTTGCAGAAGGAGAAAGAAAGAGGGAGAGGGAGAGAGAGAAGAGGAAAAAAATGTTCCATCCACTGGTTCGTTCCCCAAATGAGTGCAGTAGTTGAAGCTGGGCTAGGCCAAAGCCTGCTGTGCCATAAGGCCAGCCCCATTTGTAAAATTCATTTGAAAGGCAGAAAGAGTGAGGTGGAGACATACAGAGATCTCTAATTCATTTGTCCACTCCTGAAATGACCGCAGTGGCCAGGACAAGACGAGGCCAAAAACCAGGAGCAGGAGCCTGGAACTGAATCTGGGTCTCCGACACAGGTGACGGGACCCAAGGACTCCAATGTGGAGTGCCTGCATCTGAGTTCTATTTCTGCTCCTAATCCGAACCTCCTGCTAATGTTTACTCTGGGATGCAGCAGGTGATGAGTCAAGTACTGGGATCCCTTCTACTCATGTAAGAGAGCTGGATTGATCGCTAGGCTTCTGTCTTTGATCTGGCCCAACCCTGGCTACTTAGGACATTTGAGGAGTGAAGCAGTGGATGGGAGATCTTTCACTGTCTCTTTATCTCTACCTTTCAAATAAATAGGATAAATAAATATTTAATAATGGGACTTTGCATGAATTTAACTTTAAAAAGGGGGGGGCAGTGCGGTGATGCACTGGGTTGACGCACTGGCCTGCAGCTCCAGCATCCCCTATGGGTGCTGGTTTGAGTCCTGCCTGCTACATTCCTGATCCAGGTCCCTGCTCATGCACTTGGGAAAACAGTGGAGGCTGGCCCAAATCTTTGGGCTCCTGCACCCACAAGAGAGACCCAAAGGAAACTCCTGGCTCCTGGTTTTGAATCGCCTCAGCTCCTGCCATTGCTGCCTTTTGGGGAGTGAACCAGCGGATAGATGACCTCTCTCTCTGTCTCTCCCTCCTTGTGTAATTCTGTCTTTGAAATAAATTAAATAGATCTTTTAAAAAAGCAATGAAGCTGTGTATGCTAATGCTAGAGGCTTCTTTAATTGTGAGACCCGAGGCCAATAGCATTAATAAAGTTAAATTTGAGCGTAAAATATTGAGCAGTGACTTCAGAAAGAAAACTGTTGCCTTAGTTAAGACAGTTGTAGTTCCTTGGCAATAGAAACACAGTAAACCAAAGAGTGGAATCAATAAGGATATGATGAAAAGAAAACAAACAGTATCTAGTAGTTGATAAGAAACGTGGGAAATTTAATTGCTGTGTTCAAAGCTAGTATAGATCTTACAGCCCTTAACTGAATGACTTTCTGTACTAATGATTTTTTTCAAAGTTGAACTCTTCAGTTGAATTTTCCACCTTTAGAACACTTTAATTAACTAAAACAGATCAGTAATTTCTCACTTTAATAGAATATACACTATACCACAAACCTCTTGACTGCTATAGATTTTAGTTTTTCTTGTAGTATAATTTTTCACTTCAAAGGAGAACATGCACGAATTATGGACCAACATTCAAATAGCAGAAGTATCTGGGAATAGTAATTTTTAACCACATAAAAACTGTCTGAGTACTTTCCATATATAAATACATGAAATGAAGAACACAAGAGAGCACTTTGAGGAATGACTGATTGTAGAAGATTAAATAAATTAAAAAATCAGATAATTCTTTTAGTTTATGGTTGATCCCTCCTCATTATTAAAATGAGGAAACCCAATAGTGCATGCTCCTGCTACTCTGTTATAGTTATTTCAACTAATTTTCTTCTATTACTGTATATAATATTTTAAGATTTATTTTATTTATTTGAAAACAGAGTTACAGAGAGGGAGAGACAGAGATCTTTCATCTGCTGGTTTGTTCCCCAAATGGCTGCAAAAGGCAGGACTGGACCAGACCAAGCCAGGAGCTAGGAGCTGGGAGCTTCTTCCTGGTCTCCCATATGGGTGAAGGAGCCCAAGGACTTGAGTCATTTTCTTCTGTTTTCCCAGGCACATTAGCAGGGAGCTGGATGTGAAGTGGAGCAGCTGAGACTCGAACACATTCCCTTATAGGTTGTTGGTATCCCATGTGGTAGCTTTACTGCTATGCAACGATATTGGCCCCCATTGTATATAATTTTATAAATTTTATCCCACAAGTTAAAACCTACCCGTTATAATGCATTAGGCAGAATTCATACAGAAGCAATCATATTTAAACTCTTGCCAGTTCCAAACTCATTCCTATGTATTATTGACATCTAAAGATAATTTTAATGATCTATTTAATATACAAGCTCACAGGTGTACGTATGTATAGAGAAGAAAATCATCAAAACAAGAAATTCTGCTTAACCAGCATAAAAAGTCTCCTCTCAGATATTCATGTCTACAAAGCATCATTGTAACATGTTGATCAGTGAAGTTACTTCAGTGGTCATGTGTGTATTCAACCAATACTACAAAATAAATACCTAATTACAAAGAAAAATTGCAAATTAATAAAATATGCAGAATTTTATGAAGGCATGTTTTAGCTTAAATGATTGACAGATTCACTGATAGATTAGTTAATTCAATTGTCAGTTAAACGGATAAAGAAATTATGAGACATGTACTCTATAGAATACTATACAGCAGTAAAAAATAATGAAATCCGGTCATTTACAACAAAATGGAGGAATCTGGAACACATCATGCTGAGTGAAATAAGCCAGTCCCAAAGGGACAAATATCATATGTTCTCCCTGATCGGTGACAACTGACTGAGCACCAAAAGGCAAACCTGTTGAAGTGAAATGGACACTATGAGAAACAGTGACTTGATCAGCCCTTGTCCTGACTGTTCATGAACAACTTAATACTTTATCCCTTTTAGTATTTTTCTTTGTTCTACTTAATACTATCGGTTGAATTCTGTAATTAACACAAAGTTATTCTTAGGTGTTTAAATTTAACTGAAAAAATGATCTCTGTTAAATATAAGAGTGGGAATAAGAGAGGTAGGAGATGTACAGTTTGGGACATGCTCAACTGGACTTGTCCCAAATGGTAGAGTTAGAAACGTGCCAGGAGATTCCAATTCAATCCCATCAAGATTGCATGTACCAATGCCATCTCACTAGTCCAAGTGATCAATTTCAGTTCACAATTGATCACATTGATAGGTCTAAGAGTCAAAGAGATCACATAAACAAGACTAGTGTCTGCTAATACTAACTGATAGAATCAAAAAGGGAGAGAATGATCCAACATGGGAAGCGGGATACACAGCAGACTCATAGAATGGCAGATGTCCTAAACAATACTCTGGCCTCAGAATCAGCCTTTAAGGCATTCGGATCTGGCTGAAGAGCCCACGAGAGTATTTCAGGCATGGAAAGCCAAGACACTCTGGCAAAAAAATAAAAAAAACCTAAATGAAAGATCTCTGTGAGTAAGATCCCAGTGGAAAGAACAGGCCATGAAAGAAGGAGGTAACTTTCTCTGAAGGGAGGAGAGAACTTGCGCTTTGACTATGCCCTTGTCTAAATAAGATCGGAGTCTGCGAACTCAAAATGCTTCCATAGCCTTGGCAACTCATGACAAGAGCCTAGGGTGATTACTGATGCCATAAACAAGAGTGTCAATTTGCTAAGTCAGCAACAGGAGCCACTGTGCACTTACTCCTCATGTAGGATCTCTGTCCTTAATGTGTTGTCCAATGAGAAGTAATGCTATAACTAGTACTCAAACAGTATTTTACACTTTGTGTTTCAGTAGGGGTGCAAACTGTTGAAATCTTTGCTTAATTCATACTAAATTGATCTCTTGTATATAAAGAGAATTGAAAATGAATCTTGATGTGAATGGAATGGGAGAGGGACCGGGAGATGGGAGGGGTGCAGGTTCGGGGGGAGATTGTATGGAGGGGAAGCCATTGTAATCCATAAAGTGTACTTTTGAAATTTATATTTGGTAAATAAAAGTTAAAAATATTGTCAGTTAAAGAAAAGGGTAGCTTTTACAAATTGATTTAGGAAAGAAACCTTAGAAGAAAAGTTACTTGACTATCAGAAGACTGAAAAGATGCTAGGGGACAATGGGCAAATACACTGGGTTATCATATTGTGCTCTCATACAAACTTTCCCATAGGATTATACTGATAAGCGAAAGTTGCTATTCAAATATTCATTCAAACAATAATAATTAATTTAGATTCACATTTTATTTCAACTCAAGGTTTAAGATAGCATCTACAATTTCATAATTCACACACATTTTTTCAAAATGAATTCCTGAATCATGTCTTAGCATGTGTTTTTGGTTCATATGAATTTGAAAAAGATTTTTCTTTGGATATAGTCAACTTCCCCGATTCCATATAACACTGCACTCAGCTTTGCCTATCAAATATTTTACAAAAGAGATACATGTTGGTTATAGACTAAAGCAAACTGTATGTAGTATATCAAATAACCTAAAAGTGACAATCGCATGGAAAATGTTGGCTTTAAGATAGAAACCTGATATTTGATATAAAGCTGTTATTGGTATAAAAGTTAAACAAATGCGATTAGCTAATACCAGTAAGGATACAAAATAACAATGTGTTCTGTGTTATTTATTCTTTCAGTGTTACGTAGTATTTCAGTTTTCAGAGTTTGACATTACCATTTATAGATTTTCATAAAAGGAAAAAACATAACTTGTGTAAAAACTAGGAGGAGCTATTTATGGAGACTTGTATGTTTTGGTGGTTTTCTCTGAGATTATCTTTAATTTCTGTCTGAATGTAGTATAACATAGAAAGTAGCTGCTCAGTGGGATTAATTTAGCAGTTTTGTATTCTTGAAAAATTAAGTGGGAAAAACTTCAGTTTTCTTATAATATTTTTGATAAAGTTTGCTGATTTTTCAAGGAGTGAACTGTTACTTTCTTCAAATATTTACACAGCACAAGTTTCAAGGAAGAAAATTTGACATTTAACAATGAAATTGTTTTTATAAGGATATTGATCAGTTTTCTTATTTAAACCAATATGTTTCATCCACTTTTTGAGGAAAGATTTTGGATGACAATGAACAAGCAGATTCTTCCCTTATGGAACTCATCTGGCAGCAATTACAATGAATATATTGTGGGGAGCAGCTCGGACTAGACTAAGTTACTGGAATTAAGACTTATTCTATGCATCTGCTCTCCCACAATATGGCGCTGGGAGAGAAGTAAACAGCTTCCGCACAGCTGCCTCCAGTTCAACCAATAAACTGTAGGACTTGCTACTGATTGGAGGAGAGCAGCGTACTCGGCGTGTGGGCAGCCGAGTTGGGATTGGCAGAGGAGGACTATAAAGGAGGAGAGAGACGGCATGCACCAGGAACATCTAAGGGGAACATCTAAGGGGAACACCTGTGCAGCCCCCGAGAGAGTCGGCCGGCGGTGTGCCGCTCCCCTGCGGAAGTGGGGAAAGCGGCCAGGGGGAACCGCCCTTCCACGGAGGTGGAAGGGACAGTAGCCAACCCGGGAAGAACCAGCAGCAAACCCGGGGAGGGCCGAGCAGACGAAAGAACAGCGCAGGGTCCTGTGTCGTTCCTCCACGAAGACGGGGAGCGACATATATAAAACCACAGCAGTTTTTATGTTGCTAATTTAAACAGGTACTCTAAAGACAAAAATAATATCCATATATATTTCTGAAATTTACTAAAATAAAAGTGCCCACTAAAATATTTTTGAACAGTCACAGATTAAGCTACTAAAGATAAAAAATAAAAAGGGAAAGATAAAGAGATAATTAGCTTTTTTTGCTCTAAACCACAAAAACAATGAGATTCAAATGCATTTATGAAAATTGTGATCATTTTTGAATATATAAAGTCATGCAAAGTACAAGGTTATTTTTTCAATTGCATGTAATTATACATGAAATATCTTTTTAATTGCTAAATAATTTGGTTTAGAGGTAGAATTTTTTAATACAAATAGGGCCTTGAAAATATTTCCCATGAAGGAAAGAAATGTTTCCTTAGCAACACAAACTTTGTTCAGAAAACAGTTTAAATATAATAGTGCTCTTTCATTTGCTGTCATGCTTCTCAAGACTAAGCTTGAAAAGTTAAATTAAGAACTTTAATTGCAAATCTGTTATAATGAACTGAATTTGATTATTCATATAAAATAACTAAAGAAATGTGACATGTTTGCCTGATGGGTTTGCTGATCAGCTCTTAGATAAAGATGTATTATTTTTATAGAAAATGATGATGAACTTATATGTTTATGGCCAACCTGTAACATAAAGATAACTTTCATTTTAAGGTAGTGTCTTAAAATTGAAAGGGCTAAAATATTATCTCTTGTAGGAATGTGAAGTTTTGGCTTAATTGTTCATTTCTTCCCAAAGAATTGGTTAAATTAAGAAATATCCTAGCAGATGATCTTCTCACCATGTTTGCACGTTCATATCTGGATCAAATTCTGTGCACTTGTGTTTGGATCAATATGCTGCATATTCAAATTCAGATTATTTCAAATAATTTCTGCATTAGGATTCTCATATTTGCAATTAAATATTTTAAAAGTTGTGTTTATCAGTGAATTAAAGTAAATTTCAATTGCTTATCAATTATATTTTTATATGTTATAAAATTAGTACATTATTTACTAACATTTATTTGCTGTTTACCACTTTGAAGACATTGTCTTTTTTTTTTTTTTTTAGTTTTTTTTTTTATTTAATTGAAAGCCAGAGTTAGGGAGAAAAAGATTGGTTTACTCCCAAATGGCCACAATGACCAGGGCTGTGCCAGGGCAAAACCAGGAGCCAGGAGCCTCTTCCAGGTCTCCCACATGGGTAAAGGGGGCAGGGAGGGGGGTAAGCACTTGGGCCATCCTCCACTGCTTTATCCTGGGCCTCCTAGCAGGAAGCTGGATAGGAAATGCTGCAGTCAGGATTCAAACCTGTGCCCATATGTGTTGCTGGCATTGTAGGCAGTGGATTAACTCACTGTGCCTCAGCACCAAACCCTAAGACATTGGATTAAATAGCACTAGAATATTGGATTATGGCATACCTTTTAGGCAAGGTTATGTATAACAGTGCTTTTTATCTCCCAAAAATTTAGATTTAAATCAGAAATAATTTATTACCCAGGAAAGTAGAGATCAAATACATTATTGATACAGCTCGTTAAATTATATGACTTTATGTGAACAGCCAAGTGGACAAACCATTGTGGCTGTCATGATTTTTTCCTGAATAAAGACATATTTATCCACCTAATTGCACGAATATAAGGTCTTTTCTAAGCAATGGAGTCTGAGCTTCTGAACTTGGCATACGCCAAAGAGCAGACACAATTTAGCATGTTAACTAACAGTCTTACCTGAAAGTGAAAGGGTGAAGAAACAACAGGATGATGTTTTCTTCTCCCAGCGTCACTCAGAAGCGTATCTTAGAGAAGGTGAAGAGGTTCTATTACTTTATTTTAGAGACTGGAAAATACTTATCACTGCATAGATAGCCCCATTGCTAGATTGCTAGATAGCCCCGTTATTCCACTTAAGTAAGTTGTAGTAGCTTTGAATATTGTGCCGGTTCTCAGTATATACTAAAGATCACAAGTACTTCTCAGGAATTCATTACACTTTGAGACATTAAAAAGGATTTCTCATACTAAAAATATGAAGTGTAGAATATTTTATTTCCAGTTTTAACTACTTTTAAAGCCTTGCGGTGAGTTGTGCCATATGCTTGCTTATTAGTTTATGTTGTAAAAATCATTTAATCAATGTATTATAGTCAAATTACAGTTAATGATTCCATAAAATAGAGCATTCATAATGAATGGTTCCTGGTTTGCTGCTGATTTCTAGTTTTATTCCATTGTGGTCTAAGAGAATACATGGCGTAATTTGGATTTTAAAAATGTGTTGAGAGCTCTTTTGTTGCCTAACACATAGTTTGTCCTGGAGAACATTCCTTGTTTGGATGAGCAGAATGGATGCAATGTTCTGTAAATTCCTGCTAGGTCCATTGACGTATAGTATGAGTTGTATGGTGTGGTATTCTAATTCTCTCTCTCTCTCTTACAATATCTGTTTTATATACATAGGTAATCTGATGTAGTGTGCAATATCTGTTCAATTGTTATATTTTCTTGCTGAGTGAATCCTAGTATCAACATTTACTGATATTTCTGTGGCTCCTTTCAGATTTTTTTACTCAAAATATGATTTGTTGGACATGATTATAGATAGTCCACTTGCTTTGGATTCTATTTGTTTGAAATGTCTTGTTCCAACTCTTTATTTTGTCTATATATATCTTGAGTTTCATGTGGGGAGCAATATAGGTGGATTGTACTTTAATTTATCAATTTGGAAAAGCATATTTACATATATGTGTGTGTTTAATTTTTGTTTATTTGAGGGGCAGATGACAGGGAGGGAGGGAAGGAGGGAGGGGGGATCTTCCATCTGCTTGTTCACTTTCCACATGGCTGCAGCAGTCAGGGCTGGGCCTGGCTGAAGTTGGGAGCTCAGAACTCTATTTTAGGGTCTCCCACATTGTTATCAGGGACTACTCAAGGACTTAGACGTTCTTCCTCTGCTCTCCTAGGCATGCTTTCATGGAACTGGGTAGGAAGCAGAGAGTCAGTACTTGAACCTGGTACTCAGATACAATATGCAGAAATCACTGGCAGTGTCTTAAAACTGCTTTGCCACAATATTGGCCCCCAAACTCTATATTTTGATTGAAGAATTTAATCCTTTTTCATTCAAAGTTAATATTGATAGGCTAGAACCCCTGTCATTTTTTAAAATGCTTAGTGATTGTTTTATATAGTTTCTTTCTTTCTTTCTTTCTTTCTTTCTTTCTTTCTTTCTTTCTTTCTTTCTTTCTTTCTTTCTTTCTTTCTTTCTTTCCTTCTCTTTCTTTCTTTCTTTCTCTTTCTTTCTTTCTTTCTTTCTTTCTTTCTTTCTTTCTTTCTTTCTTTCTTTCTCTCTCTCTCTCTCTCTCTTTCTCTTTCTCTTTCTCTTTCTTTCTTCCTCTTAATTATCTTTGTATTTTAGTAGTTTTCTGTTATCTGTCATGATAAGATTTGATTCTCATCTGTCTTAGCTGTATCTGCTATGCTAGTAACTTTTGTACTATCTGTGTTTTGTTTTTAAAACTTTTCATATTTATTTTCATTTACTTTAACAGGAGAGGGAGAGAGAGAGGGAGAGAGAAAGAGAGAGAGGGGAGTAAACCATTGGATGGAAGACCTCTCTCTCTGCCTCTCCTTTCTCTGTGTAACTCTGACTTTGAAATAAATAAATCAATCTTAAAAAAATAAAAACACATGCCTGTCCATACTCATTGCTTTTATTCAGTTTAGTACTGGAAATTTTAATTGGAGCCATTAGTAATGAGAAAGAAGTATAAGATGAATAGTAAAGGAGGAAATCAAATCACTTCTATTTGCATATGATATGATTCTATATATTTAGAAAGAAAAGTAAAAGATGCTACTATGATACTATTAGAACTGATAAATTAATTCAGTGAAACTGCAGGATGCAAAATCATCATGCAAAAATAGTAGTATTTTTACATACTATTAGCAAACTCACTGCTAAAGATGTTGTAATAATTCCACAAAGACTACAAGTCAAATGTCTTGCAGTAAACCTCACCAAGCCTGTGAAAGACCTCTACAATAAAATGACAAAACACTGTTGAAAAAAGAAGACCAAAAAATGGAATAGTATTCCCAGCTTCATAATTTGGAAGAAGTAATATTTTAAAATGTCCCTATTACCCAAAGGGATTTACAGAGTCAATGCAATCTCCATCAAAATACCAATGTCAATCTTCAGAGAATAGAAAAAGCAACCCTAAAATTAATATGGATGCAAAAAAGACCATTAATATACAAAGAAATCTTGAACAAAACAAACAAATTTGGAAGTATCACAACACCAGATTTCAAGATACACTAAAGAAGTTTTCTAACCGAAACCTCTTGGTAATGACATAAAAATTGACAAATATATAGTCCAATATAATAAAATAGAGACCCCAGAATTAATCCACATGTCTATGACTGATCTTTGACAAAAGTCACAAAAATATGTAATGTGGAATGCATAATCTCTATAATAAATGATGTTGGAAAAACTGGTCAGCCTTTTGGAGAAACTGATATTTGTCCCCAATCATTCACCATATAAAAAATCATCTCAAAATAGATTCATTTTCTAAATCTGAGTCTCAGAACTATGAAGCTAGTAAAGGGAAACCTGGGGAAAACATTTCAAGATTAGCACAGCCCATGAGTTTTGAGATTAGACATTGAAAACAAAGGATACAGAAGCAAAAGTATATCTAGCTAAGAATTAGCATATATAAAGAACTAAAACACTAAATAACAGCAACAAAACAGAACACAGTTGAGAAACAGGCAAAAGATCTGAATAGATATATCTTGTAAAAATAAATACAAATTGTGAGCAAATATATGAAAAATAATATCACTAGCTATCAGGGCTTGGAAATTAAAACTGGGATGAGATATCATTTTATTCTAGATAAAATTGGTATTATCAAAGAGAAAACAGTGACAGCTGATGGTAAAAATATGGAGAAGAGGGAACCTTTTATACACTGATGGTGGGAATGAAAATTAGAATAGTCATTATGTAAAACAATATGGAGGTTCTTCTGAAAACTAAAAAAGACCTACCATATGATTATATTGTCCCAGTTCTGGGTATGAGTTTGAAGGAAATGAAATCAGCATATGTGAAATTTGAACACATATGAAATGTCTTTAAAAGTCATGCTTGTGACATTATAAAATCAGATACAGCTGAAAAGTCAATAGGACTAAAAGTCCTTTTTTAAAGTAAACACACAGATTTTACTATACTGTATAGAATAAATTGATAAAAGTATTAAAAATTACTCTATATGAAATTAAATGAAAGGGAGGCAGACATATTTTCAAGTACATGAAAGAAATTGAATTGATAAAAATATACATATAACTTTACATGCTACTTGGTCAGATCAATATATGAACAATTTTTCATACATAAAACCTAACAGACAAAAATTCATAATATGGAAAACATTAAAATGGGTCATCTTCTGTAAGTCTTTTTCTGCTAAAGAGAGGATATCTGATAAAATTTAAATGGTATTGCTAATAGTTTTATCTCTCTGAGAACTGTAAAATCAATTATCATTTCTCTAGCCTACAATTATGGTTCAGTTTCTTATTCTATTCAGCCATGATTGCTGTGCGCTGAAAGGAAGATGTTAGATGTTAGATGTTAGTTGCCAGCCTCAAGGAAGGATCATGTCTCCAAGCCAATCTTAGTTGTTCCTTTCATTTTCAGTGACTTTATTAAGTAAGGACTCATGGCATATTTCTGGGGATATGATACACAACAGTAGTTTGTACTTAGGCTTCACAAAAACCTGTATTGACCTTAAAAATGTAATTGCACAAAGTATACATGTACCAAAACATCATATGACACCCCATAAATATGTCCAATTTTATATGTGTTAACATAATTCAAAAACTAAAAAAAAAATAAAGAAATGGTTAATTCTCCTGAGCCTTGATCAAATTGAACAAACACATTAAAAAAATTAAAAAATGAAAATAGGATACCTAGAGCTCTTGCAGTTAGATGAAGAGGCAGATTAAATGAAGAGGAGTCCAATGACCTAAAAATAGTAGGCAAAAAATGTGAAGCTATTGTGTCTTTGATGATTTATTATTTCTAAAGAAACAATTTATAATCTCACTTCCCATGATTTGTGTGATATATGAGGTAAAATAGACACATTAATCTTTGGTGCTAATTGGATAAATAAGTTTTTTGTATTTGGAAAGTATAATGTTTGAAAAATTAAACCAGTGAAAGAAATTTTTGATTATGTAAATACAGAGAGGTCTATAAGTATAGTTGAATGAAAAATTAACTTAAACTGATACAAAACACAGATTTCACCTCACCCAGTTAGAATGACTCTCACAGAAATCGAAGCACAATAAATGCTGGCAAGTATGCGGGGGAAAATTTCCCTAATCCCCTGTTTTTGGGAATGTCATCTTGTATCGCTATTGTGGAAGACAGTATGGAAATCTGAAAACAGATCTATCATTATGACTCAGCTATCCCATTCCTTGGAATTTACCAAATGAAAAGAAGTCAGAATATGAAAGAGTTATCTGTACCCCTATTTATTGCAGCTCAGTTGACAGCTAAGATATGGAATCAACCTACATGTCCATCAGCTGATAACTAGGTAAAGAAAATAAGGTATGGGAGCCAGTGCTGTGGCATAGTAGGTTAAGCCTCCGCCTGCAGTGCCAGCATCCCATATGTGCACCAGTTCAGGTCCCAGCTGCTCCTCTTCTGATCCAGCTCTCTGCTAATGGCCTAGAAAAGCAGTGGAAGATGGCCCAAGTGGTTGGCCCCCTACACCCATTTGGGAGACCAAGATGAAGCTCCTGGCTTCGCATCAGTCCTGCTCTGATCATTGCAGCCATTTTCAGAGTTAAGCAGTGGGTGGAAGACCTCTCTCCCTCTCTCTGTAAGCCTCTGCCTCTCTCTAGCACTGCCTCTCGGATGAATTAAAAAAAAATAAATTGTCGTGTATATATATACTATAGAATACTACTCAGCCATAAAAAAGAATAAAAACCTGCCTTCTGCAATGAAATGGATGCAACTGGAAATATTATACTTAGTGAAATAAGCCAGTCCCTAAATAAGACAAACATCATATTTTCCCCTGATCTGTGGTAGCTAATAACATACAAGAAATGTAATGTATATGAGTGAAATTGACATTTTGAGATTTTATTATTATTCACGGTATTTGTCTCTACTTTGTGGAACAATGTTTTTCTTCTATTTGTTGAAATCTTTTTTTAATGGAGGGTTAAGCTTGTGATTATAAAATAAATTGAAAGTATTTCATTGCAAAATTTAGAAGAAAGAATAGGAAAGGAAGGAGAAGGGATAGTAGGATAGGAAGTATCACTATACTTCTGAATCTGTAAATATGAAGTACATGAAATTTATTCACCTTATATAAATTCAAATATAAAAAATAAGTAGAAGATATTGATATCTTCATAGCAATGAAAATAAAAGTGATGTATAACTTGGACTTTAGGAATTTAAAAATTATATTAGCAGAAATAATGTGACTTTTTTCAATGTTCTAAAATTTTCTAAGGAAATTTTCTTAACTAATTATAGTATGCTCCCTGTAATAGAGGAAGAGAGTATATTATCATTATATTTATCATACTATTTATTTTTCATGGGTGTCTATCGTAAAGATAAGATAAAAGCTCAACTTGCTTACCGACTATAGAGGTCAATCAACTTTGGATTTGGATATTACATGCTAATGAAATAAACTTAGCTTTTAGATGTTTTAAATGTTTTCAGTTTTTGCTAAAAAGCATAGTCATATCAAGTGAATAAAAAATTGAGAAACACACATGAGGGCATTCTACTTCACAAATCTTTTGTTGTTGTTGTTAAGATTTGTTTATTTGAGAGGCACATTACAGAGAGAGGGAGAGACAGTGAGAGAGGTCTTCCATCTGGTGATTCACTCTCCAAATGGCTGCAATGGCCAGAGCTGGGCTGATCCAAAGCCAGCAATTTCTTTTGGTTTTCCTTCATGGGTGCAGCGACCCAAGCAGTTGAACCATCCTCCACTTCCTTCCTTGGCCATTAGTAGAGTGCTGGGTTGGAAAAGGACCAGCTGGGTCACAAACCTGTGCCCGTATGGGATGCCAGCGCCACTGAAGACAGAGCATCATCCTACTACACCACTGCTCTGGTCCCCATAAATCTTTTAAAATACATTAGTACACTTTGGAGTATTGAAACTGAATATTGTTTTATTATATTCAGGACATAATACAACTGTTTTTGTATGTATGTAAAACATACACAAATATAATTTTAAAGTAAATGGTGTGTATCTCCATTTTCAACTTATAAGTGGAAGCATTTGAAAATAAATTTCAAGTTTTTGTATAATTAATCTCTTGGTCTTCTAACCTTGACTAATGATCCATGTAATAGATTAAATCCTTATAATCAGTAATAAGTTCCTCATATTAACATTTAATTTTATTCTGGACCCAATTTAATTATACTTAGTTGTTTAAGAGAAGCCATAGGAGATAAAAATGTGGGTCAAATACTTAGAAGAATAGTAAGAAATTAGAACACGATTTTTCATAGCAATCTAAACTAATTAAAAAGGACAGAATATTTAAAATAAGTAGGAAGGATATGTAGCCAATCATTTTCTTAGATATAATAACCATCAAAAGGAATCAGTAGTTATCACAATGATCTGAGTCCTTAACTCAAATTTTTATGACACAACCTAAATAAATTATTTAATTGTAGGTGGTAACAAATATACCTATTGATGTAGTATGTGAGAATATGCGTACCTATTTTTTTTTTTTTTTTTGACAGAGTGGACAGTGAGAGAGAGAGTTCTTCCTTTGCCATTGGTTCACCCTCCAATGGCTGCTGTGGCCAGCACGCTAGAGCCGGCACAGCACTGCGCTGATCTGAAGCCAGGAGCCAGGTGCTTCCTCCTGGTCTCCCATGCGGGTGCAGGGCCCAAGGACTTGGGCCATCTCCTCCACTGCCCTCCTGGGCCACAGCAGAGAGCTGGCCTGGAAGAGGGGCAACTGGGACAGGATCTGGTGCCCCGACCTGGACTAGAACTATGTGTGCCGGTGCCGCAAGCAGAGGATTAGCCTATTGAGCCTTGGCACCTGCCTAATTCTTTATATATAAATAGTATATACATATACATACATAAATATATATATCCTTAGTTATACAATAAAATGTTATAGATGTATTGGCATTGTACAGAAAGCAGTATTTGTACATAGGTTTATCCCACAATTCAATAAAATAATAACTAAAATCACTTCTTAATATTGAACCAGTGCCTCAACAGTAGAGACAGTTTTTTTTTCCATACTATTTTTCAACTCTTTACTTAGTGTAGGGTTAACCTTATGATCATTAAGTAAACTGAAAATAGATCTTTGTAAAAATTAGGAATGGGATTAGGAGAGGGAAGATAAAGAAGGGTTGGACATGGACGGAAGGGGGAGTATGATGGGTAGTATCACTATATTCCTAAATTTGTATATATGAAGCACATAAAAGTTGTATACCTTCCATGAAATTTTTATAAAATTTTAAAAATTGAACAAAACAAATGCTCACATTTATCAAGCTAAGATGTTCCTAGTCCAATTTTATTTAATTTCTAAAAAAATGAGAGGTGGCAACTTTCAGCAATTAACCTAGGTATCTTTTGCTTTGTATTTCATTGTACAATATGGAAATCATTAGCCACATCTACCATTTGAAGTGCAACCAAATATGCTGTAAGTGACATTAAATACTACATATGCATACATGACCTTAGAAAAAAATATGAAACATTCACTGATATTTTCATATTCAATATTTGTTGAAATAATGTATTGATGTTTATATAAACTATAATTTCAGTGATTTTTTTATTAACTTTCTACATAAGGCGTCTACAAATCTCAAGTGACATGTGGAGTCTGATTGGTGGATCTCATTGTATTTTTATTACTAAGCACTGCTCTGGGTGTGCCACCTGGTATTACATAGCAGAGATGTTGTAGGCAGAGAAAGGGTTCCCCCATATTTGCCCAAATTCTAATCCCCAGAGCCTATGAATACGGTACCTCGCCTAGCAAAGGATCTTTGCAGGTATGAATTAATTTAATTGGATTAAGGCTAAGGATATCAGGATAAGGGAAATTCATGATATTCTGGAGGTTCCCAATATAATCACATGAATCCATAGAAGGAAGAAGGCACTGAGAGTGGAGCAGAGATGTTTATTTGAGGATTTGATTGGCCCTGCTGACTTTGAAGGTGGATGAAGAGGGCTCCTAGCAAATAATCAGCAAGATGCCAGAGAGCTTTCTTACAAGCACAAGAACCTGAATTCTGGTCGGCGCCGCAGCTCAATATGCTAATCCTCTGCCTGCGGCTCAGGCACACCAGGTTCTAGTCCCGGTCAGGGCGCTGGATTCTGTCCCGGTTGCCCCTCTTCCAGGCCAGCTCTCTGCTGTGGCCCGGGAGTGCAGTGGAGGATGGCCCAAGTACTTGGGCCCTGAACCCCATGGGAGACCAGGAGAAGCACCTGGCTCCTGGCTTCGGATCAGTGTGGTGCGCCGGCTGTGGCAGCCATTGGAGGGTGAACCAATGGCAAAAGGAAGACCTTTCTCCCTGTCTCTCTCTCACTGTCCACTCTGCCTGTCAAAAAAAAAAAAAAAACCTGAATTCTGCAAACAAACAAGTGAGCAGGAAGCATTTTCATTTTCTACTAGAAACCCCAGAAGTAACACATACTCACCAACACCTAGATTTTCATCTTGTGAGGTCTTTACTAGACCTCTGACATATAGAGCTCTAGAATATTATGTGTGTGTAGTTGTCAGCCTCTGAGTGTTTGACAGTTTGTTGCAGAAGCAATATAAAATTAATACAAGGGGTAATGTGGATCAAAGCTGTTTACTTACTTTTTTTTTTTTTGACAGAGTAGACAGTGAGAGAGAGAGAGAGACAGAGAGAAAGATCTTCCTTTTCTGTTGGTTCACCCCTCAATGGCCGCTGCAGCCAGTGTACTGTGCTGATCCGAAGCCAGGAGCCAGGTGCTTCCTCCTATCCAATGTAATTTTCTTCTATTCTGAATTACAGACTTTGATTTTAGATTTTAAAATCTTCTTTTAAGGCTTAATAACTTCAATTTTACAGTGTCGATTCTTTAATCAGAAGAAGGAGCAGAAGAAGAAGAAGGAAAAAGTAAAAAGGAGAAGAAAAGAAGAAGAAGAAACTAAGGAAATAAGGACGAGAGGAAAAGGATGAAGTCGGAAATGGAGGAAGGGAGACACTAAAGGAGAGAAGGGAGAGGAAGGAAGGGAGGTGGGGAGGAGAGGAAGGAGGAAAAAAGAAGGAAAAGGCAAGGAAGAGAGGAAAATGGGGAAGGAGTGAAGGAAGAAAAGAGGGAGGAGAGGAAGGATTACAGACTGAAAGCAAAAAAGAAGGGGAGGGAGTGAGAGGGGGTTCGGACTAAAACTTCCACTACTAGATTGAATGAGAGTGGGCATTCTTGCCTGGTTCTAGATCTTAGAAGATATGCTTTCTATTTTTCTCATGAAATGTTGTATTGTCTGTGGATTTGTCATATATACGCTTTCATATGTTGAGGTGTATCTTTTCTATGCCCAATTTGCTCAAACTTTTTTTTCATGAATGAATGATTTGTTTTATGATACTTTTCTGAACTTATCTGAGATGATCAAAGACTTTCTATTCCATTTGTGTGATATACATTTGTTGATATTAGTATGTTGCATCATCCTTACATCCCTGAGATAAATAGCACTTTATTTTAAGAAATGATCTTTTTGATGTGTATTGAGTTATATTTGTGAGCATTTTGTGGAGATTATTTGTATTTCTGTTCATCAGAGATACTAGTCTATATTTTTCTTATTTTGTAGCTGTTACTTTTTTGCTTGCTGTGTTTTGGAAACATGATAATACTAACTTCAAAGAATGGATTTTCATAGATGAAATGATTTGAAAATGATTGGTATGGCTACTGCCTTAAGAAATTGGTAGAATTCATCAGTGAAGTAATGTGGTCCCAGGACTTTCTTTGTTGGCAGACTTGATCATGGTGTCAGTCTCATTACTCATTATTTGTTCAGGTTTTCAGTATCTCGGTGGTTAAAATTTGGTAAGCTGTTTACACTGAGAAATTTACCCATTTCTTCTAAGATATCCAATTTGTTGGCACATACTTGTTTATAATTGTTCTTAATGAGTCTTTGTATGTCTGTGGTATCAATTATAATGGCTTTTTTCATCTCTTGCATCTCTTATTTATTCACCATTAAAAATGCATGTCAGTTATACTATAAAATATACAAATTATCAGATTTTTTAAAAAAATTAATTGCTACTTATGATTTTTTTGTTTGATATTGTTTTTTATTGACTATCTCTTCCACGCACACTTTTGAAGGCACAGACTTTTTTTTACCCTTGTGTCTACAAGCAGTACTTTTCATATAGTATGCATTGACAGATGTTTTTTGAGTAGATGAATCAAATGTCTGCCAAGATAATTGATCCCTCTGCTGTACACCCACAGAGTAAAGGACTCTTTTGTTAGAAGAAAAGAAAACATGCTTTGCAGCAAATATGAATTCATCAGTAGATAACATTATTTTGCAAAGGTTAAATCTAATCGTTTTTTGAAGTCCTTGGCTTAGGAGAAAAACATAAGACATTTACTTTAGCTTAGAGTTTAATCAAGAAATAAAACTGGAACCTGGTAGTTCAAATTTTAAACACAAAGATTGCAAACTGCTCAGATTTCCATAGCTTACTTTTGCTGTCTTTCCATTGGTAGGCACCATACTTGGGCTTTAGTACCACTGAATTTGAATAAAGTGTCTCACTTTATTTGCCCCACAGGGCCTTTTTCTAGCTTGTTAAAACTGAAAGATATTGTCAGATTATCTCAAATTTTAAATAAGCAATTTAAAAAATTGAATATGAGAAATAGTGGAGGGTTCACTGGAGCAGTGTTTGCGTTACAGATTCAGAAGGGATCTACTCTAGATGTTTAGTGCCAAGTAGCATTGTGAATGATCAGCACGATGGGGACAGAAAGTATAGATGATTTGCAGGTCATATGGGCAATAGCTGTTGCAGTATGTCAATAAAAATGAGGGGTGATGTTTCAGTGTACTGCTTCCTGTCACAAAAATGACACGTGAATGCTTGCAGTATAATGAAGACCATTTTGCTAACAAAAGAATGCTGTTTTCAGTTAGTTCTTCAGATCAGTACTGTAGAGAAATGGAGACTGTGCAAGAGAGAGTAACAACCCCAAATATGTGCTGTCATTCATTCCCAGGTCACGTTAGTATATTATATAACAAGAAAGAAGTGAGGTTGATGAATAGATAACTTCAAAAATAAATTATTATGGATTATCTGGGTGATTCAAAGAGTCTGTAAAGTGAAATATGGAGTAGGGAAGCAGAAGAGGAGGTTGGTCATTGAGAGATTTGTAGATGCTGCCGTTGAAGACAAAGGAAGGGATGAGGGGACAAGGGTTTTAGTGTTCACAACACGTTGGAAAAGGAAGTGGATATTCCCCTAATACCTCCACAAGGAACACAGCTCTGCCAACATCTGATTTTAGCCCACTGAAGCATATTTTAGACTTTGGATATTTATGAGCATGAGATAATAAACTTGTATTATTTTGGGGCCACTAATTGGTGGTAATTGCTGCAGCAGCAATAGGAAAGTGTTACTGCTATAAAAGGAAGACAGAGACCAGATTATGGTTGTGTTGCTTTTTTTGGCTTCATAGAGTAAAGCCTGGATTTACCATCGTGTTAACTCATGATGGGGAACAGAATCATCTCTATGCAATGACTCCATATCAATATTTGAACACTATAGGATGGTTCTTGGGCCATCTTCCTCTGCTTTTCCAGGCACATTAGCAGGGAGCTAGATCACAAGTGGAGCAGCCAAGACACAAACTGGTGCCCATATGGGAAGCTTGTAAAATCTTAATCTGCTATGCCACAATGCTGGTCCCAAAACAGTACTTTATGTTTGCACAAACGAGCCATCAGTAAGAATATCCATGTAAGTGCCAAGGAGACACAGACAGGGATGGTAGCATTACCATCTACTGTTGTGTATTTAGGTGTCACTCAAGTGCATTCTTTATTGCCTTTGGTTCTTCAAAGTAGTTTTGTACCAGTTTCTTCAGAGAGAAAAAACTTTTAGCAGGAATGTTAGTGGAGTAAGTTATACTCTGTTTGCTGCAGTAAACAAATGTTTAATATTTACATTGTCCGTTCTCCACTCTTCTTTATAGGTTATCACTTCTTTTGGTACATGCACTTATGTAGTTTAGAAATCAACACCTTTATCTCTAAGGAATTTGTGTTCTTGGTTTCTTTGCCCTTATAACTTTTGTTGCTAATATTTCTCAGTAATTAGCACCAGACAGGGAAGCACCAAGTGATGTGATAGTGAATAGAGATAATAATTTCTAGATACACAGATTCGGTGGGGGTGATGAGTGATGATAAGTAGGTATACTAGCCTAGAAATTAATGCAATTACCCAGGCTAAAACAATCCAGGCATTTTACTCTAGGTAATTTATAGCTCAGTAATTTTTTATAGACAAATGGATATATTTATTCTCTAGTGTACTTGAAATTCTGGATGATTGAACACTTAATATGGTAAATTAGCTATATGTTAATTAGAATAATATAAAGGAATTTGTGTTCTTGGTTTCTTTGCCCTTTGCTCCTTAGTCTAACTTGATTCAGTTGTGTTATTTTAGTACAGGAAACAACTGGAGGTTCTCATATCAATGTCTAATTTTAGAAGTATGAAAACTTAATGACAAAAATGGCAAAATTTATGCAAAATAATACATTTTCAGAGTAGCAACTCTGTCTTCTGCTATATAGCTGCATGACAAGAGTCACTGTGGTAAATTTTAGGAAATGGAAAATGGAAAATCCATGCCTTCTTTGCTCCAAAAATACAATTTTTGTTTTTTAATGATTTATTTGTTTGAAAGGGAGAGTTTTATATAGACAGAGAGATCTTCCATTGGCTCACCCCCAAAATGGCCACAACCACTCATCATGTCAAAGCCTTGTACCTGGCCGGTGCCATGACTCACTAGGCTAATCCTCCACCTGCGGTGCCGGCACCCCAGGTTCTAGTTCTGGTTGGGGTGCTGGATTCTGTCCCAGTTGCTTCTCTTCCAGTCCAGCTCTCTGCTGTGGCCTGGGACTGCAGTGGAGGATGGCCCAGGTCCTTGGGCCCTGCGCCCACATGGGAGACCAGGAGGACGCACCTGGCTCTTGGCTTCAGATTGGCACAGCCTACTGGCCATAGCGGCCAGTTGGGGGCTGAACCAACAGAAGGGATACCTTTCTCTCTATCCCACTGTTTTACTCTGCTTCTCCAAAAAAAAAAAAAGCCTTGAGCCCAGAATTCCATCTAAAACTGGCACATAGGTGACAGAGACCTAAACATTTGGGACTTACTCCACTATCCACTGCTTTCCTAGGCATCGTAGCACAGATCTGGACAGGAAGTAAAGCAGCTGGGACTTGAACTAGCAGCCATATGGGATGCCAGCATTGCAGGTGAGAGCTTAACTTGAAATATTATCTTTGAGTGAAAAAACAAGTTGTGACATTCTACGCTTAGAGAACAAAATGTAAAATACACTAGTTGACTCTGTAGCAAGTATTCTTTGCCTCTGAATAAACATTAACAGCTTTGGTAATAAAATATAAATGTGAAGGTGATAGAAGGTGGAAGGTAAATAGCGGAATCGGGGAGAATCAAGTTATACTGGCTGTGAGGAAAATATTATTAAATAGAAATTTATGCAAATAAATTTACAAAGGTAACCTATACGGGAGTAAGATAGGTGAGTGATGATGTAAGTAAATAAAATATTAATGTAATGTAACCAACATAAAATAAGATGCAAAATTAATTATCTAAGAATTAAGCATATGAGAATTTTATTAAGAGATGTTGTCGACTACCCACCACATAAAAATTGCATGTAAGGATGTTGGTATATGCAGGGTCTGTTTGATTTTCTGTGTGTTCCCTAGCTTGTCACTCCTTTTTTCAGTTAGGTGAGTTACGCTAGTTCTCTGCTGCTAAGTTTTCTCACTTTGTAGGTTTTGTTTTGTTTTGTTTTGTTTTGTTTTTGACAGGCAGAGTGGACAGTGAGAGAGAGAGAGACAGAGAGAAAGGTCTTCCTTTGCCATTGGTTCGCCCTCCAATGGCCGCTGCAGCTGGCATACCACGCTGATCCGAAGCCAGGAGCCAGGTGCTTCTCCTAATCTCCCATGGGGTGCAGGGCCCAAGGACTTGGGCCATCCTCCACTGCACTCCCGGGCCACAGCAGAGAGCTGGCCTGGAAGAGGGGCAACCAGGACAGAATCCGGCGCCCTGACCAGGACTAGAACCCCGGGGTGCTGGCGCCGCAAGGCGGAGGATTAGCCTAGTGAGCCGTGGCGCCGGCTCACTTTGTAGTTTTAATTGCGATGAGTTCCAAAGTCTGCCAGTATACCAGCAGCCTGTGTTTTCATGATACTTTTGGTGCATGAGTAGACATCCTCCGTCATTTCCTCCTAGATACCGGCTACTGATGGAACTGTCTGACTCCAAAAGGAAGGGAAAATACCCAATCCAGGGTGTCCTCTAGCGTTCTAAGCTTGGGTTTAGGGTGTTTATAAATTCTGCAGTTCCAACTCTAATTTGGCATGTGTCTGGAGACTCCTGAGGTGAGGAATAAGGACAGGAGAATTCTGAGAGTCTCCTGACTTTTCTAGAGGAGAAACCTTCAGGAAAAAATGATCTCAGACAAGGGAGAAGCTGGCCCCGCCATCAGGGCTTTCTCACATTACATAAAGCAGAGCTATCCTGTGCTCCCTGTCGTCTCCTTATGTCTAAATGCCTTTGAGAACAGCACCTGCTACTTTGCAGTATCCACAGAAGGGTGCTTCAGGAAGTGCCCTGAGCTTCCTGTGCACGGCCTCACATCCTGTCAGGTACTGGAAGCTGTCTCAAGAGCTCACATTTTTATGCATCTCTGGGATTTTCCTGAGATACTTTTTGGCCTAATGCAGTGGGAACTTACAGCATTAAGTTTCAAATTAATCTATAAAGTTCTTCCACAGAACAGGTTCATACATTTAACTGTTGGTCAGTATACTTCTTTCCTTCATGGACATTGAAAGAAAAAGTAAATATTTTGCATAACCACGCCTTGTTTATATTTTCATTTTATAAGTGTAGTCATAAATATCATACATCATAAATAAATAAACTAAACATAATATGACTCAACATGATTTCATGGACAGGTAAAAGTAATTTTTTTTCTTCATCTTGTCAAATTTTCTAAAATGCTAAAACCTCTGCTATGGATTTCTGAAATAACGTTTACTAAAATAGTGCTGGGTATTATGTTTTCAAAATTAATTAAGTCTAGTGAAATGTGCAACTGCAAAGGTGAAAATATGAGTATCACTGACTTGGCTTTAGGCAGTGTCTGCATCAAGAATTGGGAGTTTCTTCACTGAAGGAGTCTAGGAAAAAAATTATTAGTTGAAAATTCAAAATAAATCAAATGGATTTCCATTTCTTAAACAGTTTCATATTGAAATTTCTTTGTATTTATTTTGGAATAATGGCATTTATGTGAAATATATAATACAATTTTTCCTAATACAAATTTCTAAAATCAATTACAATGTACAGTATGTGTGAATTATTGTAAATATGCATCATCTGCTATAAAATTAGACCATTTTTAATTTGAATAAACTGTCACATGTATGAAATATATTTATATACTATTTAAGGGAAATTATTAAAATATTATAAAACACATTTTAGAGAGCAAAGTTTCAGATATTTGGCTTCAGGGAATTTTTAAAGAAATGCTATACTGCATGTCAGTGTTGCCACAAATACAGTATTTTGTCAAGCTTTATTTTAAATATTTGTCAGACATATTGATGAGAATTATTATTGTATTTTCAATAACTTTGTTAAGATTTTAAAATTACTATAGATGAGTGAATTTGACCATCTTCTCATTTGATTACTTTTCATATCCCTTGCTATATTTTTATATCCCCTGCTAAACTACAGTCTTTTTATTTGTTGGACTCTGTATTTAGTGGAGAATTTTCTTTTACTGTAATGGAAATTAAAAATGTTATCTCAAAAATAACAGATAAAATATTATATAAAAAAGAAATGATATATTGTCAAACACAATCTGAAACTTGCCCTAGTAACTAAAGTATCTTGAAAACTAGACTTGAACAGAAAAATGCTAATTTAGCTTTTAAAATTCTATTCCATTAAGAATAAGAAGTTTATATAAGTGAGGGTTTTTTTTATTTTAAAATATATTTTCTTTAGTGCCAACATTCTTTATCTCTCTGAAAAGTGGGTTTGGCTTGGTAGATAGATTACTTCCCTTTAATACTGGAATTCCTTATAGGAATTAAGTTCATAACTATCTCTTCACTATACCCTTTGTCTCTGTGAATATGTTACAGTGCTACTAAGCTTGCAAATACATGACCAGAAACTTGCCCATACCAAATACAAATTTAATCTTGGTGGAAATGGCAGCTGAGGCATTATGCACACAAGCTTCTCATTTTGTAAAACACAGTATATATGCCCTGTGGATTTTCTGATATGCAGTATTTAGTTGGAGGTCCTATTCTCATCTGTCTTCATGTATGTAATTCACTGAACAGTGAGCACAGGGCATTGACTGCTATTATTAGTCGTGGTAAAATATGCCCACTTTGCCTATGACAAATAGCATTTTCCTTAACTGTATGATTATTATAGCTATGTCTTTCTGACTGGAGACAAATACTATCTTTCTAGATCTAATGCAAACTTAGATATTTGCAAATACTAAATTATACCATGCCATTTAGAAAAAAAGAAGATTGTAAACAAAACAAGGGTGGCAGATCATTTTGTGTGGTATAACCAGAAAAGAAAAAGTTAGCTTTAGGCTTAACAGCAAATAACAGAGAATCTAGATATTAATGACTTAAACAAGATCCAACATTACTTCTCTGTCTTGTAGAGGTCTGGTGGTTATATTCCCAAAGCGTAGTGACACTTTGGTTTGTGAACTTCTCAGGTTTCCAGATTCTGTGATATTCTGCTCTGAAATCTCATATGTATGCCACTTATCTCAAATGACATCTCAGATGGATAATCAGCTATAACATATGAAGTCCTGGGACAATGGTGGCAGGGCAGAATGAAGCAGTGTTTTCAAATCAGCATCTTCCAGAAATTTTTACCTTGACTCATTATTACTATGATTATATTTGACTAACCACAACATAGCATTTAACCTAGTTAGTAGGATGGCAGGAACTGTAGTTTCATTTATGTGGCCATTTATTCAATAAAAAATGCTTTTGCCACAGAAAGTAGAAATGTTAAAAGCAGAAACAGCAGATGAAATGTGTAGTTATTTATTGCTTCTATCTGGTTTGAAGTATGTGCATGCTGTACAAAGAAAATTACCTATTTTACTCTGAAGCAATGTAGTCTTACCTGTTTAGCTGGTTATATTAAAGAGCGGAATAAGAAAAGGTAGAATGAAGAGAGTTTAAAGTATTTAATCTCAAGAACACATTTCTTTAGTTCTTTATATTATAGAAACAGATAAAACCTGTAGGGAATGAAATAAATGAGAGCTTTTCTCTTAAATGCGATTCCTGATGTTGATTTAGGGCACCTCGTTATTATGTGTTGATAATGAAATAAGATCATTACCCAAAGGTAGAACTAGAAAAGTATGCCTGACATATTCCTTTATTGCATTTTGGAGACCACATAGTTTCGGGGAGTTAAACTGGCCATTTTGTGTATATAAAATTCTAAGTGTAAATGAGAGATACAAAGCAGATGATCCATGGTCCATGCTGCAGCATTGGCATTATCAGTTTAACTTTCCCAGAGAATATTAGGGTCTCAGGGTTTAGAAACTGTATTAACTTAAATATCCACTTGCACACATATCACTACCACCATGTTTCAAAATAAAATTTTGTTTTCTTTTTACATAATTTTCCCACAAGAAACATATAAACAAATATATAGTCAAATTAAACACTGCAATCCAAAGGCAGAGATTTTAAGACTGGATGAAAAATAAGACACATTTTAGTTTCAAAGACACAGATCAGTTGAAAGTTAAAAGATGGAAAGAAAGAAAAATATTATGAAATAGTAACCAACAATTCGAGAATTAGAGTGGCTATTCAATGGTACAGTCAGATGAAATAGAAGTTAAGACAATAAAAGTAGACTTTAAGAAATTTTTTGATCAGAGCAGGGTCAACATGATGGAAAGATACGACAATTAGAAAAGTGATTACAGCTGAAAAGCAAATCTGAATCAAAAAGTGGGTCTATGTGAATTAATAATTAATTTCACTTCTCGTCTTAAACATAGTTTTACCTAATACACTTCCACCTTACTATAGTTTCATCTTCTTTCTTGAACTTGTAGCATTCTTTTTGTGAACACAATATGAAAGAGCCCACAAGAGGTATAATTTTCAAAAAAACATTGTTTCTAAGGACATTTTTATCTAGAATGCTAACAAAAATGATTTTTTATTATATGGCACAATTGCTAGAACATACTGAGCTTTAACCAGTCTCCTTAATTTTAAGCATTAAAATGGCATTTAATGTTTATTGTACATACTTTTATTGGAACTGTACCAAAGATCTTACATGTCCTACATCTTTACTAATAAAGATTTTAGAGTAATTACCTTCATTGTTGGAGATGAATCTGGGTTTAGATAAGTTAAAGGACAGATTTTTTTTTAACTTTCATTTAATGAATATAAATTTCCAAAGTACGACTTATGGATTACAATGGCTTCCCCCCCATACCGTCCCTCCCACCCACAACCCTTCCCTTTCCCACTCCCTCTCCCCTTCCGTTCACATCAAGATTCATTTTCGATTATCTTAATATACAGAAGATCAGCTTAGTATACATTAAGTAAGGATTTCAACAGTTTGCTCCCACACAGAAACATAAAGTGAAAAATAATAGATGATTTTTTTTAAATGATGATGAAATCAGAGCAGACCTATTGTCATGTTTAATCCCAGTGAGAGTCAAGTTGGGAGTTGATAATTTCTTTTCTTTTTTTTTTTTTACAAAAGATCAGTTTAGTATACATTAAGTAAAGATTTCAACAGTTTGCACCCCCATAGAAAAAAGGAAGTGAAATATAATGTTTGAGTACTCGTTATAGCATTAAATCTCAATGCACAGCACATTAAGGACAGAGATCCTACATGAGGAGTAAGTGCACTGTGACTCCTGTTGTTGACTTTACCAATTTACACTCCTGTTTATGGCATCAGTAATCTCCCTATGCTCCAGTCATGAGTTTCCAAGGCTATGGAAGCCCTCTGAGTTCTCCGACTCTTATCTTGTTTAGACAAGGTCATAGTCAAAGTGGAGGTTCTCTCCTCCCTTCAGAGAAAGGTACCTCCTTCTTTGAAGACCTGTTCTTTCCACTGGGATCTCACTCACAGAGATCTTTTGCCAGAGTGTCTTGGCTTTCCATGCCTGAAATACTCTCATGGGCTTTTCAGCCAGCTCCGAATGCCTTTAGGGCTGATTCTGAGGCCAGAGTGCTATTTAGGACATCTGCCATTCTATGAGTCTGCTGAGTATCTCACTTCCCATGTTGGATCACTCTCCCCTTTATTTATTCTATCGGTTAGTGTTAGCAGGTACTAGACTTGTTTATGTGCTCCCTTTGACTCTTAGTCCTTTCATTATGATCAATTGTGAACTGAAATTGATCACTTGGAATAGTGAGATGGCATTGGTACATGCCACCTTGATGGGATTGAATTGGAATCCCCTGGTATGTTTCTAACTCTACCATTTGGGGCAAGTCAGCTTGAGCATGTCCCAAATTATACATCTCTTCCCTCTCTTATTCCCACTCTTATGTTTAACAGGGATCACATTTCAGTTAATTTTCAACACTTAAGAATAACTGTGTATTAATTACAGAATTAAACCAGTCATATTAAGTAAAACAGACAAAAAAACTACTAAGAGGGATAATGTATTAAGTTGTTCGTTAACAGTCAGGGCTATGCTGATCAAGTCACCGTTTCCCATAGTGTCCATTTCACTTCAACAGGTTTCCTTTTTGGTGTTCAGTCAGTTGTCACCGATCAGGGAGAACATATGGTATTTGTCCCTTTGGGACTGGCTTATTTCACTCAGCATGATGTGTTCCAGATTCCTCCATCTTGTTGCAAATGACTGATTTCATTGTTTCTTACTGCGGTATAGTATTCTAAAGAGTACATATCCCATAATTTCTTTATCCAGTCTACCGTTGATGGGCATTTAGGTTGGGTCCAGGTCTTAGCTATTGTGAATTGAGCTGCAATAAACATTAGGGTGCAGACCGCTTTTTTGTTTGCCAATTTAAATTCCTTTGGTTAAATTCCAAGGAGTGGGATGGCTGGGTCGAACGGTAGGGTTATCTTCAGGTTTCTAAGGAATCTCCAGACTGACTTCCATAGTGGCTTGACCAGTTTGCATTCCCACCAACAGTGGGTTAGTGTCCCTTTTCCCCCACATCCTTGCCAGCATCTGTTGTTGGTAGATTTCTGAATGTGAGCCATTCTAACCAGGGTGAGGTGAAACCTCATTGTGGTTTTGATTTGCATTTCCCTGATTGCTAGTGACCTTGAACATTTTTTCATGTGCCTGTTGGCCATTTGGATTTCCTCTTTTGAAAAATGTCTATTGAGGTCCTTGGCCCATCTCTTAAGTGGATTGTTGGTTTTGTTTTTGTGGAGTTTCTTGATCTCTTTGTAGATTCTGGTTATTAACCCTTTATCTGTTGCATAGTTTGCAAATATTTTTTCCCATTCTGTCGGTTGTCTCTTCGCTCTCCTGACTGTTTCTTTTGCAGTACAGAAACTTCTCAATTTGATTCAATCCCAATAGTTGATTTTGGCTTTGACTGCCTGTGCCTCCCGGGTCTTTTCCAGAAATTCTTTGCCTGTGCCAATATCTTGAAGGGTTTCTCCAATGTTCTCTAGTAACTTGATGGTGTCAGGTCATAGATTTAGGTCTTTAATCCACGTTGAGTGGATTTTTGTGTAAGGTGTAAGGTAGGGGTCTTGCTTCATGCTTCTGCACGTGGAAATCCAGTTTTCCCAGCACCATTTATTGAATAGACTGTCCTTGCTCCAGGAATTAGTTTTAGATCCTTGATCAAATATAAGTTGGCTGTAGATGTTTGGGTTGATTTCTGGTGTTTCAATTCTGTTCCATTGGTCTATCCATCTGTTTCTGTACCAGTACCATGCTGTTTTGATTACAACTGCCCTGTAGTATGTCCTGAAATCTGGTATTGTGATGCCTCCGGCTTTGTTTTTGTTGTACAAGATTGCTTTAGCTATTCGAGGTCTCTTGTGCCTCCATATGAATTTCAGCACCATTTTTCCATATCTGAGAAGAAGGTCTTCGGTATCTTGATTGGGATTGCATTGAATCTATAAATTGCTTGTGGGAGAATGGACATTTTGATGATATTGATTCTTCCAATCCATGAGCATGGAAGATTTTTCCATTTCTTGGTATCCTCTTCTATTTCTTTCTTTAAGGTTTTGTAATTTTCATCGTAGAGATCTTTAACGTCCTTGGTTAAGTTTATTCCAAGGTATTTGATTGTTTTTGTAGCTATTGTGAATGCGATTGATCTTAGAAGTTCTTCCTCAGCCATGGCATTGTCTGTGTATACAAAGGCTGTTGATTTTTGTGCATTGATTTTATACCCTGCTACTTTGCCAAACTCTTCTATGAGTTCCAATAGTCTCTTAGTAGAGTTCTTTGGGTCCCCTAAATAAAGAATCATATCATCTGCAAAGAGGGATAGTTTGAGTTCTTCCTTCCCAATTTATATCCCTTTTATTTCTTTTTCTTGCCTAATAGCTCTGGCTAGAACCTCCAGAACTATATTGAATAGCAGTGGTGAGAGTGGACATCCCTGTCTGGTACCAGATCTCAGTGGAAATGCTTCCAACTTTTCCCCATTCAATAGGATGTTGGCCATGGGTTTTTCATAGATTGCTTTGATTGTATTGAGGAATGTTCCTTCCAAACCCAGTTTGCTTAGAGTTTTCATCATCCACGGGTGTTGTATTTTATCAAATGCTTTCTCGGCATCTATTGAGATAATCATATGGTTTTTCTTCTGCAGTCTGTTAATGTGGTGTATCACATTGCTTGTCTTGCGCACATTAAACCATCCCTGCATACCAGGGATAAATCCCACTTGGTCTGGGTCGATGATCTTTCTGATGTGCTGTTGCATTCTATTGGCGAGAATTTTATTGAGGATTTTTGCATCTATGTTCATCAGGGATATTGGTCTGTAATTCTCTTTCAGTGCTGTATCTTTTTCTGGCTTAGGAATTAAGGTGATGCTGGCTTCATAGAAAGAATTTGGGAGGATTCCCTCTTCTTCGATTGTTCTGAATAGTTTGAGAAGAATTGGAGTTAGTTCTTCTTTAAATGTCTGGTAGAATTCAGCAGTGAATCCATCTGGTCCTGGGCTTTTCTTTGTTGGGAGGGCCTTTATTACTGTTTCAATTTCTGTCTCAGTTATGGGTCTGTTTAGGTTTTCGATGTCTTCCTGGTTCAATTTAGGTGGGTTGCATGTGTCCAGGAATCTATCCATTTCTGATAGGTTTCCCTGTTTGCTGGCATACAAGTCCTTGTAGTAATTTCTGATGATTCTTTTTATTTCTGTGGTGTCTGTTGTTACGTTTCCTTTTTCATCTCTGATTTTATTGATTTGGGTCTTTTCTCTTCTTTTTTTAGTTAGTTGGGCCAATGGGGTGTCAATTTTGTTTATTTTTTCAAAAAACCAGCTCCTCGTTTGGCTGATTTTTTGTAATGTTTTTCTTGATTCAATCCTGTTGATTTCTTCTCTGATTTTAATTATTTCTCTTCTCCTACTAGATTTGGGTCTGGTTTGCTGTAGGTTTTCTAGATCCTTGAGGTGAACTGAAAGCTCATCTATTTGGTGCCTTTCCAATTTCTTGATGTAGGCACCTATTGATATAAACTTTCCTCTTAACACTGCTTTTGCTGAGTCCCAGAAGTTTTGGTATGTTGTGCTGTTATCCTCATTTACTTCCAGAAAGTTTTTGATTTCTCTTTTGATTTCTTCCATGACCCATTGTTCATTCAGGAGCATGTTGTTCAATCTCCATGTATTTGCATATACTCTAGGGATTCCTGAGTTGCTAATTTCCAACTTCATTCCTTTATGGTCTGAGAAGCTGCATGGTATGATTCTAATTCTTTTGAATTTGCTGAGACTTGCTTTATGGCCTAGTATGTGGTCAATCCTAGAGAAGGTTCCATGTACTGCTGAGAAGAATGTAAAATCTTTAGCTGTAGGATTGAAAGTTCTGTATATATCTGTTAGATCCATTTGGGCTATAGTGTCGTTTAAATCTACTGTATCCTTGTTGATCTTCTGTCCTATTGATCTGTCTATTTCTGAGAGTGGAGTATTGAAGTCCCCCAGCACTATTGTATTGGGGTCTAAGTCTCCCTTTAAGTCTGTTAATAAATCTTTTAAATAAACCGGTGCCCTATAGTTAGGTGCATATACATTGATAATTGTTATATCTTCTTGTTGTATTGATCCCTTAATCATTATTTGTGCCCCTCTTTGTCTCTCTTAACAGTTTTTGTGGTAAAGTTTATGTTGTCCGATATTAAGATGGCTACGCCCGCTCTTTTTTCATTTCTGCTGGCATGGTATATCTTTTTCCAGCCTTTCACTTTCAGTCTGTATGGATCTTTGTTGGAAAGATGTGTTTCTTGTAAGCAGCAAATAGATGGGTTTTGTTCCTTAACCCAATCAGCCAATCGGTGTCTTTTAACTGGACAGTTCAGGCCATTAACGTTCAATGTGACTAATGATAAGTGGTAACTTTGCCCTGCCATTTGCCAAAGATAAGTTCTAATATATGCTTTGAATTCCCTGTGATCTTTTGCTGTGAGCTTTCCTTCCTTGGTTTCCTTCCTTTACCTTCTTTCATATTGATGACCATGTTTCTGTGTTTCTGTGTGTAACACATCTTTAAGCATCTTTTGCAGGGCTGGACGAGTGGCAACAAATTCTTTCAATTTCTGTTTGCTATGAAAAGTCTTTATTTCACCTTCATTCACAAATGATAGCTTTGCAGGATATAATATTCTGGGCTGGCAGTTGTTCTCTCTTAGTACCTGGGATATATCTTGCCATTCCCTCCTAGCTTGTAGAGTTTCTGATGAGAAGTCAGCTGTGAGTCTGATTGGAGATCCTCTGAGAGTAATCTGATGTTTCTCTCTTGCACATTTTAGGATCTTTTCTTTATGTTTCACTGTGGAGAGTTTAATTACAAAGTGTCGTGGTGAGGATCTCTTTTGGTCATGTTTATTAGGGGTTCTGTGAGCTTCCTGTACTAGGATTTCTCTGTCCTTCTCCAACCCTGGAAAATTTTCTGCTAATATCTCACTAAAAAGGCCTTCTAATCCTTTCTCCCTCTCCATGCCTTCAGGAACTCCTAGAACCCGAATGTTGGTTTTTTTAATAGTATCCTGAAGATTCCCGACAATATGTTTTAGATTTCTAATTTCCTCTTCTTTTCTTTGGTCTGACTGTATCCTTTCCTGTTCTCTGTCTTCTAAGTCCGAAATTCTTTCTTCTGTTTCACCCATTCTGTTTGTAAGGCTCTCTATTGTGTTTTTCATTTGATCTATTGAATTCTTCACTTCAGTCACTATCCCAGTTTCCTGTTGTACTAGTTGTTTTGTTTCATTTTGATTCCTCCTTAATATTTCATTTTCACGAGAGAGATTTTCTATCTTGTCCATTAAGGATTTCTGTAGTTCAAGAATTTGTTTTTGAGAACTTCTTAATGTTCTTATCAATTTTTTGAGATCTGCTTCTTGCATTTCTTCTATGTCATCATCTTCATAATCTTGAATTGGGGTGTCTTGTTCATTTGAGGGTGTCATGGTGACTTCCTTGTTTTTATTACCTTGTTTTTTGCGTTTGTTATTTGGCATATTGGAGATATTTGGTTTCTTCACTGTGGTGCTTTTTCTTGTTATACTATGACTCTAGATTAAGTGGACTATCTGTTTTTGATGGAGCCTTAGGGCTTGAGATGGGTGTGGCCTGAGAGCTCTGTTTGGTGTGCCAAAGGTGACACTCCCAGGTTAGGCATGGTAAATCTCTCTCTCTTTCTTTTTTTTTTTTTTTTTTTGATTCAAAAGGGAAGTAATTCCACACAGCTGAACGAAGTTGGAGGTAGTTAGCAGGCAAATGATATACCCCCAGGAGCTAGAGATCGGAAGCTCTTTCCCAAGGACCACACAGGGAATCTGTTCGGCCCTCAGAGTGGGCTCAAAGTCTCCTTCAGTCTCCCACTGGGTTGCCAAAGTTACAGAATTGTAGCGTCTCTGGAGAGTGCTCACGTGAATTCCGTGAGTTCTCACCCCACCATCTCTTTTTTCACAGTTTCAGTCAGTAGCACCACAAATTTACTAGGTCCTAATCTCCTGTTAATTCGCCCCACCCAGAGTCAGGTTTTTCTGCTAGGCTCAGGGCCGGTGCAGACCTGAGGTCGCTCTGCTTATTACGTATGTCCAAGATGGTGCCTGCTCTTTGTCTTGCTCGCCCTTGAGAGGTGAGCGGAGAGAGAGAAACCCGTGTCCGTACCAGTCACCTTTTTTTTTTTTTTTCTCTCTCTCTCTCTCTTCCAGTTAGCCTGGTGAACATCCCTCCCCCCCCCGGGGGGTCATTCCCTCTAGTCTCCTCTCTCTGCTTGCCTGCTGGTGTCTCGGGCTATTGAGGTTCGGCTCACCTCACGTTCCAGCACTGGTGTGTTGAGTCTGCCGCTGGTGTCCCGAACTGTGGGCTCCCACGCTCTCCACGCAGTTCCACTGTGTATCACGCATTCCAGAAGAGTTTCTTCTGCTGTTTCCTCCCCTACTCTTCCTGCAGTATCTCCACTTTTATTAAACTATCTCTCCCCGGACTATCAGTGTGCTCCTTTCCTATTCCGCCATCTTGCCTCCCTCCAGGACAGATCTTATATTACACAGTCAGTAGGTGGTTTAGGCAGTATGTACAACTGGGGTTGAGATTACACCCTGTAGTAATTGCCTTTTGTAGCCTTAAACAAGTGCTATACACTGGTTTGGTTCTGGAGGTTGGCAACTCAGACTCTACTGGGTTCTACTGCTCAAGGTTTCACAACACTAAAATGTATGTGTTGTGTTATCAGCTAGACTCTGTTAGTTCATGGCTCTATGTAAGAATCCACTTCTAGTCTCGGTCATGTTGATAGTAGACTTCAATTCTTCGTGGTTACAAAGGGAGATCCCCTTTTCCTTGCTGATTTTTCATCTGGGGCAAAGAGGGGCACTCTCTGGTCCTTTGCTTCATACTTTATCCTTCTCATGTTGCTTTCTCTACCTTCAAACCAGCAACACTTGATGCATCCTCTCACAACTCAAATCTGTTTAACTTCCCTTCTCCTAACGGCTAAAGAAATTTTGCTTTTAAGGAACCATGTTATTATATTAGTCTCAGGTGGATAATTTATCTTCTTTAAGTTTAGTGTGCCATTTTCCATAAAACAGTGATGGGATAGTATCTGTTCGTTCTCAACTTCTGCACTAAGCTGTGTGTAGCTTTAGTTTTATTGATAATGAAGTGTTCTTGATTCTCTGTTGTGACTGATATGTAGGAAAACACTTGGAGACAACATTTCAGACTGCTGGCCAGATATTCTTTCAAACTGGGAATTTCAATCAGTTCACAATGCTATTAGAATCACCAACTTGAAAGTATGTAATAGTATTCGGTATTCACCACAGTCAATATAAAACAAACCATCCCAAGCAACATCATTGTGAAATTTTAGCGCATCAGTAAAATAAAGATGGACACAAAAAATATTTATAAGAGAGAAGAAAAAGAAGAATTACAGATAAGGATAACTGAAGGATGAGGAAAAGAGGGAGGGAAGAAAAAACAAACTTTTCTACAAATAATAGTTTAAAAAGCACTAGACTTTTCAGTGACAATACTTGATGCTATTTGACAACGTAAGGTCCATACTTTGAATGCAAATATTTTTACTGTAGAATTTTATACTACAACAACTACTTATAGCCTTTGCTGCCATAAAAATAATAATAAAGGAGTCATCCATTTATTGATAGTTCACACAGTACCATGAGAGGGATTACAATGGAATCAGAGCCCTAACTGTTATGTTGGCTCAGTTTTTGTGCTTAAACGGGGTGTGGGTTTGTTGAGTTCACTGGTTGGATTTATTACAAGGTATTTAATTATTTTGTAGCTATTGTGAGTGGGATTGATCTTCAAAGTTCTTCAAGTGGTCCACAGACACCTCAAAAAATGTTAAAGATCTCTAGCCATCACAGAAATGCAAATCAAAAGCATAATGAGGTTTCACCTCACTCCAGTTAGAATGGCTCTCATATACAAATCAACAAACAACTTGTGGAGAAAAGGGTACCTGATCCATTATTGGTTGTAATGTAAATTGATCCAGTCACTGTGAAACACAGTATGGAGATACTTCAGAAATCTGAATATAGACCTCCCATGTGGCCAGCCATCCCAATCCTGGGATTTTACACAAATGAAAAAGAAATGAGCTTCAGAAATTGTTATCTGTACCCCCATGTTCACCGCAGCTCAATTCACAATAGCTGAGATATGGAATCAACCCAGATTTCCATCTGGTGTTGACTGGATAAATAAATTATGGCACATATACACTGTGGAGTACTACTCAACTGTAAAAAAAAAAAAAAAAAAAAAAAAAAAAAGGAAATCCTGTCTTTTACAACAAAATAGACAGAACTGGAAACCATTATATTTAGTGAAATAAGACAATCCCAAAAAGACACATATCATATATTTTCCCTGATATGGGGTAACTGATAGAGTACTTAGTATTGGAGTGAAGTGGACACTTTGAGATTCATTAATTATTTACAGCTCTTGTCTCTTTCTGTTTAGAAAGAGTTTTTTTTTTTTTTTTTTTTTAATTCTTCATACTCTCTGTGGAACTATTTAGTGTAGGGTTAACTATGTAATCATTAAGTAAACTGAAAATCGACCTTTGTAAAAATTAAGAGTGGGAATAGTAGAGGGAGGAGGAAGAAGTGTTGGAGCATGGGTGGGAGGGAGAGTAGGGTAGGAAGTGTCACTGTGTTCCTAAATATGCATATATGAAATACATGAAACTTGTATAACTTAAATAACATTTAAAAAAGCAGCTTTGTCCTTGAACTAAGTGTGAGATATTCCATATTTCACTACCATTATTCCCCAAGTACAGGCTCTATTATTTTTTACATAGACAGACTCTTGTACCGATTTTCCCCTCAAGACTGTTTGTTCATATCATCTATAGTAACTGTCAAGAAAAATTGAAAACTCAAGAACATACGACATCTAAATACAATGGAAGCTATATGTATGCCAGCTATTTCAAAATGTCATATAATAAATTTTTTTGCTCACAAATGTAGTTCTTTACTGGTAAGAGACAGATACATGACAGAACTATATAAAAGTTATTTATTTTTGTTCCCTTAATAATTTATTCATTAAATTGCACCATATGATAAAAAGTAAATTCATGTGTCCTGAAAGCAAAATTTGTAGATGTGGCATAGCTTTTGAATAATGAAGATTTCAGTGTAATTAAAATGCTTCTGTAGTCACATTTAAAACTTTTTAAATATATAAATTGATTTTAAAGTATCAGCATTTATATGCATAACATTTGTTACAGTGGTCAAAGGTGACCTTTTTAAAGGCTATAAAATGTAATATTCTATTCATAGAAATTTGATTTAATTGAACTTGGTATGAAACAAATCCTTAGAAATGGTTAGTTGAAATGCTTTTGCTATTAATAACTGTTACAAAATTAGATTATTAATGATTCTATGTCCTAATCTTTAAAGAGCAAGAAAAATGATGTGCCACATTAGGCCACTGTGTCTAGAATAGCATAATTTTAATGACTGGGATTATACAGTAGGAGAATATCAAGGTCTTGGCTTAATATCTGTATTAAGTAAATGGTAAAATGGATAGAAATGAATAGAAAATGGTGTGGTCTTTTATACTAGTAGAAGATCAGATGTTAATATCACTCTTCTGTATTGGGCTTTTCACCAGTCCAGTCTTACATAAATTAACTTCCTAGACACTTAAAAAGCATTGTTCTGTGTCTACACTGAAGTATAAATTCACTCAGTCAGCAGATGAAATATGCAGTACCTATTGTACAAGAGGGCTATTTGGAAAAATGAAATGAAAAAATGATGTGGATTTTCTATGAACTTTGTGAAGCATTTCATATGGATTAGTGGGTGTGGTATGTTATGTTAGAAAGAAAGGCGCAGAGTAAGTATGAGACTTAAGAGTGGGGAAAGAACCCTTGTTAGCATGCCAATGTGAACCTGAGATTTTTTTGTAACATCCATAGATTTTTGTCTATGTTGAATGGATGTAGGAATCCAAGAAAATTTTAGGCAGCACAATTTCATTTGGAATGGCATTAAAGAAAACGGTAGCATAGAAAACTCTAAGGATCAACGCCTCCCTTCAACTCAGCTAAAGCAACCACTAACCACAAAATCTTATTCAACTCTTTTGCAAATCTATAATATAACCAAAATGCACCAGCAAGAGGGGACTGTCTGAGGAAGAATGAGGCAGCTATAATTTCAATTTTCAAACCTTTCAGTTTTCAGAGAAAGCGTTCTGACTTTTTTGATTTCCCATCTACCAATCCCCATTTTTAAAAACTTTGTCTTACTTTTTTTTTTCATAAAAGGGTAGTTTTTATTTATTTGAAATTCAAATAATAGAGAGAGAGAGAGAGAGAGAGAGAGAGAGAATGCAAATGACCGCTCCCATCTGATGATTCACTCCCTAAAAGTTCACTAAAGCTGAGACTTGCAAGGTTGGAGCCAGGAGCCAGGAACTCAGCTAATCCTCTCGTGTGTGGCAGGATCCCAGTTACTTGGACCTGCTGATTCCAACGGTGCACATTAGCAGGAAGCTGGAATCAGGAGGAGAGGCAGGTCTGAAACCCAGGCACTCTGATCGGGGATGGGGGCTTCCAAAGTGACGTCTTAAGTGCCATAAGTTCTGCGTTTTTTACTTGCCTGGTAAGTACCAAAGGACTAGCACAGAGACTTGTCTTTGTTTTCTTCCCTTCAGTCTGCAGCGTCTTCCTGGGAAGAGTTTGATGTAAGCATTTGAAAACGTAGACTGCCTGTAGTCAACTGGGACAAGAAAAAGTAGACATAGCAAATGGCAAACAGATGGAAAATTCTGGAAAAGAAATGCTAATGAGGAAGACAAGTAAGAGAATGACAGTTAGAAAGAACACTTCATGTACTGGCAAACCTAGAGTGTAACCCACATTTCATAGATAGACTCAGGGAAACCTAGGCTGGCATCTCTGGCTGATATTGGGGCTCTATGCAAGTAAGAGATAAAGACAAATAGTGAGTTACAGGAGACTTTACTAAACACAGAAGAACCAAAGAGAAAGTCTGGAAACGTCAAGAGAAAATTATCTGGATTTGGTCATTGTTTTTTATTTTTATTTTCTCCAGGAACTTTAAGGAATAAAGTGTCCTTATATATGCAAAGGAATGGAACACAAGCATTCAAATACATACCTGTGCACAAATGTTTAAGGTAGCACTATTTCATATCCAAAATGTTGAAACAATTCCTTTATAAAAGGATGGATAGGAAAATAAATCATGCTATGTTTACATGTAAAGGAATCTTAGTCATAAAAAGGATGATGTACCACTGCATGGTACAGCATGGATAACCTTGACAACATTCTGGATGTACAAACCAGACACAAAAAGGCCATATACTACATACTTTTACTTAGGTGGGTTTTCTAAAATATTTACCTTCATAGAGACAGAAAGCAGATTTGTTGTTAGATAGGCCTGGGACGGATAATTGGATATGACTGATTAATGTCTATAGAATTTTCTTCTGGGATGAAGAAAATGTTTCAGCACTAGAAAGAGGTAGATATGGCACAACTTTTGGAATGCACTAAACACTGCAGTATAATGCAATTGAAGATGATTTCAAATGTTAATAAATTCTAGAGTTCTGTTCTACAGTGTGCTGTAGTTAACAGCACTCTACTGTGCACTTAACATTTTGTTAATAGTGCAGATTTTATGTTAAGTGTTTTTACCACAGTAAAAATGGTTAATTTTATGTTATGTGAATTATACTTCAATAATTTTTGTCTTTTACTTTTTGTGAATTTAAGCATTTTGGTGTTTTCTTTGGCTGTTGATCATCTGTTAGCAATTGTGTGTATGAGACTTCTCCATTATTTCCATTATGGTGTAATCAGGATGTAGAAATGGGAAAAATCTTCCTTTCCTAAACTTCTAGCATTATTGCCTTTGTGCATGAATGATGTTTAGTCATATGCCATGAAATTTTAACACAGAGATAGCAAAATGGAGATGAGATGGATTCTGTTATGGTCATTAGTGGCAGGGTCAGCTAGCGTTGATGTTCTATAGTAGTAAGATCAACTAGCGCTGCTTTTAGTGTTGGTGTCTGAGAGAATAGTACGATCTGAATCTGGGTAGGGATATTTCTTATAATGATGTTCCTACTTCCTTCCTTAGTTTGCAAATTGCCCTTGCTCTAAATTTCTCCAAAATTTGATTCTTATTCCTCCATTAAAATTAATCAATCTCTTAAATTCTTCAGTAAGACTGTAGTGCCTGTGCGGGTGGCAGTGATGGTGGTGATGTGTGTGTGTGTAAACATACATTTCTGCTCATACTTATGTTACCCCAAGTTGGTTGGCCAGAATAGACTTATTTCAGAATAGACTTATTTGTAACAAAGATAACTGAATATAGTCAGGGTCATTTATCTGTATTTCCTGATTGTTTCTTCCTGTGCACTCAGATTACCTGAAATATTTGACCTCTCTGAAATTTGAAAGAAAAGGTTTTTATATTATAAAAACAGGGAGGCTGAGTTTGGTGTAGTGGTTAAGATACCACTTTGGATGTCTGCATCCCGTATCTGAGTGCCTGGCCTTGAGTTCTGACTCTGCTTCTGATTCCAGCTTCTGGCTCACAAAATACCCTGTGCAGCAGCAAATGACGACTCAAGAGGTTTGGTTCTTGCCTTTCATGTGGGCAACTCAGATTTTGTTCCAGGCTACTGGCTTCAGCCTGGCCCAGCCTTGGCTTTTGATGACATTTGAGGAGTAAACTAATGGATGGAAATACTGTCTCTCTGTCTGTCTGTCTGTCTCTCTCCTTGCCTTTCAAGTAAAACCTAAATAAATAAATAATTGGTCAACTCTTAATTTGCTATTCAGTATAATATTATGAATATGCTACTGCTTCATTGTAAAAATTATCTTGGGCTTTAATATGGCACTTTTCAGTTAGTATGATAACAGGGTATACTTTTCAAATGAATGTTTCTCTACTGGCTTTTGGACAAATTCTGTATCATTCTCACTATACTTAGTGTGCTAGAGAAGCAACAAGCACTAATCCATCATAAGATTTTTCAATGGACTACAGTGATGTTTGAGTTCATTAAAAAAATATTTGCATGAAAATTTGTAGTAAAAAGTCTGTAAAACTAATCCCCTGTTGAAAACTTTGTATTGGCATCGGGTAGCACCACATTGCAGGGTGTGTCACATGGGAAACATTAGGTGTCTCATTGCAGAAAGCTGACATCTGGATCATAACTTTTACTATGCTTAGTGTTCTCTAGGTAAAGCATAAACACACTAAATCAAGAACTAAAAAAAGTACATATTTGAAATTCCAAGGGAAAAACACTCAAATGACAAACCTATTTTCTGTGTCATTAATTTCTAATTATGTATTTTAAAGATTAATTGTATTTATAAGCGTATCTGAGTTCAGTGGAAACTCAAATAACTTAAGGAAATCAACATAATAGACATTTTTAAAAAGTGAAACTGGGGGCCTATGTTGTACCTTAGCAGATAAAACTGTTGCCTGGAATATCAGCATCACATATGGGTACGGGTATCCAGGCAGCTGCATTTCCAATCCAGATCCCTGATAATGGCCTGGGGAAATCAGCAAAGGATGACCCAAGTACTTAGGCCACTACCACCCATGTGGGAGACCCAGATTGAGCTCTTGGCTTTGGCCTGACCTAACCATGGCTGCTGCGGCCATCTGGGGAGTGAACCAGTGGATGGGAGATCTCTCTCTCTCTCTCTCTCTCTCTGTCTCTCTGTCTCTCTTTCTCTCTTTCTGTCTCTCCCTCTTTCAAAGCAACTCTGACTTTCAGCCAAATAAATAAATCTTTACAAAAACTTAAAGCTGATATTCCCAGATGTATTTTTTTTTATTTATTTCCTTTTAATAAATTATGGATTTTTTAGGGGCCGGCGCTGTGGCTCACTTGGTTAAACCTCCACCTGTGGCACAGCATCCCATATAGGCGCCGGGTTCTAGTCCTGGTTGCTCCTCTTCCAGTCCAGCTCTCTGCTGTGACCTGAGAGGGCAGTGGAGGATGGCCCACATGCTTGGGCCTCTGCAACCACATGGGAGACTAGGAGGAAGCACCTGGCTCCTGGCTTCAGATCGGTGTAGCGCTGGCCATAGTGACCATCTAGGGGGTGAACCAACAGAAGGAAGACCTTTTTCTCTCTCACTGTCTGTAATTCTACCTGTCATATAAATAAATAAAATATTAAAAAATTAGCGGTTTTATAAAAAAAATACCGATTCAGGGCCGGCACCATGGCTCACTTGGTTAATCCTCCACCTGCGGCACCGGTATCCCATATGGGTGCTGGTTCTAGTCCCAGTTGCTCCTCTTCCAGTCCAGCTCTCTGCTATGATCTGGGAAAGCATAGAAGATGGCCTAAGTGCTTGGGCCTCTGCACCCGCATGGGAGACCAGGGAGAAGCACCTGGCTCCTGGCTTTGGATCGGCACAGCGCCAACCATTGCGGCCATTTAGAGAGTGAACCAATGGAAGGAAGACCTTTCTCACTGTCTCTGTCTCTCACTGTCTATAACTCTGCCTGTCAAATTAAAAAAAAAAAGAAACTTCTGATTCAGTGTCACATTAATATAGAAAATGTCAAACCTTTATAATCACAATTGGGTCACTAACTGTAAAAAATCCTTGCTCTTAATTGTAATATATAAATTTAATATCAGTGTAGTGACTCCTATAAAACATAGCAGGTCATTATTAGGTTCTATGTAGCATTATCTGATAATCTAAGTATATCCATTATAATATATCCAGGTTCTTAGCCAAAAACTGAAGAACAAGAAGCTACTTATTGTAAAAATTTCCATGTCCTACTTTGAATCTAAGCATGTATAAGCATAAGTAAATCATTCTATTGTTGATTTTTTATGAGAATCTGAGCAGAAGTATATTGACATAAAGATACAGAGAACTATCATTCAATGAATACTACAGTTATGTCAGTAGCAATTTGGAAGCATGTTTGTTCATGCTAATGTAAAAATTCAAAAAATATTTCTACCTTAAACCCACTGAATCCAGTGATTCCATTGAATCTATCATACTTTTTGAAAAACATCTCTTTATAGATGTCATTTAAGCGTTTTAAGTACAAGCAACAAGAAATGTTGCTGATTTGTGTTTTTTTTTCATTTATTTCTTTATATGATTAATTAATGACATACTTTTAGTGTTATCCTGTATAAATATAATAATTCATTATACTGAGAGTATATGTTACTTTGGAAGAAAGATACTCTATTTTCTTATGAAAGTCTATGAATCATATTTGAGAAAAGTGTTGTACACATAGGTTAACTTATCAGTTATTCAGATAATAGCACCTACTGGTTCAGACTCCAAGTTTGCTTATTTCCCTTTAAGATGCTATAGTTTATCATAAATATAAGATATCTCACAATCAAGAACTATTGGAACATTCATGAAGCCAGAATGAACACCAGGTATTTCTTAATTTATTGTTGTTCAGTTGTGCATCCTCTCATTTAGCCTAAGTCCGACTCACAGGAAGGATGTTGTAGACAGGAGATGGTTTCAGGGCAGTGGGCACTGGGGTACAGCAGGTTAAGCTGCTGCTTCTGACACCCACGTGCCATGTCAGAGTGTGAACTGAAGTCCTGCATTCTTTCTGCCTATTCAGCTTCCTGCTGATTTCATCCTGGGTGCCAGCGCTTGATGGAGCAAATGCTTGGGCTTTGGTTCCCACAAAGGAGACTCAGAGTTCCCAGCTCCTGGCTTCAGTCTGTTAGAACTCCGGCTGTTATGAGCATTTGGAGAGTGAACCAGCAGATGGAACATAGTTCTCTATCTTTCTCTTGCTGATTTTCAAGTAGATGAAAATAACCTTAACAAGAAAAAAAGTAGGGTCGACATGCTACCGAGCACTGGGGTACTCTGAATTCTAACCTCAACTTTCCAAGTGGTAGTAAATGAAATACATCCCCCAGCCAAGCATACTTACCAACTGAGTAGTAACTGTTTATGTATGCAAATAGGGTCAACTGCAACAGCATCTTTTTCTGTAGTATGAAAATACAAATTATATGGTTAAGCAATTCTATTTAAATCATTACTTCTGGGAGTTGGGTATGATAATATATCTCGGTTAACCACCCTAGTTGAATCTCATGCACATTAAAAATTGACACATATTCACCTGAATATTTTGTATCTGTATTCTCCATGGTGATGTCAAGTTCTGTACAACTGGGATTTGGAACCACTGCCACTGATTTATTGAATTTCATCTACTTATTGGTATACATTTTTAAAATGTCAGTTTTGTGGTAACTTGAGAACTTAGAAATGCCAAAGCCATAAATAGGATGACCTACTAACTGTACTATCTCCAGTATCCAAAGACATGAGGCAAGGGTCTGTATGGGTATCATCAGAATCTATCTATCCGTCTGTCTGTCTGTCTATCTATCTATCTCTGTATATATATCATGGAGAATGGCAATGTTCAGAATTGGATGATCTGGTTCTGTAGCTAATATTGAGCTTTATGCAGTCAGAACCAGGGTAACATAGGGCTCCATCAAATAAACCAAGACCCATGACACTGTTATGCACCTAGAGTTATAGAAGATAGAACAGCTGTGTACTGTTACAGTGCTTCAATACAAAATTCATGATTATATAACCCAGGCCAGTGATTTCAAAAATTTAAAGAAAAATGTACATCCTGAAAGCAACAGATCCTCAAGAGATCCTTTAAGTCAACTAGATAGGGGGTTTACATAAAGGATGTACTTATGTTCCACTTGTAAATCTAAGATCCCTAAAACAATGCCAGGTTTAGTCTAACTTAATTGAAGAGGTGTAGCACTGACAAGCTCCAAAACCTGTAGCTAAGTAAGACCAGGAAGGCAAACACCGATATGTGGCTTTGCCTTAGATAATTAGTTACAACTTGGTGTGTATTAACTAATTGTGACAATGACATGAGCAATAACTCTGTGTAATTCATTGACTTTCTACAAACACTGTCCAATGTTTACACTGTGGCAGCTGTCTCAGATGCTGCAGGTGCAATGCAGACTGACACACAGGTCTGCCTGCATCCAGCTCACAGGATGTTACAGAGTGTCCCGGATTAGCTACATGAGCAATGTTACAGAGTGTCCCGGATTAGCTACATGAGCATTTAAAATACATTCCTGAGTTCAATAAGAAGTCATTGGTTATTGAACCAGATTGTATCATGGAGAAAATGTGTTCTACAATTTCTAATTCATACAAGAATTAAAAAAACAATTTCTTTATAAGATGAAACCTGGTTATAGTAAAAATGCTAAAATTTTTTCTGTATTATTTATGTATGAATAGAGCACATATCCAAAATCTGACATTTTGATACCCTTGATAATTTAGGAAATATTTATGAAATCTGTTATGAACACTGTTATTAATTGGTTATATTATTTTTTTATTCAGATAGTTTCTAATTGGTGAAAATAGTTAAAGAATAAAGCAAATACATACTTGATATGTAATTTCTTCATAGCCAAAAATGTTTTCTATCTCCAATTTAATTTTATATTTTAAAATATAAACCAAATGCACAACCCAGACACACACACATACACATATACAAACACAATGAATCAGAAGGAATCCTTGATTTAAGTGATTTGTATTTTTCTGCGCCATACATGTGCTCTGAATGACAATGTTAGATGATTTTATTGACATCATAATCTGAAAATAACAGCATTTTAGGAATAATAAACTACATACCTTTGTGACTTTAGCTCCAACTTTTATCGTGACTAAATAATGTCACTAATGATACTTTTTAAAAAAGATTTATTTATTTTTTATTTGAAAGTCAGAGTTACACAGAGAGAGAAGGAGAGGCAGAGAGAGAGAAAGAGAGGTCTTTGATCCACAGGTTCACTCCTCAATCGGCTGCAACTGCCGGAACTGCACTGATCCGGAGCCAGGAACCAGGAGCTTCTTCCTGGTCTCCCATGCAGGTGCAGGGGCCCAAGGGCTTGGACCATCTTCCCCTGCTTTTCCCAGGCCATAGCAGAGAGCTGGATTGGAAGTGGAGCAGCCAGTTCTCGAACTAGCGCCCATATGGGATGCTAGCACTTCAGGCGGCAGCTTTACCTGCTGCACCACAGCACTGGCCCCACTAATGATACTTTAGTAATGCAATGTAGCATCATCTCTCCTTCTCTAGTTGTTCGGCTGTTGCTTTTGTATCATATAATACCATTTTCACAGTGTAAGCAAAATAATATTTTGAAAATCCAAATCAGCATTTTTCACCATTTACAATCCATCACTGTCTTTCAATTACAATGATCTAGGGTACCCTCTTTGAAACAAAAATTATTAGAGAGACAGGGCAGGGTAGACTCAGGGGACACAAGGGGAGACAGAGAAAGAGAAAGAGCAGAAGGAGAGAACTCATGCACTACCATCCGCTGGTTCACTCCCAAAGGCACACAGTTGCTGAGGCTAGGGTGTGGATTGGGTGATGCCAGGGCTAAAGCTGTGGGCTGAGGACTCAATCCCTGTCTCTCACAAGGGCACTAAGAACACAGTCACTTTAGCCATTACCTTTCCCTCCCTTGGTCTGCATCGGCAGGATGCTGGAGTCAGGAGCCAGGGATGATAATGGAACCCAGTTACTCCTGCATGTGGCGAGAGCATCGTATCTGCCAGGTTAAACTGTGCTCCCTAAGTCGTGCTCATCACAGGACTTCATCTCATGCTACTGTGCTTTCACGCATTAAACTCCCAGCATCTATGCTTTCTTTTCCTTCACTGACCACCAAGGCTCTGTTGTCTCAGGACGTCTACAGCTACTGCTCTCACTATGTTGAACCCTCATCGTACTTCCTCTTTGAAAAACTGCCCCTGTCTTATGATTTAGATTTTGGTTAAACCATCACCATCTCAGAGAGAACCTTGCTAATGCCTCATTTAAGGGTGAGCCAGGTTACCAGTCCCTCTTCCTAATAACTGTTATGACTCTGTGTTGTTGTCATCAGCTCATTTAGCAGATCTTACTGTGCATTTCTTTATTTTCCATCTCCCATTCATGATTGGTATCATAGATCATGGCTCTTTTATTCTACTTAAATTCTTTAGATGAGTTTTAGAAACATGAATGTACTTCACAAACTTCATGGAAAGATAGAATGAATAGAGACGCTTATTTTTGTAGCTTAAAAATTTTTGTGCATAGTTTTTTTTTTCATAATATCATTTTACATGAACCTTTAAGGATAGTATAGAGAGAGATCTTCCATCCACTGGCTCACTCCCAGCTGCCCACTAGAGCTGGGACTAGGCTAGGCTACAGCAAGGATCCAGGAACTCTGGGGTCCCATGTGGGTGTCGGACTCAGTACTTGAGCCATCATCTTCTGGCTTCTAATTGCATTAGTAGGAAACTGGATCAGAAGTGAATATTGAAACAGAACTCAATCCAAGTCATCTCAGGTTGCAGCTTACCCTGCTGTGTCACATGCCTGCCTTTACATGAATTTTTAAAATACCTTTGTCAGATATTCATTAGTTTTGAATGAGTAAAAATTAATGACTCATAAAAGAACACCTCTGAAATTCATGAATTTTAATTTCCCATAAGTAAAAATTTAACTTTTATATTGATGTGTATTTTATTTTATTTTTTAAAAGTTTTATTTTTATTTATTCACAATACAGAGTTACAGAGAGAGGTAGAGACAGAGAGAGAGGTCTTCCATCTGCTGGTTCACTCCCCAGATGGCCACAATGGTCGGAGCTGTGCCGATCTGAAGCAGAAGCCAGGAGCTTCTTTTAGGTCTCCCATGTGGGTGCAGGGGCCCAAGGACTTGGGCATCTTCCACTGCTATGCCAGGCCATAGCGAAGAGATGGATAGGAAGAGGAGCAGCTGGGACTAGAACTGGCACCCATATGGGATGCCACTGCTCCAGGCCAGGGCGTTAACCTGTTGCGCCACAGTGCCGGCCCCATTTTATTTTAACTTAGTAACAAACTGCCTTAAATCATCTGAAAAATAACTCACGAAAGCAACCTCATTTCTGATAGCTACAAAATAAAATACCTCTGAATTAATTTAATGGTAAGCATGATATACCTTTGCAGTAAAAACTATAAAACATTGATGAAAGAAATTGAAGGAGATAGAGAATTTGAAAGATATACCATGTTCATGAATTAAAAGCTCAACATTTTTAAAATACCCTTACTGGGACTGGCATTGTGGCATAGAGGGTGCCGGCAGCTCATACGGGTGCCAGTTTGAGTCCCAGCTGCTTCACTTCATGTCTAGTTCTCTACTATGGCCTGAGAAAGCAGAAGACGGCCCAAGTTCTTAGGCCCCTGCACCATGTGGGAGACCTAGAAAAAGATCCAGGCTCCTGGCTTTGACTTGGCCCAGCTCCGGCTGTTGTGGCCATTTGGGGAGGAACCAGTGGATGGAAAACCTATCTAGCTCTCCATGCCTCTGACTCTGTAACCCCACCTCCTCTCTATGCCTCTGCCTCTGTAACCCCACATTTCAAATTAATAAAAAATCTTTTAAAAAAAGAACAAAAAATACTTTAAAAATACCAATTCTATTCAAAATAATACACAGTTTCAGTGCAATTCATATTGAAATGCCAATGGCATTCTCACACAACAGGAAAAAATACTAGTCTAAACTTTGAGTGAAACCTCAGAAGTGCTAAACAACCAAAGCAATCTTAAACAAAAAGAACAGAGCAGGAAGCCTTACTTGGCTTCCATAAAACTATAGTAAGTAAAGAGAATCTGTCTCGCTAGATATCACATCACTTAAAAATGCTTTTGCATGAATTCTTTGAGAATGGAGTAAGGTTTCTGTACAGTGGAAGATACAATTTTAAAAAATTCAGAGGGAAAATGAACCCTGGAAGAGAAGAAACCTCATTAACGAAGCCTGGATGAGTACCCACCTATGTCGAGCATTCTATATGCTCTACCTACACCTTCTTCCTAGATTGATCACCTTTAAACGGAATGTCTTGATCATGAACAACGAAAACGAGAAATGTAGTTCCCTTGTAGTGCTTTCAGTGGCCTGTGCCTAGACATACTTGTTTGGGGATTGTTCTTCTTGTATGTCATTCTTACAGCTTGAATAATCTTAAATATATCTTCTCGACACCGCAATTTCCCTTTTCATTTTCTGTTGCTATGACTCAACACCTGAGACTGAGTCATTTATAAAGGAAAGAGGTTTGTGTTGTCTCACAGGTCAGGAGGCTGGGAAAGTGTGAAAATGAATTTAGCCTCTGATGAGAGCTGGAGATTGTTATGAGAGAAAAGAGGAAAATGCAGATGGGGAAGAGAATGGGGCAGAAGAGGGGGAAGGGACAAAGGTGTTGACACACTTTCTAAAACATTACTCTGTCTTGGTGCATACTTTGACATTCAAAAAATTGAGAAGTCTTTACACTAGTCTTTTAGCAAAACTGTGCATCACTTTAATGTAGGTAATTGGATGTCAGTTGAGCTGTCCCTGAGTTTTAAGAATGATATTTCCATAGTGATTTTTCTCCCTCTGTTCTACTTGTTCTCCTTGTCAAACTCATTTCAAATAATTATTTTATTTTTGAGAAATTATACAGAACTGGAATTGTCTATGTCTTGCGTGCTTTGAAGCTTCTCAATATTTTCTCCTTTTGGTCCTCTGAGTATTTTACTTAAGCAGTTGCATGTTGTTATCCAAGAAATGTGGGTGTTTGTTTTTGCTTTTAGTTTGATGTTTTCCATTATAGCATTCTGCATTATAATTAATGCAACGTAGTTTCAAATCCCAGAGATTCTTATTGCAAAGTTGAATCTTTATTTCCTTTTAATATTGTCATTTCCTCCTGAGTCAATTGGTGTGTTAGCTCATTTTGATCTCTATGTTATCTATTTGCTGATCTTCTTCAAAAGTCTGGAGATTACTGGTTGTTTATTCAGATTTAGGAGTGTTCTGCATTTATAAATGACATTTGCTGATAATATCCAGAGCAGATAAATTTCTTCAATAAGTGTAATTTCTGAATAATGATATTCAATGCAATTTCTGAGCAAGTGAGTCAGGTACATAAAATGCTATGAGGCTGTCTGCCACCTATCTCCATCTCCATTATTTCTTTTATATTTATTTCCCATCTTTGTAACAATATTAGGCAGGACATGTTAAACTTATGTTAATTTCCATGACTCTCTTAATAACTAAGTGGACCTGCTCCAGGTGACCCAGAGGATGAGGGAAGACACCATGGGTAAGTATCCACAACCCCTAATATTTTATTGGGATCAACGATAGAATATCAGCTAAATGAAAGCCTAAAGTATGTTGATACTGCAAGGAGGAAGGACACTGGAAATTAGAGTGTGCATGCTGCTCTAAGATGCAAAGGGCTCAGGGTAAAATTCCTTTCACTTTTCCTTGATAGAAGAAAGATGGTGGACCAGGGACTCTCCAATAGACTCACCTTAATAAATCTCAAATCTCTCTTGAAGGACCCCTAATTATGCAAGGGATAAAAAGGGAGGAAGTTAGATTTTTAATTAGCACTGGAGTCACATAGTATATATAAACTACAAAGGAACAGCTCTCTCACTTGCATGCTCGCTCTCTTTCTCTCTCTCTCTCTCTCTTGCGCTCTCTCTCGGTTTCTCTCTTTGCCCCCTTATCTCACTCTCTGTCTCTCTCTCCATCACCCAGGTGGGAGACAAAAAGGATTTCCTGGCCCCCATCTCTGGCTGTTGTAGCCATCTTGGATGTAAACAAGTAGATAGCAGATCTCTCTCTCTTTCTCCTCTCCTTCCTTCCCTCCCTCTCTCCCCCTTCCCCCCTCTTTCTTCATCCCTGCTTTTTTGTCTTCCTTATTCTCTGTCACTCTGGCTTTCAAATAAATAAATAAATACATTTTATAAAGGCATAATAACTTCTCCAAATTCACACAGATCATAGGTGCTAGAAACATTTTTATCCTGACAATAAGATTTCAGAGGACTCTATAATTTAATATTATCCATTCTAGTAATTTCATAGATTCTTCAGTCTTCATGTGAACTCTCTGATAGAGAGAAAGAATGAATGACCTCTTTGATCTACTCACTTATTCCTCCAATTTCCTGTAGCAGCTGGGACGGGCCCAGGCTGAAGCCCAGAAATAGGGACTCCATCTGAGTTTCTACATGAATGGCAGGGATTCAAGTACTTGAGCCATCATATGCTGCCTCCCCTATGCCTTAACAGGAAGCTGCATCAGAAACGGAGGTGCAGTTCTATCCTAGGTCCCCGATATGGAATGCAGGCTTCCCAAACAGCATCACAACACCTGCCCTTAGCTACTATTCTTTAATTGCATATAATTATTGTTCTGTGGACTTAATTAACTGAAATTTATTTAACTGATCAATTGAAACCTATGTTTTTCATCTTTATTTTTTCTGCATTAATGTTTTCCAAATTCAGAGAATCAGTTCTTCATAAGCCTTTCTTGAATAATTTCTTCCAATGTCTATGTTTATGGAGGAATATTTGTATTAGTGAATGCAGTTTTGATGGATTAGAGAGGCACAATGTATTTTAATGATATACTCTTAGCTATACAGAGATTCTTTTTTCTTGAAATCCTTGTGTTCACTGCCTATTGCTGTTGTAATAAAAAGAGTTGCAGACTTGGTGGTTCACATCAAAATTTGTTCTTGCAGCTCTGAAATTCAAAAATATTAAATCAATTAATGTAGTTTGGATATTAGAATCTTTATTACCTTACTTTTCTGAAGAGAGGGAGTGATAGGCTCATATGCTGACCTGATTTAGGAAGTTTATAAAGGGGAAAAACAATGGAAGAGAAAAATAATTGCTTTGGATTTGTCTAAGGGCCATCTCACTGAAACTTTGCATTAGGTCATCCTCATATAGTTTGTGGTTTAAAACATGATTAAATAAAAATCTACCTTGGTAGAAAAGAAATTAAGGCTGTAAGGGAAGTTATGGCACATTCAGTGTTCAGAATAGGAGAAAAAGATGTCAGAGTAGACTATAAATAAATTATTACTGATGGCAGAGTAAAACCAGAATTGTGGGATAAAAGCTAAAGCAGTGAAGGTTTATAAGAGGAGGAAGGAATCAGCTGTCCGCAGTACCAATTCCTGAAGAGAGACAGTTCAGAAAAGATTGAAAGATGCTTATTGGACATTGTGGCACAGCAGATTTAAGCTGGTGCTTGCAACACTGACATTGTGTATCAGAACACTGTTTCAAATCCTGGCTGCCCTGCTTTTCATCCACTTCCCAACTCATGCCCCGTGGAATGCACCTGAAGATGGCCCAAGTATTTCAGGTCCTGCCTCTCATATAGAAGTAGATGGAGTTCCAAGCTCCTGGCTTTGGACTGGCCTAGCTCCAGCAATTGAGGCCATCTGGGAGTGAACTAGTGGATGGAAGATCTTTCTCTCCCTCTCTCTCTCTCTCTCTTTCTCATTGTTTCTCCCTCTCTCTCTCTCTCTCCCTCTCTTTCTCTCTCTCCCTTTCAAATAAATCTTTAAGACAAAGATGCTCTTCGGAATTTACAAGATAGAAGTTATTCATGACCTTGACAAGAACAGTTTTAGTAGAATAAATTGGAAAATAAATTATTACATGTAGGTACATATTAAGATTTCAAAAAGTATGTAGAATAAGTTGGAAAATAAAATATTACATAGTAGGTACATATTAAGGTTTACAAAAGTATGTCTTAGTCTAAAGGTATCAGAACATTTAAAAATATTTTTATAGAACATATATACATTTTACGTGGCATATGTCTTCAAATTGTCCCTGCTGAAATAGTATATTCTGATGCAGATTTAACCAATTATGTATGAAATTGCAGTCAAACTATTTGAGAATCAGCTTTTTTTTTTTTTTCCCCACATATGTACATTAATTCCTGGATAGCATTAGGTAGCATGTTTACAATGAAATAGCTTGTTTCCTTGATACTCTTTTTTTTTTTTTTTTTTTTTTTTTTTGACAGGCATAGTTAGTGTGGTTGCTGGCACCACAGGCAGAGGATTAGCCTAGTGAGCTGGGGGGCTGGCCTCCTTGATACTTTTTATAGTAAATAGTTAGTGAGAGAGAGAGACAGGGAAGAGAAAGGTCTTCCTTCCGTTGGTTCACCACCCAAAATGGCCACTACGGTCAGCGCTGCACTGATCTGAAGCCGGGAGCCAGGTGCTTCCTCCTGGTCTCCCATGTGAGTGCAGGGCCCAAGCACTTGGGCCATCTCCTCCACTGCCCTCCCGGGCCACAGCAGAGAGCTGGACTGGAAGAGGGGCAACCGGGACAGAACTGGCACCCCAACCAGGACTAGAACCTGGGTTGCTGGCACCACAGGCAGAGGATTAGCCTAGTGAGCCGGGGCGCTGGCCTCCTTGATACTTTTTATAGTAAATAGTTTCACTATAATCTGATAGAATCAGGAAAAGTTGATATATGGGGTATATTTCTAATATTTTTCAAGATGGAGAATGGTTAGATAAGTGGATAAGGAAAGATGATAGCCTATGTTGGAAGAATGGTACAGGCAAAAATTTTAACAGTAGGTACAAAAGTTCTTATTAGTTAAAAGGAAACTTGTCTATAACTTGTTTATTAAAATTAGCCGACGCCGTGGCTCACTAGGCTAATCCTCCGCCTTGCGGCCCTAGCACACCGGGTTCTAGTTCCGGTCGGGGTGCCGGATTCTGTCCCGGTTGCTCCTCTTCCAGGCCAGCTCTCTGCTGTGGCCCGGGAAGGCAGTGGAGGATGGCCCAAGTCCTTGGGCCCTGTACCCGCATGGGAGACCAGGAGAAGCACCTGGCTCCTGGCTTCGGATCAGCGTGATGTGCCGGCCGCAGCGCGCCGGCCACAGCATCCATTGGAGGGTGAACCAACGGCAAAGGAAGACCTTTCTCTCTGCCTCTCTCTTTCTCACTGTCCACTCTGCCTGTCAAAATAAATAAATAAATAAAATAAAATAAAATATATTTTGTTTTCTTAGTTGGTGATTATATGTTAAGTAATTTAGATTTTTAACTTACAGGATTGATGTGCCACTAATATATGTTTTCCATCAGAGCTATCTGAAAAAAATAGGATCTTGAATTGTGTATGACAGATTGCAATAGAATGATAAATATTGTTTTTAATTAGTTTTTTATTGAAGACAAATTTCCTAATTAAATGTACCAGAAAGGTGGCTATGAAGTATGCTTTGCCAAGAAACAAATATCTCTGAAAATATGAATTTGACAAACAGAAATTTGCTATTAGTGAAGTTTAAAAATCATACCTCTACCATTGTCTATTTGATTCCATTTTAATTATTTAAATTATTTAGATGTGGTTGTTCCAATCATGTTTTTAGTTTCCTATAATGGTTTGAAGATTCAGCTCCATTAGCATTATTTTAATTTTTCAAAAAATCATCCTTTAAAGAGTGTTAAAGTCTAAGAAGGTCAAGTGGGGATTTGCAGTGTTTTCCCATGGCCATGCTTGGAGATAACAATTCAACTAACCAGAATGGCAGCACACACTTTATTCAGGCAACCTGTAAACTATTGGGGTAGATCATTCCTCATTATAATGTCATTGTTCTTGTGGTCTCTAGAGGTCTCTAGTCTGTGTTTTTTTGTTGTTTGTTTGTTTTTTAAGAGAGAGCTACTGCAGAGACTTCTGTGTTTGGTTGGAAGAAGTCAGGAGTTCAGAATATGCCTCACAGCAGTACTAAGGCAAACGGCACCCCGACTGTTATCTGTGTGTACTTCTGTGTCTCAGTCTTTTTTTTTTTTTTTTTCAGTTTCCAAATGGTCATTTTATCAGGTTGTTTGAACATTAAATTTATCCTTGTTTGCAATCCAAAATCGTTACCTGAAGTTTGCTGTTGTGTGTGTGTGTGTGTATTTACTGTTACCGTGTGTTACTTGCTAAACTCTTGGGCACAATTTTCTGCGGACGTTCAGACTGCCACAAGAGGAGTCAGGAGAGAGCTTTCCTTTCGTGCTGCCAATTCTGAGCATTCAAATTCTGGTCTGTTTGGGTTGCAGCTCTTTTTGTTTCTGAAGTCTGTATTCTTTATTTGTAACAATTGTACTTTTATTTTTCTATATCCTCTAACCCCAGAGTTTTCTCCTTCTCCCCCTCCCCCCGCTTCTACATTCACACTTGAACCCTGTTACTTAGGAAAGGCGCCTTGATGAAAAGACCAGGATAGGAGCTCTGACCTAGAATAATTCAGCACAAAACAACACAAAACCTAAAGAGCGTCTTTCCATTTTTTTAACATCTCTTGTGCAGCATCAGTAGACGGAACTTGGGTTAGTTCTGTGAAATGCAACATCTAACCTCTTGATTTCTGGGAAAAAGAAACGGCAGTGACTCGAAGTTGAGAATGTGGATACACCTCACTCACACACACTCATTCTCAGACTGGACACTCCTGCCTCGCCCTCCTCCTCCGAGCTGGCCGCATGGCACAGGTACAGCGGAGGTGTGCGCAAGAGCCAGGCTCCATCTTTCTCCTCAGTAGCACAGGCCAGGCTGCCTTTCACTGCAGGCACCACAGCTGAACCCAGTCCCTGCCTCCTCTCCCAAACCAGTCATTCCACTCCATACCGGCCACAAGACAGAAAAGCTACTTCTAGCCTCTCCCTGGGAAGAGCCAGCAAGTAAACCCATCGCTTCTTTTCCAAGATGGCCTTGCTGGCGGCTGCGGCTGCTGCTGTGGCAGGATTTTCAAGCCTCACTCACTCATCCTCCCATTCCCACACGTTGGGTCTCCGTGCACACTCGCTCAGTCTTGAAACTTATATCTGACCTGGGCGTCTGCATTACGGGGCTGAGCTGCCTTTATATTGCTTCTCACTGGACACAGCTGTGCCCAGCACAGGTCCCAAAAGATGCAGAATATCTTCTACAAAGAGCATTTTAAAAATGAGTTATACATACTGATCTGAATTATCAGAACCTTGCTAATCAAAACCGAGTTATGAGCTAGGAAGTTCAGCTTCTATTAAAATATTGATCTTGGATAAAATTAGCTCCCATAGTTTAGTAACAAAAAAGGTTAATAGATAATAGATTAAGGAGGACTGCTTAAGACATCAAACAATGAGTACTTCTTTATCTGAACAAGATAAAAACTTATTTTTCTGATGAGTTTTCCCCATAATAGGAAAGAATGCAAGAAAACACAAGAATACTGCAAAAAGTTCATGGAAAGATAGTATTGACATGTTTATTTTGGTTTAAAATAGTTTCAAGCTCCATGTGTAAAATTTTCAAAAATATGTATTTCATCTGAAGATTTTTAAAACCCAAATGTAAAGTACTTACTCAATTCCAATTAACAAAATATCTTCAAATGTTATTTAATGCTGGACACCTTCTTCTTGAAAGCTTTTTTCCATGTGCAGAGTTTGAAAACTGGTAAGATAATCGGAGATCACAAAATCTTCTCTGCATTTTAGAGATGAAGTAAGAGTTCATGAGAAATTAAGAATGTAAGTCAACGTTGAAAGGCCAGATTTATGGTAAAGTAGGCAGAAAAATGTCCACTTCACCAACGTTAAGTAGCTTTTCTTATTATTATTGTAGGACTTCTCAAAATCTTAAATGATTGAACGTTGTGAATCGTCTGGAAGACACTGAGTTGCTGCGTGCAGTTGGTCACACTTATGTGAAACTGAGGACTGTGAATACAAAGAATGCCTATGTGTCTGTGCCTTAGGTTACAAGCCTGTCATAGCATAAGAAGGAATGCTAGAATATACTGATACATTGATTGCATATTGATAATGTATCAAATATTCATTAATAATATGAACCCTCTTATACCAGGGTTAGAATTGAGCATGAATATGTGTTTATTTTACTTTTAAAATATGTTTATTAAATTTGTATATACCTATATAAACATAGATGTGTAACTTTGTAAATGCTTAAACATAATTTAATCTTTCTCTCCTGTCATGTGATGTCAACATCCCATCTTGATCTAATTTTAAGTTAATTCCATATCTTAGCAGATATATACTGTAGCTTATTACTTAATCCAATGTGCAAATATGTACACATAATCACTTAAGTACTTGTATAAATACTAGATTTGTTTATAGAAGTGACACAATCGTATCTACATTTTCTATTTTTTAGTCAAAGTAATACATGCTAATATCTCCAAATACCTTGGCTTATTTATTTGTTTTTTTTTGTTTGTTTATTTATTTGAAAGAGACAAAAAGAGTTCCCATCCACTGTTTTACTGCCTAAATGCCTGCGATGGCTGATGCTAGGCTAAGGCTGAAGCCATGTGTCAGGAAGTTGCTCCAGGTCTCCCAGGTGGTGACAAGAGCCCAGTCATCCCAACCGCCACTGCTGGCTCCCAAGATCTGCACTGGCAGGAATCTGGAGTCAGGAGCCAGGACTGATACAGAATCCAGGCACTTGGCTATGGGACATGGGAGTCTTAAGTGCTAGAAATGTCGTTCCAGTATGTACATGCACACGTGTTCAGTGAACATTAAGAACTCATTTTAATAGACATTCCTAGTAAGTCCATTTTAGACTATGGAAATGCAGAATTAAACATTTTTGAGATAATCATGTCCAGATATTTTTTTAAATAAAAATTTATTTATTTATTTGAGAGGCAGTGTTACAGAGAGAGGGAGAGACAGAGAGGTCATCCATCCATTGGTTTGCTTCCCAAATGGCCACAGCAGCTTGAGCTGAACCAATCTGAAGCCAGGAACCAGGAGCTTCTTTTGGGTCTCCCACATGGGTGTATTGCCTAGGCCCTTGGGCCATCCTCCACTGCCTTGCCAAACCATCAGCAAGCAGCTGGATCAGAAGAGGAGCAGCTAGGACACAAACTGGTGTCCATATGGGATGGCAGCATCACAGGCAGAGACCCACCATGACACAGCAATTGTCATGACTATTTTTAATGAGAAAGTAATATGTGCATTTAAAAGTTACAATAGCTATTGAAATATAGAAGGTCACAATAAATAAATATGCAAGAGCAACGAGTGAGCAGTGGCTCTTCTCATCTATGAGGGCACTTCTCTTCTGGCCAGCTCACTCTTTATTGTTGTCATGTAGCACCTCCATTTATTGGCCTCCATTTCCTGCTGTTTTCAGAAGTAGGATTATGCACAAACCGTTCTGTCATGACTGGATGCAGATGCCTGTCACTATTGTCTTTTTTTTTTTTTTTTTTTTTTTTTGACAGGCAGAGTGGACAGTGAGAGAGAGAGACAGAGAAAAAGGTCTTCCTTTGCCGTTGGTTCACCCTCCAATGGCCGCTGTGGCCGGCACTGTTGTCGTTTTAATAGATTATTTCCCCTTCTGCTTTCTTGTTTTTGTCTTTCACTGTTTTGTATTTACTTATTTCATGTTCTGCTTCTGATGCCTCCTGTAACTTATGTCCTGTGTGTGCTGTTGCTACTGCATTGCAGCTTTTTTCCTCTCTTGATTTATCGTCTGTGCCTTTGTTGTGATGGGTGGTAATCTGTGGAAATTATAGGGGTTTCTCTTTAGGAGAACTCTCCTGCAGAGATCATTTTATCTGATTCTGCTGGGATTCAGAGGGCAACCTGGGACAACTTTAGTCTCCTTCCAGAGCTTCTGTTTAAATGTGGACGTGTCACCTCTGACATCATACCACATGCCTCCAGATTATTCTCTTTATTATTTTCTATAGTTGCACTTCTGCTCCAAGCTTCCCATCTTACTCATTTATTTTACACTTACCGCTCAATTATCAGTATATGGGTTTATTATGCTTTTATTTGTATTTAGGGGTTCTTGAAGACTTACAAAGCTTCCTGTGGGAATGACAGTGCATTAAATTGCATCTAATTCAAGAATTTCACTTTGAAGTTTCACGTTAAAATTGAATATATTTTGTATTGAGCACTAAATGAATCACATATCTTATGCTGTTTTTTTTTTTCAGATATGTGGAGTTTTTTCATCTATTATAATCATATTTTATGTGTTATAGCAGAATATTTTGTTCCTGGTAGGAACTGTCTTTCTTGTTTAAATTATTCAAAAATATTTTATGTGCATATATTTTAATAACTTATAATTAATTTAAAGCATTTTTCCAGGTGCTTTTTAATCTGAAAGTAAATTACTTTTTTAACTTTAATATTGTTATATTCCTCAGTTTTTTTCAATAATTCTTGGATGGTATTTTTTAATAGATCAGATTTAAAATAAAATCTTGGGAATATGTTTATATCAGAATTGCAAAGAGATATTTTTAGGTCTTGATTTTTCAGTTTTGTTTAATTTGGTAGTTTTATTATATGTACTAAATTTCAAAGTGTAATCAAATACTAACATTAGAGATAGTAATTTCCTTATTAAAATAATTATTTATTTATTTGAAAGGCACAGTAAAAGCGAGAGGGATGGGGTGAGGCAGGGCAGGAGGTTGGGAGGAGAGAGAGAGAAAATGTTTTCATTCACTGATTCCTTTTCCAAGTGGCCACAATGACCAGAGCTGGGCCAGGCTGCAACCAGGAACCCGGAACTCCATCGTGGTCTCCTGTGTGGGTGGCAGGAGTCTGCATACTTGAGATATCTTCATCTTCCCAGGCCATTAGCAGGGAGCTGGATCACAAGTGGAGCAGCCAGCATATAGATGCCGACATTGCAGTGTCAGCTAACCCCTCTGCCACAATGCTGGCCCCCAGTAATTTCCTTATTTGATTTCTGATTAAATGAATCTATTTTCAAAGTTTCATCATTTAGAGTAGCCACTGCAGTTTATTTTGAAATATAGGCTTTTATTAGTTTCCTTATACTCTAATATACCTAAAGTTTATGATCAAATCATGGTAAAATATTTTTGCTGGGCCCAGTGCTGCGGTGTAGCAGGGAAAGCCACCGCCTCCACTGCCAGCAGGCTCCAGTTCCAATCCTGGATGCTCCTCTTCTGAACCAGCTCTCTGCTACGGCTTGGGAAAACAGTAGAGGATGGCCCCAAGTGCTTGGGCCTCTGCACTGGCGTGGGAGACCAGGAAGAAGCTCCTTGCTCCTGGCTTTGGATCTGCTCAGCTCCAGCTGCTGTAGGCATTTGGGGAGTGAACCAGCAGATGGAAAAACTCCTTCTGTTCCTCTGCATCTGCCTCTCTATAACGCCTGCATCTCACATCATGGTGCTGGAATTCAAGCCTCAGCTCTGCCCCGATGGCAGCTTCCAGCTAATGTGTACCCTGGGAAGCAGCCGCCAATGGCTCAAAGGGTTGCACACTTGCCTCCCACTTGGAGGACTGGATTGAGTTCCAGGCTCCAGCTTCAGTTGTACCATTGTGGGCATTTTGGCAGGGAACCAACCCTTGGGAGATTCATATTCATTCATATTATCTCTCTCCCCCCCCCCTTTCCATCTCCCCCACCCCGTGCCTTCTCCCTCTCTCTTCTTTCTTCCTTCTACTTCTTTACTTCTCTCCCTCTCATTTTTGTCTCTCAAATAAATAAATGAAAATAGAATGTCTATTAATGAATTACTCTCTGTTTTGTATAGACCCTGATTGCAGCAGTGTGAAATTCTTTGCAACGTTGCTGTGTTTTAGTTAGTATTCACCCCAGAGCATCTATATCACAGATGAGATTGGTATATACATTTTTAAGCCATCCTTTGGAAATTCTATTATGAAAATTATACTCCCTTTATAAAGAGAATTAGAAGTGTTTTAATCTTGACTGTGAGGAGTCACTTAAATAATAATATAAATAATAATATAATTTTCATTTTCTTTTATTTATTAATTTTTTTTCTTTTTATTTTTTTGACAGGCAGAGTGGACAGTGAGAGAGAGAGAGAGAGAGAAAGGTCTTCCTTTGCTGTTGGTTCACCCTCCAATGGCCGCTGCGGCCGACGCACTGCGCTGATCCGAAGGCAGGAGCCAGGTGCTTCTCCTGGTCTCCCATGTGGGTGCAGGGCCCAAGTACTTGGGCCATCCTCCGCTGCACTCTCTGGCCACAGCAGAGAGCTGGCCTGGAAGAGGGGCAACCGGGACAGAATCCGGCGCCCCGACCGGGACTAGAACCGCAAGGTGGAGGATTAGCCTATTGAGCCGTGGCGCCGGCCATAATTTTCATTTTCTAAAAGGCTCGTGTTATTTACTTGTGACCCTCATCTGACTCACTGGCATTTTTCAATTACATATTTTTAATTAAATTCCTCAGTCTCTAATTCTGTGTTAATTGGTTTATTCTAGATTTTTGCTTTCCTTACCACCTTTGGTAATTTATATTTTATTAACCACTTAATGCACTGTACTTTTCTTAATCATTTTGTCTCATTTTCACTCGTGGTCTTCATCTTTGCTTTCTCCTTTTCTACAATCACACTTTTGAAATGGCTTTGACTTTATTGCTTTAAACAAAAATCTAAATGTTCAAAAAATGTTTAAAAGGTTTATTTATTTGAAAATCAGAGTTAGAGACAGAGGAAGAGAGATCCTCCATATGCAGTTCACTCACAAAATGGTTGCAAAGGCTGGGACTGGGCCAGACCACAGCCAGGAGCTTCTTCTAGATCTCCCACATGGGTGGCAGGGCCCTAAGCACTTGGGCCATCTTCCAGCTTTCTAGGTTAATTAGCAGGGACCTGGATGTAAGTGGAGCAACTGGCCTTGATCCTATGCCCATATGGGATGCCAGCGCTTCCGGCAGCAGCTTAACCTGGCCCCCCAAAATCAATTTTAAATTAGTATTTATAGCTTCTAAAACTTTTACAATAGTTTGTAAGAGATTTCCTTTTTCTTTAATTTCAAATGTTTAATATTTTATTTTTTCCAAATTTCAGAAGATGTTAATAGCATTAAGAAATTCATTTGGGTGTACATAGCAGAATACCTAAGTAAGCATTAAAGAAAATGAATTCACACACACACACATACACACACACATACATGCACACACACAGAGAAAGAGAGAGAGAGAGAGAGAGAGAGAGATTTATCCATTATATACTTAACTATAATTGGCTTTACTCAAAGGTAAAGTTTTAAGAGGCTTCATGCTAAGAGGCTGTTTTACAACTCAGAGAAAGGTGTCCTACAGATGTTAGGCTTCTATATTCCCATGGAGACCAGGGCATAAGGGTACCATGTTTTTGAGGAGTACATCACGTAGCGGTGGCTCCCAACCTGACAACAGGCTTTTTTAAAAAAATTACATGTCAAAAGGACAGAGGAAGTAAGTGTTCTGACCAAAAAAGAGTGGAGCTGGAGGGTGGAAGAAGACTGCTGACCAGGTAGATAAGCAGAGGAACAGACTTGAGGTCTTGGTTGCCCCAGCTCTCACCTGGTTTCTGCAGGAGTTTGACTTGAGGTCACCTTGGAGAGGTCTGGAGCTGTCACTGCGGTCTAGAAGTGTCTCCGTGTATTCTAGTGACATATGCCTCAGGGCCATGATGTCTTCCTTTAAAACAGCAGTATTTGAAGAGGGAGGATATAATGAGGTGGGGAGACCCCTTTACAGAAAGGGGAGACTACAAAATTTATAGCAGTCACTGATGTTTAACTCTTACCAATACAAGAAAGTCAGTAAAAATGAAAACATTCTGTGTGGTTGTGGTTACTTTTTCTGTCAGGTAACCCTACCCCACTCTCTCTACTCTCAACCACAACCCTGTTTTTCCATCTTGAGTGGGTCTACTGTTTGTTTTCCTTGGCTGCTGCTTATAACATGAAGAGGATCTTTTGGCCTTAAGACCAAGCAGAATGCTTTTGATGGTAAATGCTCAGTATTTGAGACAGATGATAAAGAGCAGTCCAGGACTGCTGTTAGGAGACACTTCAAATGTTTGTGGAAAACAAAGTCACAAGATAAGCTTATTTTGGTGAAAAAAAAAAAAAAACTTTTATGAAACCTGTGCATATGAGACATCTTCAAAAGTTTCCTGAGAAATTCATATGATGAAAAAAATTTTGCATCATTGCAAACCACTTTGAAATACAATGAAATTTTCTTCAGAACTTTTAGTTCATACCTCTTTCTGGAAACTTGGCTGAAAGCAGCCATAGGTATCCACGTTATAACCGTGCTCTGAGTGTCGCAGCTACTTGTGTTGACCTCACTGTTCCGGCTGCTAGGTAGCCTGTTTGCATCCCATTGTAGAGCAGTCTGTTCACTCACAGTTCTGTCAAACGTTGACTTTTTGCACGGTAGGTGTCTCTGTGATTTTGGTGGCAGTCTATACTCAAGAGTAGAGAAAACTGGTGAAGGGAAAGTCACAGAAATGTCTGTTCATTATTTAAGGACAGCAAAATAGCTCTCAGTATCCATCCAAGAGATGTCTGCTTACATGTCATTGGTGCACTTGGACACCATTAAGAGCAATAGGTGACAGGAGCTAGCAGATTGTCTTTCCAATACGCTCTGGAGTCAGCACAGACAAGCAAAAAATGGTTTAGGAGTAGGTACTTTGGAAGTTAAATAAGAGAGTGCATAACAAATATACTGAATTGTATTCATTTACATTTTTTCCTTAATAAATACATAATATGAGCTGTTTATGCTAAATAAGGCACTGTCATTAATTTCACATATTATTAATTTATCATGAAGTGTGATCACTGAAATGAACTCAAAAAGAGAAGGAAAAACTATATAGCAAATTTTTAAGTTATCACACTGTACACTAAAATTAATAGTATCCCAAAATTAATGTGTGGTCTGTACCATATTTAGTGTAAATAATTGACATATGTTTGTATTATTGACATGCTACGGATCGTGGTAATGGTGATATTTGTTGTCTTTTCATAAAAATGCAACATTTTTACAATAATAGAAACATGTATGCTATATAAACTACAGTTGGACTTTTATTTTCTTTGTGCATTCTGATGCTATAACAGAATACTTGAGACTGGGTAATTTTTAAGGGCAGAAATTTATTTAGCTCGTCTGGAGGCTGGAAAGCCCGAGTCGGTGATGCCAGCCTCAGGAGGGGACTTTGTTGTTCCCATGGTGGGAGGCGAAGGCCGGGAGGGAAGGGGAGATGGAATGCTGAACTCCTCTTTTGTGACTAACCCACAAACTCATCATCTCTTAAAGACCCCACTTTTCAGAATTGCTGCACACAACGTAAAGTTTTAACACATGAGTTTCAGGAACATGTTTAAACCACAGCATTTACTAAATCAGTTCTGTGCTCTTACTATTTTTAGATAGATCTATCAAATGTTACCTTAATTTCCATGCATTTTGACTTATATAATTAGTACAAGTATTATTTGGTGCATATGGCTGTATCATTCCTACATATCTTTGTCATTTTAACTATTGTTATGATGGGATTTCCTTCTTTATCCCTCTTTATTCAATTCTTAAATTATAACCATCTTGATGTAATTATTGTCACTTTTGTTCTCTTTTTTATTGTGGTTGCCTTTTTTCTGTGCCACTCCTTCATTTAAAATTCTTCATTTTGTTTTAGTGCTAAGAACTTTCTTCATTCCTTCCTTCCTTTACCTCTTTCCTTCCTTTCTGTGTTCTTCTAGAACATAGCTGAGTTCAGATTTTTACTCTGAAAAAGTTAGTCTTCAATGAATTTAACAACTCAAAATAGTTACCCCTTTTCAGTGGTAATTAATGGAATGTTATTTTATTTCCTGAATCTTCTTTTTTTAAAAAAGATTTATTTATTTGCAAGAGTTACAGAGATAGAGAGGGATAGACTGAGAGGAAGATATCAACTATCTGCAGGTGCATTCCCCAGATGTCCACCATAGCCATGGCTGGGCCAGGCCAAGCCAGGAGCCATGAGGTTCATCTGCGTCACAGGGGTCCAAGCACTTTAGTCATCTGCTGCTGCCCTTCCTAGGCTATGTTCAGGGAGCTGGATTGGAAGTGGAGCAGATGGGAGTCAAATTGGTACCCATATTGGATAATGGGATGCTGGCATTGCAAGTCGTGGCTTTACCCACTAAGTCACAATGCTGGACCCAAATCTCACTTTTAATATTACTTTCTGCTCCTTTATTCTTATATATTTTCTACTGAACTGAAATTATTGTTATGTATTCATTTTGTTGTAAGGTATGTTATATTTGTAGTGTCAGTAACTTTTAAAATGGTAAACTTTTTTGATCATAGATACTATTTTAGAAAAATGGAAAAGACAAAAATGGGAAAACCATATTCTGATGGAGTTTTCCTTCTAATCCGACACCTTTTTAAAATTATTATTATATAAAATCAAGAACCTGGAACTCCTACTAGGCTGCCCCATTTCCCACTTGTTTCAAACCCTGTAAGATGAGCCATTTTCATCTGTTGCCTATCCCTCTGCTTTGCTTTCCTAAATCTCATCCTGTATCACATTCTTGTGTTGTTGCTGTTCATCTCTGAATTTATGATATAATCATTAAGACTCTCTCTCTGGTATATAGGCCTGTTCTGTGTTCAGAGATCCTATAATCATTAAGACTCTCTCTCTAGTATATAGGCCTGTTCTGTGTTCAGAGATCCTATCTGACATTTTTTGAACAATACAGTTCATTTTTACCCTTAAATGTTATTACTCGGAACTGCTTCTAGATTTGTAGCCCTTTACTGAGAAGTCCAAGTTAGCCGGTGGCCCCACTGGTGGCTGGTATCTGAATAGGGACCTCTTGTGGGGGACAAAACCTTAATTTGTGGAGTGTTTGCAAAGTTGTGTCATGCTCTGATTCAGAAAAGCCATATTCCAATTGCTGATCCTTTTATCTGTTGAGATTATCAGCTATTGCTGCTTCCTCACCTGCTTTCTTCTGTCATCTCAGTCGGTATCAGACTCCTATACTATGGTTTGGATTCTTTTCTTCTCATCTTCAAACAGCACTAAGGGTAGGTCTACTTCCTGTCATCACCAAATTATCTCTACTTGCAATCCCTATAAACCATAGTTTCTTGGACCCTGAGTGTCTCAAGTGCATGTTAGCTGCCTAAAATTGCCATTTGAGAATTTTTTAGATACATTATTTCTCTCCTTTCTCAAAGCCCTTCATCAAAAGAAGATTTGTTTGAAAAGCACATTTATCATTTATACTTCACTTTCAAAGTGCTGTTATCTGCTGCCTCACAAAAAATTAACAATTTTCAGTAATGTCAAGCTTTCAAGTAGGAAATATTGAGCTCATGTGTCTAACTACTTAAAACTAAGGAATAAGACAGAAAATTCCAGTTCTTTCAGGCTATTCAGTGTATTTCTATCTCACTGAGGAAACCAAAAGACTCATTATGCTATGTAAGAATCATTATGCTAGCCTAAATTTCATCAAAATTATGGTACAAAGTTTAACCTCGTAGAAACTCAGTTAAGAGTACTATTTGCTTGATTTAGGACTTTGGGCATGTCTAAAAACATACTTTCTTAAAATATACATATTCTATTAATATAAAAAACAGCTTTTATCATGGACAAATTAAGACCTAAAGTTGAACAGAGTTCTTTATTGTGTATTTACTCAAGCTTTCAAAAGTAAAAATATTATTAATTTCAAGATGATGGCTGTTGTGTTGTTTCTAAAATACATTCATATACTTAAACTACTGATTAGGTACTACGCTGACCTTGATAGTGTCCCACTGGGACTCAAGTATCTTTACTTAGGTAATAACCATGTAACAGCACATTGTCTTTCATTTCATCTGAACAACAGTGCCATATGCTTTACCATCTGAAGGGTCTGACAAAAAGTCTAATTTCAAAATTAATTATAAGGATTGAAGTAATAAAAATGTCAGTATTCATAAAGAAAGATCAAATCTATTTTGACTATAATAATATCAGATAATAAATATGAAAGAATGGGATTAATCCTAAATATAACAATACTTGAGACTTTACTATGAAATGAAATTCCCTCACTTTCATCTGTTTTGTATTCTTTGAATAAATAACAATAGTAAATATTTTAAAACTAGCTTTTTTTAATAGTACAAGTTATAATGACAATATTTAATCTTTAAATATCCCAGACATTTTAAAGAATGAAAAGGATGTTTTTCCTTAGACCTGATTAGGGCGATATACCATCTCCGAATTTGATCCTAATTTGAATTACACCGCAGAGCTAACTTACACTATGATGACATTGAAAACCACACATGGATTAATCACTTTCAGGGACTGAACTCTGAAGGATATGATATATTTCAAGTCAAATTCTGTATATATGAGTAAGGAAGAAGAAAAACACATAGAAGAGAAAAGCACTATAAAACTGGATGCCGTCTACCCTACATTCCATCTGTGTCCTGGGAACTCAGGCTGCCTATCCACATGACTTCCTCCTGTTCCTCTCTCCTCACCAGCGTGACTTGGTTATTTCTCTGTATTTGTCCTTTTTTTCCCCCAGGATTCTTCCGCCCAGATCTGTGATCTGGCTGCAATTTATACTTGCAGAAATTTTGTGTACCCTTCAATAACAAATGTCTTAGAATGTGTCATGTGAAAGTATTATCCTCATCGTGCTGTAGCTGCCAACTCTGGACTATTGTATCCTGATCCTCACCCAGTCCTATCAAACTCCCTCAACCCCTTAGAGTACTCCCCTTAAACCATAGTTCTGAGTCTCAGACAATTCTGATATTGTCATTCCCTATTACACACAGCAAAATGTTTTTGAGTTGTTTTCTCTCTGTGAAAAGAAATAAAAACTTTAAATAAAATAAACAGTTTTCTCTGAGCAAAGAACAAATTATGTGTTGGGCAGCACTCAAAAACACAAGTGGTTCAGAGTCCCACTTGGTAATGTGGGCAGGTAGCCTTCGTAGCAGAAAACAGAACTACAGAACAGAAGTGGCCTCACTGGTTACTGCTCAGTGTTTGCCTTATTTTAATATATTCTGATCAATTGGTTATATATGGTTGGTTGAAACACTGCTGATTGTCACTGGCTCAGACTCAGCTTTTTATTATAAGAAAACATATTTGTAACCTGTCTCATTTCTTTACATAATAAGATACATTGCAGTAGTATGTTATAAAGGAACTCAGGATATGTAGAGAGTATCAGGACAATGACCTCTTACTTTTTTATTTAACATCCCAGGGCCGGCACCATGGCTCACTAGGTTAACCCTCTGCCTGTGGTGCCGGCATCCCATATGGGCTCGGGTTCTACTCCCGGTTGCTGCTCTTCCAGTCCAGCTCTCTGCTGTGGCCCGGGAAGGCAGTGGAGGATGGCCCAAGTGCTTGGGCCCTGCACCCGCATGGGAGACCAGGGGGAAGCACCTGGCTCCTGGCTTCGGATTGGCGCAGTGCCAGCTGTAGTGGCCACTTGGGGAGTGAACCAATGGAAGGAAGACCTTTCTCTCTCTCTCTCTCTCACTGTCTAACTCTGCCTGTCAAATAAATAAAATAAAATAAAATAAATTTAACATCCCTTACTAAAGCAAGCAATGTAGTCAGCTGTGCCTTGTCAACAACTTGTGTTTTGCGTTGTTTGGGAAGACAAATTTGGACAATAATGCAGATGGATCTCTATTGGTGGGCATGGAAAATTGCCTATCTGAAAACAAAATAAGCCAAAGAGCAATGAATAGGAACGATAAAAAATAAACCTGTAGGAACAAGCTGAAAATCAAGAAACATGAAGGAAAAGAAAAAAAAAAAACATGAAATGGATGAAAAGGATGCAAATAGGAATTTAAATCCTAACTCACAATAACTATCAAAGTAGTGAAACAAGGAGACAGCAAATGTAGAACTTTCCTTTGTGTGGAGGAAAATTTAACAGCTTACATGGATGGGACTGTGTGGATTGTAATTTTTGCATGAGTGTAATTTCTACTTGATAGTCTATAAAATAAAAATATATACATACATATACATATATAACAATCTTTTCCTTTCTTACTCCTACGAATTCCAGTAGTATTTAATACAAACCAATAGAAACCCTTAATACAACCTATATGATATTATCTTTGGTATCTGTTTCTCACCTTGCATTTTAAGTACTGCTTATCCAGTAAGTTGGAGTTCATCTGCACTAGTTTTTCCTTAGTTCCTCAGATCCTTCAGGTACTATTTAAGGCTTGTAACTTTTAATTTACTGTAACTCTCTTATTAGAAAGCAGGTGCTATGATGGCAGATTCAATGTTTTACTCATCACTGAATAATCAAGTTCCAATATAAGGCAGATACTTGACTCATATGTATTATATGGTAATCAAGGACAGGCAAAACAAATCAGTGATGATAGGCGTCAGGAAAAACGTGCCTTTTTCTGCGTGGTGAATCTGCTGGACTGAGGCACAAATGAACATTTTGGATTGATGCAAATATGAGGCTATGGTTATGAGGAAATATTCTCTTTTCAGAACTCATATTTTATATTTATGATCCATGAGTTTTCCAGTAAAAAAATTTTGTTCAGTACACAAAAAGAGGATATGACTGATATTTTTCTATCTAAGTGCTTGGGAACCATAGTATCACTTAAGGCCACTTGAAAGGATTCTTCACAAATTCCCTCGTGCATTCAGTATGCATTTATAGCTTTACCCCTTCCTGTATTTATCATTGAAGAAGATACATATAGCCTGTGCCTTATAAAGAAGAGAGCTGGAAACCACGCACTGGGCATGGGAGATAGGATGTTTTGTGGTAATTAGCCAGGGGACCTTTATGAAGATGAGGCCCCTAGCTCTCAGTTACAAATGAGCTTGATCACAGAGCAGGTTTTATTTTGCCATTTTTCATATATGGATGTTCTAAGAAGGTTTTCTTTTTTTACTTGTTTAGGTTTGGTAGAATTAAATGCATAAATATGTTTTTCTTTGTCTCCAGACAAAAGCAATGTAAACAAAAAATCTTTAAGGACTAGACGGATCACTTCCTTCTGTAAAATCTTAGTCCAATAGGGGAATTATATTTCCTTTAAACCGCGTATTTTTCCATTCAACATCAATTCTGTGTTCTGGTGTTACTGAACTATTAAATTTAGTTACTTTACTCCATCTATCAGTTTTTTGACTTATCAGGTGATAATAAATAGGCAAAAGATAAACAGTTTGTAGAAGAAAAAAGAGTTGTAGTGGGTAACTTGCAAATGTGAGTGTTTAAAATAGATTTACCGAGCTAAACATAACTATGTATATGATGATCAAATCTAGATTATTATTTTTGAGAACTTTCATAATATACATGTATTTATACAATAATGCCACACGTATCATCATATATTTCCCTATATAATGATCTAAGTTGCTGAATTTTATGTATTGTTACATCTCCAAAACTTTACAGAATGCAATAAAAAATGATAATAAATAATTGTGGCCAGTGTTGTGGCATAGCAGGATAAGCCACCAATTTCTTATGTGCATCATGATAAATCACTTTCAAGTAATTGCTACAGAATTCTCATCAATGGATAATGTAGCAGAGATGGCAATGTAAGTCAGTTAACATACCCAAAATCACTGAACTAGGCAGTGAGTATGCTTGTGTTATAGCAAATGTCTCAACTCCAATTTCAGGCCCTCCCTTTATTCCCCTAACTGAGAAAGAGATGAAGGTTTCTTCTGTAGTCGATTTCAGAGGTGTGCTCACGAATGTCCTAAAACAATTGTAGTTTCTACATTTAGTCATAATTGATCTTGTCTTATTAAAAAGTCACTTACCCTATGGGGAAGGGTAAATTTAGACTGCTGCTGAACGGAGGGCTTTATGCATGCTCAGCTTGAATTCTTAAATTTCTCTTGATTCCTGAGGTCTGCACTACATGGTTAGGAAGAAGTAGAGTAGATGAAAAATATTCAGTTGTGATACTGGAAATAATGAGTTCTCAGACCTCTAGTGGGCTTTTCGCGTTCCATAGCAACCTCATAGTCTGGTTCCTGTTGAACCAGCTAACACTTGGGCTGGTGACAGTGGATTGTAGAACTAGGGTTATCTGTCTTCTCATTTGCTGGTACCTGTCGCTCCCCGTCTTCGTGGAGGAACGACACAGGACCCTGCGTTGTTCTTTTGTCTGCTCGGCCCTCCCCGGGTTTGCTGCTGGTTCTTCCCAGGTTGGCTACCGACCCTTCCACCTCCGTGGAAGGGCGGTTCCCCCTGCCACATTCCCCACTTCCATGGGGGAGCGGCACACCGCCGGCTGGCTCTCTCGGGGGCTGCACAGGTGTTCCTCTTAGATGTTCCCCTTAGATGTTCCTGGTGCATGTTGTCTCTCTCCTCCTTTATAGTCCTCTTCCGCCAATTCCAACTCTGCTACCCACACGCCGAGTACACTGCTCTCCTCCAATCAGGAGCAGGTCCTGCTGTTTATTGGTTGAACTGGAGGCAGCTGTGTAGAAGCTGCTTCTCCCTTCTCAGCGCCATATTGTGGGAGAGCAGATGCATAGAATAAGTCTTAATTCCAGTAACTTAGTCTAGTCCGAGTTGCTCCCCACAGTACCCAGCAGATCTGCTTGTTTGTTTGTTTTGTTTTGTCTTTTTCCTGCTCTTCTTGACATACAGAGCATATTTCACCCATACAGCAAGGGTCTGTTTTTGACCCTACATCTGTTCCTGATTTAGACAACTAGGTGCATTCCAACTCCTGGGTCTCCTCCATGGTCATTCTGTCCTGAGAACTCCCTCAGTGCATCTCTCAGACCCCCTGAGCTCTCTTCTTGCTGGTGAAGCCAGAAGGGCATCTCTGGAAGGAAAAACTTCAGCTCCTTTCTGTCTCATTGACAGCCTTAGGTTTATTTCACTCTTCTTGAAACTCAGGTATGCAATGTTATACTGCTTCTTGATAAATTAAATAAAAAGTTCTCTCTCCTCAGTCCTGGCCTGAAAAACTACAGAAATTCTGGTTCAGAATTTCAGAATCTGTGTACTAGTATAGGGTTTCTGTTTGCACTAATGCTTTACAAGTCATTGTCATTTTCTCCAATTTCTTATCCTGCTCATGCATATAGTACAGGAACATGATGGGATATGAAATTTGAAATATCTGTACAAAAGCCTTCAGGTAATAAAGTGTACCTTCTTAAAGATTTTGTCTTCTGTGTTCTATGACAATGATATTTTTATCTTCCCTTTTGTGTTTTTCTATTACTGCTACTCATTGAAAAATATAGTGGCTTCCAGACAATGTTTTTTTGGTAATTTCATGGCTTAATTATGTGAAGACTCTGTCACCTAGGTGAAATCTTGATATTTTACTATTAATAAATGGGTTATTGGTGAATGAAATGGTAGGAACAAGAAAAGGAAAAAATAAAATCCAGTCACTTAATTTTCAAATAAAGTCTTATTTACATAAAGCCATTCCTGTAGAACTTGTAAGTATGGTTCCATATACATTTGCATACTGAATGTAAGTGGATTTTTTTTTTCCTGCTGCTAATTTTGAGAGAGCGAATGCAATGCTAAGGGATATTTTTGAAACTTCTTTACAATTTCAAAGTGATAATACTATGCTGGTAAATATTTTACAATCAGTGTAGTTGAGTTAAGAATATCTGAATTATTACTTTTAGAGTATGTAAAGTTGGAAACTGGTGTTTTGACGGAGACATTTATGCTAACAATAATCACCAGTTAACATTGCTTGAACAGTTTTGATTGTTGGTATTTTATTTTTGGTCCACTTTTCAAAAATATCACTTCCTTGGAGTTCGTAAGTAATATAATATATTTTAAAGATTTAATTATTTACTTGAAAGGCAGGGTTCTTAGAGAAATGGAGGAAGGGAGAGGAAGAGAGAGAGAAATAGAGAGAGAGAGAGAGAGAGAGAGAGAGTTCTCCCATCTGCTGCTTCACTCTCCAGATGATCACATGGCCAGGGCTGAGCCAGGCCGAAGCCAGTACTCAGGAATTTCATCCGGGTCTCCCTTGTACTGTGGGGGCCCAAGTATTTGGACCATGTTCCACTCCTTCCCCAGGAGATATAGCAGGAAGCTGGATCAGAAGTGAATCACCTAGGAATCAAACTTACAGCTGAATGAAATGCCAGCTTTGCAGGTGGCAGCTTAACCCACTAAACCACAGTGCTGACCCCAGTAATGTAGTATTTTCTATTGCTACAATACACATACATAAAAATACCTAGAATTATGTAAGTATGGATCATAAAATAGATGTTTGTAAGTTAGAATTCTAAGACTAGTATATGTCAAGTACAGTGTTAGGAATTTGTAAAATAAAAAAAATAAAGCTTATTATCTGCATTTACACAGCTTAAATATAGTATAGAGGTGTATATTCAGATAACTTTAATAATCATCAGAAGAGAAATGCTGTAATAGAAGTAGAAACATAATATCAGGACAGAAAAGAAGAGATCTCTAGCAGTATTAAGTTTCTTGTTTATTTTGTATATAATATATATGTGTATGATATATAGAATATGTGTATGATAGGAACCATGCACAAAGGATTGTTTTTACATAAAGATGTTAGTAAATGATATGTTCTTACAGTTGCAGCCTCTGTGTTATCTAATAACTGATTATTAGCAGAACATCAGGTTTAGCATTTAAAAAATGAGGTACAGAAAAATTAACATGTATGGCTCAGATCAAAGTGATCTCCATAAAAATGTCACTGCATGTCTGTAGGACCAAATTATTTTTCTTAAAACTGTCTAGGATTTTGATTCTTGTTTTCTAGCATATAAAATAAAAGTAAATCCATATAGATATTATTGGATAGTAAAGGACTTAAGTTGGTAATCAAAAATGGAAAATGAATATGTCCTTTCCTTTGCTATTTTTCTGTCAAGTTCAATTCCAGCTGCAAACATGTCATCTTAGGAAGTCTAAGTTAGGAGTGGACGTCTGGCACACATTGGCGTGCCGTTTGAGAAGTCCACGTTGCATATTGGAGCACATGGGTTCTCCTCTTGGCTATGCATCCGGTTCCAGCTCCCTGCTACACCTGCAAAGCTATAAATGCCTTGGCGATAGTAGATGGTGGCTCAAGTACTTGGGTCTCTTTCACCCACTTGGGAGACCTTGGTGGAGTTCTAGGCTCCTGGTTTCAGCATACCCCAGCTCTCCTTGTGAGCATTTGGGAAAGGAAAGAACAGATGGGAAATCTCTCTCTCTCTGCCTTTCACGTGAATAAATAAATGCTTTTAAAAAAGTCCTCTGTTAAACAGGTTCTACTTTTGTACATTATGTGTGCATTCTGCAGGCAATATTCTTCCTTGAATTTTCCCTTTCTGTCTGCAATACCCTAGTTGAGACCACCAGGGAGAAATTGGCCATTGTTATCAGGATGTAACTGGAGAGATGTTAAAAAATTAACATATTTTTCAGGATATAGTCCATGTAACAAAATAATTTGAGCAAGCAGAAATCAGACTTTTTCTACTTTAATTTAGAATACTGTATCACTCACCCTTGAATGAATGTGTTTATCTTTTACAGCAGTAAATTTTACACAGAGGCCTTATTTGGTTAAGAAGGTTGACTCCAGGAACAATATTGAAACTCAAGTTATTTCCTCTGATGAAACAAATGGAAAAATGTAAAAGGTCTCAGTGATTATATTTTGCCTTGAATACAGATCCTGGTCAAAGCTGTATTTTGAATCCTACTTTTCAGAGTTGCAATTCATGTTACTTCCAATAGGTAGTTATTTTAGTATATGAATATTGGAAAGGATTTCAAGAGCAATGATTTATCTGAATTCAAAAAATTAGAATTAGCATGCCGAATAAATGCTTAACTTTATCTTTTCAGTTAATTTTTAAAATTTTTTTAAAAATTTAAAATTTTTAAAATCAGTTAATGGCACATTCCAAATGGGAAAGTAATTGAAAGCTGAAAAGAAGTGTTGAATAGCCAGATTGAAGCGAATTTCCACAGATGAGACGTTTGTATATATTATATTTTTCATGTCTTGGATTCTGTATGTTTTCCTTCAACTTTGAAGGTCAGCAGTTCTGTGTCATTTTCATTTCATTCTTCCCTAAATTGGTACTTTAAATGGTAGTTTCTTAACCAGTTTTTCCTCCTGGTTAGTACTTTATGTTTGGGAAATCATAGTCCTTTCTAGTCGTTCACTGTATTTAATAGGCATAAAACTCCTAGAGATGAATTCCCAGCCCTTTCTCCTTCCTGAGTACTGGACTAAAGTTTCAACTGTCACCTTGTCATTTCTCAGGACAGATCTTTGTGCAAGATCTGCATTTTCACAATGAAGCATATTACTTTTCCCAATTCTCTCTGCAACACTACCCCTCCCTAATTCTCCCCGGGCGTGGAACACTTTTCCTTACCAAAGTATCAGAGATTAAGCCAAATGAATTTACACCTTGTTCTCCTGTTTTATATATATATATATATATATATATATCACTACTTTATATATAGTTAAAATGAGGCAAATATTCAAGGATTAGGACGTCAGTGTACACATAATCTCTAACATTTTCCATAATAAGAAACAATAATCTTCCTAGAAGCAGAAGAGACTGGGATTCCTGGAAGATGGGATAACATTCCAGAGGAATGTATACACACACACACACGCACACACACACATATAAATATATATGTGGATAACTGAAATACTGCATTTATAAAATTGCTCTGATACACATGTATAATTACTCTCATATATATATATATAATATTCAAAGATATTTGTCCCTTAAAAAAATTTCTTGGAATGCATAGAATCAGAGAGACACAGACACAGAGAGATCTTCCATCTACTGGTTCACTTTACAAAAATCTACAGCAGTCAGGATTGGACCAGAATGAAACCAGGATGCTAGAACTCAATTTGGGTCTCCCCATGCATGGTAGGGACCTAAGTACTTCATCCATCAGCTGCTGCTTCCCTCAGTGTCCATTAGCAGGATGTTAGTATCAGAAGCAGAGCCTGAACTAAAACCCTGATATGAGATGTTGGTGTCCCAAGAGGTGATTTAACCACTATGCCAAATGCCTACCCTGAAAACTGCTTTCTTATTATGACGTGTCTCTCTGTTTTTTTCTGAATGGTCTGATTTACATTGATCAAACTTGCCTATAAACAAATCTTGGAATAGCCTTCAGACTGACATTTCCAACTACCAGTTGCTCTTTTTTTTTCACTACAAGTTCAAGTCCAAATCATTTGAGATTCAATAAAATATAATATGAATTCAATAAATAATAAATCACTAATATATTTATAAATATAAGACAATCATAAAATAATAAATCATAAATATATGATTCAATAAAATAAAATATGAAATCATTTCTTTTTAGGAATGCATATATTAAGATGGTGGTGTTTAAGAAGTTCTAATAGAGAATAAATATGTGCAGAGTACAAAGTATGTGTGCAAAGTGATGCAGTATTTATGGAGGTGGAAAATTGATTTTACCTCTGTATGGGACAAATGCAAATCCTTGATGCAAACATGGGTGTTTGTGTGGATGGAAATGATTTGCTTTAAATAAACAACATTGCAGGTATCACAGAATTAGTTATGATAGTGAAATGATCTATTCTCAGCTCCAGAATTTGGCTGCTTAGCCAGGATTATTTGTGTAGAATGTATATTTGCATGTGCTGAAAGGCCTAAAGCACATGCAGCAGTGTGGACCCCAGAAATAGGGATATTGGTTCTTGGATGACACTTCCACTGAGCCCTCCAACAGCACTGCAGTATTTTATTCTGGTTAGCCATCACAGTGAATTTCGTACTTATGAGTGCATTCCTACATCTCTGCTATAGTTTGGAGGTTTGCTTACCTCCAAACTTCATGCCCCTTTATAGCTACACTCTTTGGAAGTCATTCCTGAACTGGGCTATAACACAATAGCCATCCACTTTGATGTCAGCATATCATGTAGACTCAGTTATAAATCACATCTATGTTTCCCCTCCCTGTATTAACTAATCAAGAAGGATTCTCCATGAAATATTCAGTGTCTTTAAGAGAGTACAAAAAAAAAAAAAAAAAAAAAAGCAGTAGGAACAAACTTGAAAGTTGTTTGAGACAGCTGCATTTCATGTTTTACCTTGTCCTTTGCGTCTACTCAGGCGCCATCTGAGATCTTTACACTGGGGTGTTGCTGCATAGGCTGATTTTGAATCCTAGATTAATTTGTGATGCATTGTCCTATTCATGTTGCATTCCACAACAAGGTACTCAGCAACTGACTTGGTCCATTAGCAAGCCAAAGACTGCTTTGCAGATGGACAACAGCTATTATCAAAGGACTCATGGCTCTATATAAATCATTAGGGAATGCTCTGTGAATGTTCTACATGGATTTTTTTTCAGGCATTTCATAGATAATTCTTATCTAGCACAGACACTTTCATCTACAATATTATAAAACCAATGGAAGTTTTGTATTGTGTCGACGCTGAAGGTACACTTCCCAGAAGCCCTTTTCTTACATAGCTTTTAGTTAGATTTGTCCACAAGAGAAATCATCATGAAATTTGGAATTAGGAGTTGAGCAGCAGCAGTAATATTCTGTATATTGGTATATTCTGTATATTGGTATATTCTGTATATATGAGCACTGCTGTAACTCATGCATGTGTTCACTAATCTCCCTACTCACATAGTTGGTGTAGGGTAGTAGCCAAGCCCACTGCATCCAAAGCTCCTGTCACATCTTTTTCTTCATTTTCACTGAGCTCTCCACTAGGTGCACATGCAGCTTTATGACAAAGGATGGTAGCACCTTTTGCAGGTGCCTTAGTCCATTTTCTGTTGCTATGATTGAATACCCGAGCCTGGGTCATTTATAATGAGTAAAGATTGATTTTGCTTGCAATTCTAGAGACTGAGAAATTCAAGAGCATGACACCAGATTCGTGCAGCATCTGGTGAGGCCTTTTTGTTGCATCATAATGTGGTTTAGGCACAGAGGTGCACACCATTTTTTCTGCCAAGGGAAATTTCAATATTTATAACATCATTTACAGGCCCTACAAAAATATAAACTTAAAAATTAGCCTGCTGTAGGTTTATTAAATTTAGAGTCCCACCTACGGCTGCCTTGGCAGGGCGAGACAAAATGATTTTGTGGGCCTTATACAGCCTGTAGGCCAGACATTCTTTGTCCCTTGTAGGGCATCACATGGCAAAACAGAGTAAGTTTGTGAGAGCTCTTATTTATAACAAAGCCCCTACCATGATGAACCATTAATTCACTAACACATTTATCTGTGAATAGATTAATTCATAAAGGCAGAGCTCTCACCACCTGATTACCTTCCAAAAGTCCTCAACTCAGAACATGAATTTGGGGGGCATATTGAAACCATAGCAGCAAGTCACCTGCATTGTCAAGAGTTGTAGCAATAACAGACAGACATGACTTGTTTTCATCAGTGCCGGTTTGTCCTAATGGAAGCCTAACTATATTGTCATGACTAAACCAGCTTCAAGACTAGGATTTTTCTTCACTGGTCTTTTCTGTAAACCTACCAGACTCCCTACCAGGCACAAGGGAAATGGGTTTTAGTAGACTGCTTGAATTTGCTCCAATATTTGCTTTCTACTTAAACCATCAGACTAGTGAGTTCAATGTGTTGTGAGATAAGAAAATGATGGCAGTCACTACAAATGACTTAATAGCATTGATCAAAGAACCATAAATTGTCCTGTGATGAGAGAAAAGGGTTTAAACCTAAAAGAAAATTAAGAAAATAAGGAGGAGGGATGGTGGGAGGGAGGGAGGGAGAGTAGGACTGGAAGTATCATTATGTTCACATTACTGTATATATGAATTACATGAAATTGCTCTTTTTATATAAATAAAAATAAAAGAAACCAACATAAATAACATCTATTTTATTGATGAAAACTAATTGATAGTCCAGTAGCCAAATATCACTTGCCAGAGTTGTGTTTACTTGTTTAAATATTGACACAGCACACAGAAGTGCTTGTGCTGTGTTTTCACCATCTAAATAATCATAATGTACGCTCATTTCAAGAAAGTGATTTTGTTATTTAATTTGATTAACAAGCATTACTTGTACATTTTTGTGGAGTACAATGGGATATTTCAATATATATCCAAATCGTAAGTGATAAATCCAGGCAATACAATAAAAATATCCTTGCTTAGCACTTTCTCCAAAAGTAGCTATCAGTCCTGCCTGTGTGCATACTTTACCACTTAATTATATTTATGCTCCTACTATGAAGGCTGGGATAAGGAAACAAACACCAAGCCGGCGCCGTGGCTCAATAGGCTAATCCTCCACCTAGCGGCGCCGGCACACCGGGTTCTAGTCCCGGTTGGGGCGCCGGATTCTGTCCCGGTTGCCCCTCTTCCAGGCCAGCTCTCTGCTATGGCCAGGGAGTGCAGTGGAGGATGGCCCAGGTGCTTGGGCCCTGCACCCCATGGGAGACCAGGAAAAGCACCTGGCTCCTGGCTCCTGCCAGGATCAGCGCGGTGCGCCGGCTGCAGCGGCGGCCATTGGAGGGTGAACCAACGGCAAAAGGAAGACCTTTCTCTCTCTGTCTCTCTCTCTCACTGTCCACTCTGCCTGTAAAAAAAAAAAAAAAAAAAAAGGAAACAAACACCAGATGGATTTCTGGTTTCAAGGCATGCACTGCGGGGAGTGGTAAGGGTCAAAACTCCATCATCAACTATGTCTTTGTTTTAGGTAGTTCAGTGTCTGCAAGAAGGGTGTTTTGCAGTTAAGATACAATGTCTGAAAACCCCTGGGAAGTTTTTCTTCCCTAAGTCCAGGTCATCTTGGAGAATCTCTGCAAGTCATATTTCATAGTGCCAGTGGAAAGGCTAGTGCTATTCTTCTCTAAGCAGATAAGGTGATCCATCCTTAACAGAACTGGATGGCATAACAAATAGATATATATTGGTTTAGATTTGGGAACCAATAAGAGTCCCTGGTTTCTACCAAAATTACTCAAATTAAGTCCTAGCCTTCTACATCTAGACATTCTCCACTTATGCATATTGGGCAGAGTCTTAGTAGGGTATGCCTCTGTTCTGTTCATACGGAATTTAGAATCAAATATTATCATATATTTTCAAACCACCATGAGTAAACCTTTGATCCTGAAGCTTGTTATAATAATAGCATTTTAAGTGTTTCCTAGGCCAAATCCAATCTATGGCTTTTAATATTCCAAAGTGTGTTTCTTAATCTCACTGAAATATTTCCCATTTTTGCTTCCAGTTTACAGAAAGGAGTCACCAAGTAGCTATTTGAGGATGCTGATGGACATCTCATCAAAGCATTTTGCATGCCAGGAGTGTCTCTAGCGGATATGGGGAGGGAGAGGCTTAGCAGGTTGCATGTAGCAGATACAGTCCTTGAATCACATTTCTTTAGGTTTCCAGACTCCTTCCTAAGAATACTTCAGTTATTCTGCCTCTCAGCCTTACTTAGGTCATTGGTGAGGGATTCACCTTTTCCCTAGAGAAGCATTCTGGGTTCAGGCACAAGTATTGCACACAAAGTGATAACGTTTATTTAAAGGGTGAGGAAAACATACACACCCGTGGGTATTTCTCAGGAATAGAGTGGGCCAGGAAGGGAAAGGATAGAGAGAGGGAAGTATGGAGACAGCACCTCTGTACCCTGCCTTGTCTTCCTCTACAGAGAGAGTAGGGAAGCCCCTCCCAGTTGGTAGAGGACTGGCTACGTGGCACCGCCCCTTGGTCCTAGGTGAAGGGGGGATACATCCTGGAGGGGTCATTTGACTGACTTGTGGACAGATAGGATTACATAGCAGGTGAGGAGAAGTGTGGCTTCAGCTCCAGGCCCTAATCTAGCTACCTGCCTGCCTTACCTCACATCACCTGCAGTTGATCACGGTTAAGCCCATGCTTAATTTGTACTTAGAGACGGTGAAAGCCATGCACAGGTGTTTGATTCAATTACTTAAATTAAGACTTAACTAAGGAAATCAACATGAAATTGTAAACCAATGACTCACGTAGAGTAATTTAAGCTGGAGAAAAATGGTTTCTTCTTAGGAGAAAGAAATTGCTTTTGCATGTAAGAAATATTCAGAAAGAATTTCATCATAAATATGCTCAGCATCTTATAGTCTGTGCTTGCTTGAAATTTTTTCATTCTGCTGCATGTTTTAGAGTTTCTCTCTTTCCCTCCAAATGTACTTATCTTAGCCTAAGAATTGAGAGTTGGGTTGTATATTGACACAGTGACTCTTCAGTTCTTAAAATTAGGCTTTGGGCTTGAACCTAAGGTGAATTTCCCAGAACCACAGCAGGTTAGAAATTTCTTTAGCATTGTTGTTGATGCATTCTAATTTTAAGTTAGAATGGCAGTACCGATGATTACAAATATCCCAATTTCTGCCAGCTACGTCTGAGGGGTTTAGAGTACATTCAGGCCAAGGATGAAAAATCAGAATATACTTATTTCAGGTCTCATTTAAAAAAAAAATTATTTCCTGTGGTCATTCCTGGTTCTAACAGCCTCCCAAGTCCTGGCAGAAAACAATTATAATTTTCAAAGTGGGAATTACTTTTTTTTATGAGTTTAGTGACAATTTCCTTACAGAGTTGAGTATGAGTTAATGAAAACAAATGAGGATAATGAAAAGTTCCCTAACAACATTGGGAGTTCTAACCAACCCCTTTTTTAGAAGATAGGAGAGGAAGTGTTTTGGGGACCTATGAGACAGCTGTATTAGAATGTGACTGTGTGGGAGTATGGCTTTCATTAGAGATTTGCAATCATTCCCCAGTCATGACGCAATACTAAGGAGAAGAAATACCACGAACTCCATCTCTTCCAGAACTCATGCTAGTGCATGCTGGTGGCTACGCTTAATTTAAAGCCAGAAAACAAGGAAGATCCCGTTAATACCATCTATGGAACCAGTTGAGAAAGCACAGAAAATATGTGAGGAGTTGTCTTTGAACAGTGATTTTTAATTTATAAATTTTACTAAGCAGTTTTCATGAACTTTATTGAAACCGGTTTACATTCACTGAAAAACTGAGCCAAGAGTACGTAGAAAGAATTCCCACATACACTCCTGTCTATGGCATCAGTAGTCTCCCTATGCTCCGGTCATGAGTTTCCAAGGCTATGGAATTTTCTTATCTGTTATCATGAAATATCTCAATTTAGTTCTTGATTTTATCAGGTTTTATGATTGTCCTCATTTAGATCATATATATATTTATTAGATTTATACCTAATTAATTCAATTGTGGGGTTAATACAAATGGCAGCAAATTTTTAATTTAAAGTTTTGCCATGTTCCTTGCCAATATATGGAAATGATTTACTTTGTATAATAATCTTATAGCCTAATAATATTCTAATAGATGCATTCAATGCTGTAAGTTTCCCTCTGAGCATTACTTTTCTACATCTTACAAATTTTGGTAAGTTCTAATTTAAAAAAAAAAAAAAAAAACAAAACTGCTATTAAGGTTTGCTATTTGAGCCGTGTGTTATTTATAAGTTCTTTGCTTAGTTTTCAAGTGTTTTGCAATTTTCTGGTTATACTTCTAGTTTAAGTTCATTGCAGCCTGCGAGCAGATACTGTGTAATTTCTATTCTTTTAAATATGATGCATGTTTTGTGGGTCAGGATGTGCTTTTTTAGTGAATGTTTCATGTGAGGTGGAGAAGAACATAGATTCTGCTGTCGTTTAGATGAAGTAGTCTATAGATGTCAGGTATACCCAATTGATTGATGGTGTGACCGTGTTTAATGGTGGACTTACAGATTTTCTACCTGCAGGACCTGTCACTTTCTGATAGAGGGGTGTTAAAGTCTCCAAATGTGACAGGAAATTTATCTATCTCCCTTGGAAGTGCCCTCAGTTTTTGTCTGATGTGGTTTGACATTCTGTCACTGGGCACATGTGCACTAATACTTTTTATGTCTTTTTGGATTATTGACCTCTGTATCACTAGGTAATACCCATCTATTCATTTTTAACCTCTATGTATCTTTATATTTAAGGTGATTTTATTGTACAACATATATAGTTGAGTCTTGTTTTTGATCAACTGTGACATTCTCTGTTTTGATTGGTAAATTTAGGCTGCTGATACTTAGATGATTATTAAAATAGTTTAATATCTACATATTCTTATTTTTTATTTGTTATCCTTATTTTTTATTTTATTATTTATTTTATTTTATTATTTATCTTATTTTTTATTTGTTTTATGTCTGATTTGTCCACATGGAGCTCTGGCATTTTATCAGTTACAGTCTAAGCTTTCCTGACATGGCCCTGATTCCCACAGAGGTTTCTGCTCTGGCTAAGATGTGAATATCTGGGTATGTTTGTGTGTCTCTACAGCTTTGGACCACTGATTTGACCTGCAATTTCATTTCATTGATGGACCTCAGAAGATCTACTTATTTTTCATCATGCTCAACAATTTACCTTTTGTTAAGATGTAAAGGTGACTTCTTAGCTCCTTACTCACCAGATTGGAAATAAAAAAAATTCTATATACTTTTAGCTGTTTGCCAGGAAACAGACATAAGCAGAAATTAAAAGAGAATATCGGCGCCGCGGCTCACTAGGCTAATCCTCTGCCTTGCGGCGCTGGCACACCGGGTTCTAGTCCTGGTCGGGGTGCCGGATTCTGTCCCGGTTGCCCCTCTTCCAGGCCAGCTCTCTGCTGTGGCCCGGGAGTGCAGTGGAGGATGGCCCAGGTGCTTGGGCCCTGCACCCCATGGGAGACCAGGAGAAGTACCTGGCTCCTGCCATCGGATCAGCGCGGTGCACCAGCCGCAGTGCGCCGGCCACGGCAGCCATTGGAGGGTGAACCAATGACAAAAGGAAGACCTTTCTCTCTGTCTCTCTCTTTCACTGTCCACTCTGCCTGTCAAAAAAAAAAAAAAAAAAAAACAAAAAAAAAGAATATTGATAATTGCTTTGACCAGTTTTAGGATAAGAATGATAATAACTCATATTTTGGTTTCAAGGTGTGAACTTTCTTTGAGTTAAAAAATCTATTTTTGTCTCTGCTTATTGGATATTTCTCTTGGATATCTTATGCTCCAAAATAAACTCTTTTCACCTTATCTCTCTACGTGTCTCAATGAAGTAATATCTACCCATAGCTTAAGCCAACATAGTCACTTTGCCCTCTCATCTATACCACTGATATCTACGCAGCAGATGATGAGACTTAGGGTTCTCAAGTGTGTTCACTTATCTTCCTATCCACTGAAGTGATTCCTAGTCAACAGATAAATCACAGTGTAAATTCTGAACTCTTAATGTCCTTAGTTGTCTTCTATTCTTCAATTTGTTTGGAGTCTTTTTGTTTTTAATTTATTTAGCACTTTGTTTATAAAGTACATTAACACGGAAGAGGAAGACAATAAGGGAGGAGGGAGAGAGAGAGAGAGAGAGATCAATCTACTTTCTAGTTCACCTGGTCCATTGCCTGAATGGCCTCGATAGCAAGGGCTGGCCCGGGCCAGACTGAAGCTAGGAGCCTGGAACTGGATCCAGGTCTCCCACATGGGTGGCAGTGACACAAGTACTTGGGCTGTCTGCTTTCTCCCAGGGTGCACATTTTCAGGGAGCCAGATCAGAAGTGGAGTCTCCAAGACTTGAACTGTCACTATGAGGTGGGATGCCGGTGTCTCATGTAGCAGATTGACCTGCTGTGCCACCATGCCTTCCCTTCTTTGAAGTCTTTTACGCTCAACAGAGTGTATATAGCCTTTGTAACAAAGGGTTTTTTTTTTTCTACAAAAATATGTTTGTAGTGCCATGAAAATACTTGCTATTTCTACTAATTGGCTTTACTTAAGTTATTTGCAATTATTTGTCTTTGTGCTTTAATAATGAATTGTCCTTTTAGACATTGACAAAGTAATTACAATCTTATTCTTGAATATTAATGCATTAGCTGACATGTAAGTTAAGAGGCGCTGAATTAATTACCAACTCTTCATTTTAAGACTTTAAAATATTTCAATACAATATTTGAATGCAAAAGTATTAAATATTTCAGATGCAAAACTGTGAAAATATTTGAATGCAATATTTAGATTTAGCAATTACTTTAAGAAGTAATATTTCACAGATATGTTTTGGTTATACTGTAGTATATTTTCCCATTTATTTATTTTAAACAGTAATTAGGGAAAATGAGTAGTTACAGACACTAAGTAAGTTTTATATATGCCTTTTGTGGTCTCACAGTAACAATTAACCAAAATAGTTATCAACCAATGGAGGAGAAGTGATGAAAATAATATGAGCTGTTGACAGAAATATTATGAGCTATAAACTTTGCCCTGTACGTTTAAGAAATTTTATTTTAAGAAGAAAATTTAAATTAACATGCTTCCATTAAGATTTGCAGAAATAGAATCCAGGTACTTTTGAAAGTGCTCTGTGGAACTGAGTTTGAATTTTTTATTTGCTAACTGTTTGTATTTTAACTGAGGTACACTCCACATTTCAAATCTAATAATACTCTCCAACTCTAAAAGTGCACATCTGTTGTATCTAAATCCCTGAGACCCCTGTGACTAATTCGTAGGCCTGTGGAGTTTATGTTCTCATCTCTGGTTTCCAGTGTTGTTCCACGCAAGGTAGACCTATCTTCTTGAGTTCCATCCAAATAAAGGAACAGCAAACATAAAGTTCACATTAATAATACGTCAATTTAGTATAATTTAAGAAAGATTTGGAATTTGGAGGTGAAATTTCACCGTAGCAAGTCTGTCATAAGAAGTAATATTCTGTTTTTGATATTCATTTTAGTTAGTTTTTAAAAAATATTTATTTTTCAAAAGTAATTATGTTTGAAACAGGGTGACAAGACAGAGAGAGAGGGAGGGAGAGACACAGAGATAGAGAATCTTCTATCTGCTGGCCTACCCCCCAAATGGTTGCAACAGCCATGTCTGGGCCAGGCCAAAGTTGGGAGCTTAAAACTCCATCCAGATCTGCCACATAGGTGGCATGTGTCCAAGCACTTCAGCTACCTTCTGCTGCCTTCACAGACCAGTATAGGAGAGTTGTATTAGAAGCAGAGCAGTAGGGACTTGAAACAGCACTTCAATATGGGATGCCAGCCTCACAAGCAGCAGCTTAATCCCCTGTGCCGTAACCAACAATGCTAGTCCCTAAATTAATAGATTATTTTCAGTTTACCATTTTATTTGAAAGAGAGAGAGAGCTCCAGATCTCCCATCTGGTAGTTTTCTCCCCAAATGTGTGTAACAGCCAGGGCTTGGCCAGGCTGATACCAGGAGCCGGGAACTCCGTCTGGATCTCCCAGTGGAGTGGCAGCCATCATCTGCTGACTTCTGTGATATGCATTACAAAACTAGATTGCTAGCAGAGGAGCTGAGACTTGAACCAGTCATTTCATTATGGGCATTATGGGGTGTGGGCATTGCAGGTACACACTGCTGCACCAAATGCTTACCCCTGACATTTCTTAAACCTCACCTTATTTTTCTCCTCTGGCCTTGTTTTTGCATAGACTTACAATAAAGTATACACTGAACTTCGTTTGCAGTGGGAAATTTAAATCTTGCTAATCTCCACCCAACACGGGAGCTTTCCCCTAGTACCACCTACTGGCCTATAGCACGTCCTCTGCTTTACTCACGAGAGCCTGATGTGCCTAAGCAAACCGTGCTCTGCCTGGAAGTCCTTCACATGAGCAGTGAACTGTATCAACGGAGTTACATCAACCTCTATATCTGAGCCAGATTTCAGGTGGGAGTCCATTGCCAGTGCATTGCACACCCAGAAAACAAACTCAGATCCATTCGGATTGGAATTTGGACAGCAGCGTCCCCGCAGTTCTTGTCATATCCTGTCTCTGCAGATGGTTTAAATGGGCTCTTTCCTCCCCTCGCGGCACCAGGCGCCTGCAGTTGGGAAGCTTCTCTTTACCTTCTCTTAGTTCCGAAACTCTTGCTCATTTCTCATGTAGGACATTTCAGTGCGTTCTTTTGTAGACTTGTTACCTAATGAGTACCCTCAGGGTCTCACCTTTCCCCACAAGACAGTTACAAATGTTTTTGCTAAACCAAATCCATTTCTCTGCTAGAGGGAGTGGGAGTGACATTTCCTCTCATCTATGAATGTGTCTGTCTATATTTGCACTGACAAACATCAGAAAGCACTTTTTTATTTAGGTACTTCAGGCAGCACCACCATTCATCTTTTACTTCTGAATGAACAAAATTCTTTACAGGCATTACCTATTTTAATGAAACTTGGGCCTTTCTTTAAAAAAAAATCAACAGATACTGAATGTATCTGTTGTTATAATTGCTATTAATTTCTTTTACATTTTTGCTTCTACCTAGCAAGTAGTTTGATGAACTCTCACACTTTTGTATTCACCAATTTCTGAGCTTTTTCTGACATAAAGGAAAAATCCATTTCTTTTCTGGAGCATTTAAATTTTAACTTGAATACCTTTAAAAAATAACTGGAGTAATTTTCTAATTATCTCCCCTTGAAGTGGAATGTATCTCAAAAATAAAAAAAAAAATTTTGCAGGAGCATGCAGTGGAATAAATAGATGGAATATTCCCTCCCCTTCCTTAGAACCTCTCTGTGCCTCTTAGTGCATTACCGCCTCTTAGCTGTAAATCTGTCATTGTCTGTGGCGATTTGGACACTGGGGCTGAGCCTGTAAACAATGCCTGTCTGTTGGTAGAGCTCCATATTAGGCTCTGAAAGTGCAGGGCACAAAGAAGAGACTGCAAGCTGGGAGCGGGCGATGGGACTGGGTTCATTCCTGAGCATTCCTGTGGCAGTCCTGTCTGGTGTGCTTGTGTCAGCCCATGGACATCTCTTCCCCAGAGCAGTACAAGTTCCTTCCTGTACTACACCTAGGTCCAGGGTCTGTCAGAGGCACTGGCAGCAGCCTGTGGGTGCCCAAGTGAGGCATTTGCGGAAAAGATATTTATTTTAAAGGCGGAGTTACAGAGATAAGGAAGGAGAGAGAGCAAGCAAGTTCTTCCATCCACTAGTTCACTTCCCAAACGGCCACAACAGCCAGAACTGAGCCAGGTTGAAGCCAGGGGCCAGGGGCTTCTTCCAGGTCTCCCACGTGGGTACAGGGGCCCAAGGACTTGGGCCACTCTCCACGGTTTTCCCAGGCTTATTAGCAAGAGAGCTGGATCATAAGTGGATCAGCTGAGACTTGAACCAAGAACCATATGGGATGATGGCACTGTAGGCTGGGATTTAAACCACTGAGCCACAGAATCAGCCCCTCAAGATTTTTAGTCTTTATAATGATTGACTTTATCCTGAAAACACACATAAAGTTTCTGAATAAAAACCAGTGTCTCCTTAAGTACCTGTCATAGCCTATTTGTATTGCAAGGAAAGCCATCACTGACCAGAAGGCTTGGAGCTACCAAGTCCTAGGTTAAAGCCCTGGCAGATTCTGTCATTTTTGAGGACTCACTTCTAGGTTCATAGATAGCCCCCTTTCCACTGTGTCTGCCTATCCTGGATGGGGGGAGTCTCTGAGGTCGAAGCAAGTCCCGGATCCCCCACCTCCTAGGACCATCCCATTGGAGGATGGAAATTCTGCATTTTCAGTAGCCTGGTCTCTCATATCCTTCAGGAATAAGAATTTAATCCTGAGTAATTTGGCATCTTTTAATAACTGAAATGCATGCATGAATTTAAATTCCTCAGTGCTTGAATTACAAAGCAATAAATGGAAAAATATATTTGAAAATAAGTGAATGATGATCTGGAGTTGTGGCACTACAGGTTAAGCTACCACCTGTGAAGTTGGCATCCCATATGGGTGCATATTGGAGCCCTAACTCAATTTCCAGTCCCGCTCACTGCTAATATGCTTAGAAAAGCAGCAGATAATGGCTCAAGTACTTTGTCTCATGTCACCCACGTAGGATACCCAGATGGAGTTCCTGACTCCTGGTTTTAGCCTTGCTCAGTCATGATCATCATGGCCACTTGGGATCAAGTCAGCACATCGAAGATTTCTTTGTCTCTTTGTAACTCTGTTTCACTCTACCCTTCAAACTAATAAAATATTTTTTAAAAGTGAACATTGAGTTTGCTATATACCATTTTCACATTAATTATATACAGTTTCAAAATTAATGAATTTCATTGTGTGAATTTGCTATTAACATCGTCTAGTCTTACTTCCCTGAAGTGTTCCTATTTTTTCTTCATTCTTAAAGCAGATGTGTTTCCCTTTATAGAATGCTAAGTTGGCAAATTTTGTTTAGTTCTTTTTAATGTTATCATTATCAAGCAGCTAAGCTAATGTTTGTCCTGTTTGGGGTCACAGAGCTTCTTGACTCTATGAACGAGACTTTCTTACTTTTGGAAAGTACTTTGCCGCTATCATTTCATATATTGTTTCTCCATACTATCTTACCCCTCCTTCTGAGACCCGAACTACACACAGTATGGATGGTTTGACATTGCCCCAAATGTTTGTCTCGTTTTGTCAGCTTTGAGTCCTTTTGTTCTTGATGTGTTGAATTGACTGTTTTTATGGAACTTTATTTAAGGATGCTGATCTTCCTTTTGCTACCGAGCCTAGTGTTAGGTCCATGTTTTGAAATCTTTACTAGATATTGCTTTTTCTTTGTTTTTTTAAGATACGTTTTTATTATTTTGAATTTCCCCTTCTTTTCTTACAATTTTCATCTTCTAGGATTTTTTAAAATTTTTTTGAAATTTTTTGATAGGCAGAGTGGACAGTGAGAGAGAGAGACAGAGAGAAAGGTCTCCCTTTGCCGTTGGTTCACCCTCCAATGGCCACTGCGGCCAGTGCCCAGTGGCCGGCGCACCGCGCTGATCCGATGGCAGGAGCCAGGTGCTTCTCCTGGTCTCCCATGGGGTGCAGGGCCCAAGCACTTGGGCCATCCTCCACTGCACTCCCTGGCCACAGCAGAGGGCTGGCCTGGAAGAGGGGCAACCGGGACAGAATCCGGCGCCCGACTGGGACTAGAACCCGGTGTACCGGCGCCAAACGGCGGAGGATTAGCCTAGTGAGCTGCGGCTCTGGCCTCTCTTCTAGGCTTTTTAGCTTATTAGTTGTAGCTATTTTAAAAGCCATTGTTTGATATTTCTTTCTTTTTTTTTAATTAATTTATTTATTTGAAAGAGTTACACAGAGCGAGGAGAGGCGGGGTTGGGGGGGTGTCTTCCATCTGATGGTTCACTCCCCAACTGTCCGCAATGGCAGGAGCTGTGCCGATCTGAAGCCAGGAGCCAGGAGCTTCTTTCATGTCTCCCACGCAGGTGCAGGGGCCTAAGGACTTTGGCCATCTTCTACTACTTTCCCAGGCCATGGCAGAGCTGGATCAGAAGTGGAGCAGCCAGGTCTTGAACCGGCACCCAAATGGGATGCCTGTGCTTCTGGTCAGGGTGTTAACGTGCTGCACCACAGCGCCGGCCCCTGTTTGATATTTCTAATCCATCTATTACTGATAGATTTATTAAGATCATTTTTTTTCTATTTTTCCCCCTCTATGTCCTCTAATTGTTATTGTTTCTAGACATTGTGTTTTGAAGTGCTATCCACGTTAGAGTAAATATTATTTACCATACAGACTGTATACCCTCTACTCTGTTGTGTGGTTATAGTAAGGAGTTGAACCCATTAATTTAATGAAGACTTGCATGGAGCAGGACTATGTTATAATATACAATAAAGATGCATTTTTCTTCCAAACTTATAAGAATACATATTTATAATATTCTGAAAGCTGCTGGAGAAAATTTTTTGCTGCCAAAGTGCTTATAGAGTTAGGCCAGATCTGCCTGATAGGATCCCTGAGATCTCCTGATTTGAGACCTTCGTCACATCTGCAAAGGACTTCAAAGCAATGCCCAATTAATTTTCAGTTGAGTGAATAAGGCTGGAAAATGGGTTTGGGATCTTCCTTGCCGTTAGAATTCTACCTTACCTGTGAAAATTATCACAGCTTACCTTGATACAGCTCTTGTGTACTCATTACTTATTATTGATCCCCAATGTAAATTTTTATATATTTTTAATTTTTAGATATTTATTCAAAATCTAAATTTTCAATATTATATGTATTTACAGTTATTTAAAATAAAACCTGGAATTTGATGATTTTGGGAAAAAAGCCTCTACTTTCAAACAGTATTTGTATTGATTACAGAATATTAAATACCTATAGGTCAATGAAATAATACTTAAGTAATTCAGACCTTATAGCCCTTCTTCATAATGTTTTCTCTTCTGTGGTATTTACCTGACAGGGCTTCTCCATGCTGTGACTCATGAGAATTATAATGTTGATAAATTTAAAAAAACATTGCGCTTTTTATTGTGGGAAGCATTATAAATAATTTGACCCCAAATCTGAATAAATATAGTATTTACAAATTTTATTGCATTTCTTGGAAGAAATAAACTAGTGTATATACTTTATATTAATGTCATTTTCTGTTTGGAAAACAATAGATTCTTCTCTGAGAAAGAGAGTCATTTGGCACATTCTTTTCTCTATATAGAACTCAAAAAACAATACCAGCATACATACCCCAAGATTAATTTGGGAAGTGTCTGTGGCTGTCATGGCATTTTGGAATGGTCAAGCTCCTCTGCAGAGATCATTATTTTTGTGAACAAAGAAAGATAGTGACAAAACCGACAGAGGCTTCCAATTAACCATGTATGAAAACACAAAGAAGAAACTTGAGTGGTTGGCTTCCTGTAGAATATAGTATTAGAAAACCTACGGATCTGTTATTTATGATTTAGACTGAATGCACCTCAGGTCAATGAAGTCCTTGTATGACACACCCCCATCAAACATCATACAGAAAGGGGAAATGTTGAAGGCCTTTTTTTTCTAACGTGCAGAACAAGACAAGGATGTCCATTTTCACCAGTTTAATTTGCCATAACCAGGAAGTCTTAGCCAGGGAAATTAGTCAAGAGCAAGATGTAAGGGCACCCAGATTAGACAGGAGGGAAACTTAACTGCTTGTATTGGTATGCAGCATGATATTGTGTATAAAGAACCGTAAAGATGCCAACAGAAACTCCTCTTGGAACAGATCAGTGAATTCAGTGAATTTGCAGGATACAAAATCAAAACACAAAGATCAGTTTCTATGTGCTAATAGAGAGATTGCTGACAAAGAAACAAACAGAACAATCATATCTATGACAGTTACAAAAAAACTAGGAATACATTAGAGGAGAAATGCCTGTATTTTGGAAATTCGAAGCACTGATGAAAGAATTAGTGAGGATACAAATATAGGGAATTTTATCACCTGTTTTCAGATTGAAAGAATTAGTATTGTTAAAATGTCATTCATACTACCCAAAGTAATCTCCAACTTCAATGGAATGCACATAACAATACCATTGTCATTTTTAAAGCATTAGAAAAAGAATCATGAAATTCATATGAAACAATATGATTTTTTTTTTTTAATTTATTTACTTGAGGGGCAGAGTTACAGACAAAAACAGGGAGAGACGGAGAGAAGGGTCTTCCATCTGCTGGTTCACTCTGCAAATGGCCAGAATGGTTGGAGCTGGGCCAGTCAGGAGCCACAAGTTTCTGAACCATCTTCTATTGCTTTCCCAGACCATAGAAGAGAGCTGAATTGGAAGAGGAGCAGCCGGATATGAAACCTGTGCCCACGTGTGAATTAGTTTGTCTATCATGAGAAGCGTTATGGAGTTTGCTTAAAAAGCCAAAGTAGAACTGTCATATGACCCTGCAATTCTGCTACTGATTATGTATCCAAAAGAGAGAAAATCAACATGTGAAAAGATGAATTTATTGCAGCACAATTCAAAATAATCAGGATATGGAATCAACCTAAATGTCCATTAATGGATAAAGAAATTAAGGCAAAGTAATGAAATATTGGATAATGAATATTGAAATAATGAATTGAATATTGAATATTGAAAGTGATGAAATATTCAGTAATAAAATGCCTGAAATCTTGTTAATGTTACAAATTGCTCTCATGGAAGTTGAGAGTAGAGTGGTTGCTAGCAGAGCTTGGGGATAGTATGAAGAAGGGAGGATGTTGGAGGTTGGTTAACGAGCAGTGTTTCAGATATAGGAAGAACAAGCTCTACTCTTCCATGGCACAGAAAGGTAAAAATAATAAGTATGCATTATACTCCTCAAAATAATTGGAAGAGAGGTGATGAATATGCTAATTATCTTGAGTTGATCATTAAAATATAGATGGGTCAGAACATCACGTTGTATCTCATAGATATGTACCAATTTTATATCAATCAAAGAATCAAGTACAGGCATACACATACACATATGTGGAAACTTAAAAAATGTCATGGGAAAATGGAATGAAATGATATTTTTGGTGCAAAAATTTTTGAAAACTGTATGTGCCATGTAAGTTCTTCAAAAAAGTTCATTGGAGTCACTGTGCACTTACCCCCATATAGGATCTCTGTCCTTAATGTGTTATACTATGTGAATTAATGGTATAACTAGTACTCAAACAGTATTTTACACTTTGTGTGTCTGTGTGGGTGCAAACTGTTGAAATCTTTTCTTAGTATATACTAAGTTGATCTTCTGTATATAAAGATAATTGAAAATGAATCTTAATGTGAATGGGATGGGAGAGGGAGCGGGAGATGGGATTGTTGCTGGTGGGAGGGAGGTTATGGGTAGAAAAAGCCTCTATAATCCAAAAATTGTACTTTGGAAATTTATATTTATTAAATAAAAGTTAAAAGCAAATGTATATTGTGAAAAACTATGCATAGCTTTGAATTTTTGCACCGTTATAAATATATCCTTCAAAAAAGAGATTTATTGGGGTCGGCGCCATGACTCACTTGGTTAATCCTCCGCCTGCAGTGCTGACAGCCCATTTGGGTGCTGGATTCTATTCCCGGCTGCCCCTCTTCCAGTCCAGCTCTCTGCTGTGGCCCAGGAGGGCAGTGGAGGATGGCCCAAGTGCTTGGGCTCCTGCACCCGCATGGGAGACCAGGAAGAAGCACCTGGCTCCTGGCTTCGGATTGGCGTAGCTCAGTCCGTAGCGGCCATTTGGGGCTTGAACTAACGGAAGGAAGACCTTCTCTCTGTCTCTCTCTCACTGTCTAACTCTATCTGTCAAATAAATAAATAAGATTTATTTATTTGAAAGAATTATAGAGAGAGAGTTAAAGTCAGAGATCTTCCAGCTGCTGGTTCACTCCCCAAATGGCCAAAATGGGACTAGGGCTCGGAAGGCAAACTAAATTTGCCAAACCAGATGTATAAAGTCACATATATTCCAGGGTGAATTAATTACTGTGTGTTCAGTATCATTGTTATGTTCATCTTTTCCTTTTGAATCTCAAACTCCTAAAAGCCCCAGGACACTGTGCTCCTGTGTTGAAAGTATGACTGTGCCCTGTGGAAGTGAAGGTCGTTTGAATAGAATATCAGTGAAGGCCTTTGTAGGCTTAATTTGAACAGACACAAACGTAGTCTTCCTGTATTTTTAACCCGGATTATTTTTTTGGATATTTATTAAACAAGTAAATCATGTTTATTGAAAAAATGTGAACAACACATAAGATAAAAATACCAGCTTCTTTTAATTTCATCATACTGAAGAAACTCAATACTTAACAATAAAAAAGACAAAAACTGTGTATTTAATCCTACATGGATTGGAGGGCTGAGTAGATGTTGGTTCCAACTGCTGAAAAAATATACATATATATTTTTTTTCCTCCTAACCTCAAGCTAGTAATGATATGATGATATAAAACTATATTCAAAGAAACAAATTCTCAGTTTTTATGATTGTGGTACTATGCCTTTAACACTTATAATCGTGTATGTATATATTTTATTGGTAGTATATAGAATTATGATTGTATTATAACTATCATGGAAATACAGAATTCATTTTTTATGTTATCAGGGAAGTCTCTGACTCACATGTAAGAGAAAATGAGAAAGAAATAGCAATATTACCTGTAAGATTTTGGAAAATCAAAAGAGAGAAACAGCATTGTTGTCATTCAACTCATTCTTATGCATTTATCAATCAAATGCCTCATCAGTTAAATGTCTGCAAATTCTGGCAAATTTAGTTTGCCTGAAGCATGATGTTTTTCTTCTTTCTGTAGTTAATCAAATTGACTCCCTTTTACAAATATATTTATAATAACTCACACACCATGTCATACATCAAGACACTGAGAAATGAGTTTGCATTACATTTTTGATTATTGCATACTGAATACTATGAACATAAGTAATGTGACACAGGATAACTTCACATACAGAATGATTCAAGTTAAGATATTTTCTTTGTATTAGTTGAGGACTTTTGCATATATATTGCAAGTAGAGTGGAAAAGTTAATTGTGTTTTGGAAACTTTAGACAAAATTTATCCCCTTTAAGAAAAGATTTATATACTTGGTTTTGTATTGAGTAGAAAGACACACACACATATTACATATGTATCTGTGTGTTCTGTGCTGTGTTAATGTGTTATAAGTGTGCACATGTGTCCATATGTGTAGTTAGATTATAAAACTTGCTCTTGAAGTCATCTTTTTCCTATGTTTATAAATACTTTGCATACTTGTGAAAATACATTTTATTTAGGCTGTGGATACCTAATAGCTACTGAAAATAATTTTCCTATAAGGAAAGAATAACAAGGGGGCCAGCATTGTGGTATAGTGGGTATAGCCACTTCCAGCAATGCCTGCATCTCACCTGGGCATTGGTTTGAATCCCAGCTGCTCCACTTCTGATCAAGATCTCTGCTGTTGTGCCTGGGAAAAACAGCAGAGGATAGTCCAAGACCTTGGGCCCCTGCACCCATGTGAGAGACCCATATGGAGAGCCTAGCTTCTGCTTGAGTCTGGCCTAACCCCAGCCATTGCAGCCATATGGGGAGTGAACCTGCCAGCAGATGGAAGGTCTTTCTCTCTCTCTCTCTCTCTCTCTCTCTCTCTCTTTGTAACTCTGCCCTTCAAATTTATAAAACAAATCTTAAAAGGATAACAAGTAAAGCATATTAATTGTGATGTGATTTTTCACTACCACTCTGGTATGTATTATTTATACTATTATTTTACAGATAAGAAAACAATTGAATACATATTCTGATTACTATCACATATATGTGAACACATTTACATATTGCTATGTAGGCATCTGTTTGTACACATTCATGATATTGATACCACCCGTCTGACAATGTAGATGTTCAGATGCTCATTATGGTCCTTTTCAAGTTCACCACAAGAGTATCTGTTTCTATCCATGGAAGTTAACATTTTTGTTATCTCATATTAACTCATATTATCTCATATTAACTTTTGTAATCTCATATTAACATGTACATTATTGGAAACATTTACTTTTGTTGTTTTTTTATTTAATTTTTAAAATTTTGTATAAGATATAAAATGTCATGTATTTCACATATACAGATTCAGGAAAATAGTGATCTTTTCCACCCTGTCCTCCTTCCTGCTCCCACGCTCCCACGCTCCCACCTTCTACCTCTTCCCTCTCCTATTCCCATTCTTATTTTTTTTGCAAAAATCTACTTTTAGTTAATTTTATACTCATAAGAGTATCCCTACACTAAGTAAAAAGCTTAATAAATAGTGTGGAATACATGGTTCCTTGTTCCAGCGGAGACAAAGGCTGCTAAAGTCATTGCATCTCAAAGTGTCAGTTCTACTTCTGTAGACTGATTAGCATTTAGGTACTCTGTTAGTTACCAAAGATCAGGGAGAACATATATAAAGTATCTTTTTGGGGCTGGTTTCCAGATGCATCTGTTTTATTGTAAACAACAGTATTCTTTTTTACCACTGTGTATTATCCCATTGTGTGTGTGTGTACATACCATAATTTCTTCATTCAGTCTTAGGTTGATGGACATCTGGGTTGATTCCATATCTTAGCTAATGTGAATTAAACTGAAATAAACAGAGAGCTACAGCTCTCTCTTTCATGTCCTGATTTCTTCTCATTTGGGTAAATTCCCCGTGTGGGTTGGCTAGGTCAATGGTTCGTCTATTTTCAGATTTCTGAGATATTTCCATACTGTCTTCCACAGTGGCTTCACCAGTTTACATTCTCACCAGCAGTGGATTGGGGTACCTTTTTCCTTTCTGTAAGAGAGCCATTCTGACTGTAATGATGTGAAATCTCATTTTGGTTTGATTTGCATTTCTGTGATGGTGAGTGATCCTGAACATTATTTCATGTGTCTGTTGGCCATTTGAATTTCCACACTTAAAAATAACTGTTCAAGTCCTTTACCCATTTCTTAACTGGATTGTTTGTTTTGTTGTTGAGTTTCTTGAATTCTTTATATTCTCTGGGTATTAATTCTTCATCAGTTCCATAGTTTGCAGACATTTTCTCACATACTGCTGGTTACCTCTTTGATTTGCTGAGTGTTTCTTTTGCAGTGCTGCAGCTTCTCACCTTGATTTAATCACGTTCGCCAATTTTGGCTTTGATTGCCTGTGTTTCTGTGTTTTTTTTTTTGTTGTTGTTGTTTTTTTGTTTGTTTTTTTGTTTTTTGTTTGTTTTTTTTTTTTTTTCTGGGGGTTCTTTGCCTATGCCAGTGACTTGCAGTTTCCCAATTTCTCTAGTAATTTGATGGTATCAGGTTATGGATTTAGTTGTTTAATTTTGAGTGGATTTTTGTGTAAGATGTAAGGTGGAGATCTTGTTTCATACATCTGCATGTGGAGATCCAGTTTTCCCATGATGATTTGTTGAAGAGACTGTCCTTGTTCCAGGGAATGGTTTTAGCTCCTTTATCAATGATACATTGGATATAGATGTGTGGATTTATTTCTGAAGTTTCTATTCTGTTCCATTGGTCTACAAGTCTCTCTCTGTCTCTCTCTCTCTCTCTTTTTTTTTGCCAGTAGCAGGATATTTTGATTATAGCTGCCATGCAGTATGTCTTCAAATCTAGTATTTTTTATTATCTCTGATTTTACTTTTGTTGCAGAAAATTGCTTTAGCTGTTCAGATTCTCTTATGTTTCCATATGGATTTCAGCATTTTTTCTAGATATGAGAAGAATGTAGTTTGTATATTGATTGCAATCACATTGAATCTGTAAATTGCTTTCAGTAGTATGGAAATTAGGATAAACTGTTCAAAATTTTTAAAAAAGTATGGACATCTGGATGATATTCATACTTCCAATCCATGAACATGGAAGATTTTTCCACTTGTTTGAATCTCCTTCTGTTTATTTTTTCAGTGTTTTGTAATTTTCATCATGGAGATCTTTGGCTTCTTTGTTTAAATTTATTCCAAGGTATTTAATTATTTTTTGTAGCTATTGTAAATTTGATTGATCTTAGAAGTTTTTCTCAGTCATGGCATTGTCTCTGTTCTCAAAACACTATTGAGATTTATGTGTTAATTTTATGTCTTTCCACTTACTAAACTTTTTTATGAGTTCCAGTAGTCTCCTTGGAGTCTTTTGGATCCCATATGTATAGAATCATGTCATCTGCAAATAAGAGTAGTTTGATTTCCTCATTTCCAATTTGTTTCCCTTTGATTTCTTTTTCTTGCCTAATGGCTGTGGCTAAATCTTCCAGATCATATTGAATAGCAGTAGTGAGAGTGGGAACCCTTGTCTGGTTCCTGATCTTAGTAGAAATGCTTCCAGCTTTTCCCCATTCAATATGATGCTGACTGTGGGTTTGTAATAAATTGCTTGATTGTCTTGAATGCTCCTTCTATACCTATACCCAATTTGCTTAATGTTTTCATCATTAAAGGATGTTGTATTTGGTCAAATTCTTTCACTGCAAATATTGATATTTATTGTTCTTCAGTTTGTTAATGGATGTGTCACATTGATTGAACCATCACTGCATATCAGGGATAAGTCTCATTTGGTCTGTGTGAATGATCTTTCTGATGCATTGTTGGATTCGATTAACTAATATTTTGTTGAGAAATTTTGCAACTATGTTCATCAGTGATGCTGTTTTCTAGTTCTCTTTCTCTGTTTTAACTTTTTCTAGTTTAGGTGTTAAGGTCATGCAGGATTCATAGAAGGGTTTTGGGAGGATTCCTTCCCTTTCAATTGTTTTGAATAGATTGAGAAGTATTAGAATTAGTTATTCCATAAATGTCTGGTAGAATTCAGCAGCAAACTATAGGTCCTAGGCTTTTCTCTGTTTGGAGGTTCTTTATTACTGACTCAGTCTCCATCTTGGTTATTGACCCGTTTTGACTTTGTATGTCTTCATGACTCAATTTTGGCAGATTGTAGATGCCCAGGAATATACCCATTTCTTTTAGGTTTCCTGATTTGTTGGTATACACCTCTTTGTAGAAATCCTTGATGATTCTTTTTGTTTCTGTGGTATCTGGCATTTCTGTTGTGCACATTTTAAAATCTTTATGTGTTACTGCTGAAAGCTGAACTACAATGTGTAATAGTGAAGATCTTTTTTGGTAATATCAATTAAGAGTTCCAGGTGCTTCCTGTACTTGGATGTACTTTTCTTTCTCCAAACTTGGAGGGTTTTCTGTAATTATTTCACTATATATGCCTTCTAATCTATTCTGTCTTTCCACGCCTTCTAGAACACCCAAGGCTCATTTGTTGGTTCATTTGATAATTAAATCAATTAAAAATTTCAATTTTTCTAATTTTGTCTTTTTATTTTTTTGGTCTGATTGAAGAAATTCCAGATATTTGTATTCTGTCTCAGATATTATTTCTTCTGCTTCATCAAGTCTGTTGTTAAGGCTTCCCACTGCATTTCTTATCTATCGAAGTCATCATTTCTAATATTTCATTTTGATTTATCTTTAAAATCTCAATTTCATGGTAAAATTTTTCATTCATGTCATCTATGGATTTCTTTAGTTCATGAGTTTGTTTCTCATTGCTTCTGAGTAACGTCTGAATTCTGTTTCAGGCACTTCAGTGATCTCTTCATCTGCACATTATAATATCAAAGTGTTCTGCTCCTTTGGGGGAGGTGGGCATATTGTCTTTCTTAATCTTGTTTCTTGAATTCTTCATTTATTGTTAGGCATTTGTGGAGATGCTTCATTTTTTTTCCCCTCTGATGGCTTTTATCTTTGCACTATGCCTCTGTGGCTTAGAAGAATGTCTGCGCTCTCAGTGAATACCGAGAGCTGTTTGCTGGATGTGGCCAGGGTGCTCTGCTCAATGCCTCAGGGTGGGGTGATCCTCTGAGGTGATCACTGCTGGGGAATAGCCCTCAGTGGGTGTGACACTCTCCCATGCTTCTGCACGAATTGCATTAATGATCTGTGCAGTCCTTAGTGCAAGCACAGATCCAGCTGCAGTGACCCACCCTAGGCAATCGGGGATCTCTGACCATTTGAGCCACGCACAGTGATTGCCCAGAGACCCATCTACACCCATCGTCCGCTCCTGTAGTCACAGATTTCCCACAGTCTTAGCTCTCGAATCAGCGTCCATATGGGTTGCTGACACTGCAGACAGCGACTTTACCCGCTAAGCCACAACTCTGGCCCTGGAACATTTTCTAGTTAGGGAGTAGGTTAATGATAAACTGGAGCTGAGAGTTGACAAATTTTAAAATTTTAATTTCTCTTGGGGTATGAACATTTGAGGTCCTGACTGAAAGCCTATACCATTTCCCAGAGTATATCAGTCTTAGAGAACTCTGAGCTCCAATCTGTGCTTTTGTTATTCATGGGTAAACTTCAAGAGCAGTCCAGTTCTGATCTTTGAGACTTTTACCTTCCCATCCACAAATGTTATGAGAAGGGGAGAATCACCTAACAGACCCCCCTTCATTCCTTGGTGTGTGCCCATGAATTCCTTATAGATGTCACTCCTCTTCTTATTTTTACTTATTTGCTATTCCAGTTTTTCTCAGTTAAGAACCTGACTCTTCTGGAAGTAGAATCTCATGTGGTAGTGTTGTAACTTCTAGCATAAGAAAATCCAGTGTCTGCAGTCAGTATTTACTTACCCCTCTCTAGCTTTGTGTTGTTTTTTTCCTACTGTCACTTGCTCAGGTTGCCTTGGTTTCTTAATTTCATTGTGAACATTATCTCTGAATCATAACTTTAAAAATAAAATTTTAGGTATACATTGTCTACTATTATGTTAGAAGTGCCAATAAATAATATTTACTTTTGAATAAGACTACAACCAAATATATTTTCCATTAAAGTAATAGACATTCCTGAGGGCACTCTTCAAATACTAAAACTGGTAATCACTGACCAGGTGGAAACACAAGAAAATACGGAGAAAGCCTACAAAGCCATTTCTTGCTAATATGACCTGGTGGGGCCAGAAGTCCAATGTCTGTACCTGGGAAGTACCGTTTAAGACGACAGGTGGTAATTTCACCCAGTCATGCGTCACAGGCTGTCTGGTTTCTATGGTAAGAGACTTTAAATAAGATTTTAACCCCTTTATCTAATTCCTCCGTCAAGTTCTTTTTATTGCTTTTATGACATTTGAGGAGTAGTCAGACTTCCTGTGGTCAAATAAGAGGCAGAACAAGAATAAAATGTGTTGAGGCATGAGAGGAGAGGAAATTATATTTTGATGTTTATCTACAAAGCAATTCAAAATGAAAATGGGAAATGAAAAAAACACACGAATCATATGCCAGGACTGTGTCCTGTAGTTTAATCAGCTTTTCAGCACAGTGTAGAATTATGCATAGACTTCCTATTAACAAGATATTTGCTTTGTCAGTTTTGAGAAATAGACATATCACTGTTATCAATAAAAATGAAAAACTGTGGCTTTGAGAAATCAAATAAGAATTCATTAATGAAACTACAATTCCACTAGAAGACGTCACTGTTTGTCCAAAAAGGAAAAGAAACAGCAAATGGAAAATAAGCAAGGATGATGCTCAGTCAGTATTCTTAATTTTAATTTGACAAACATTTTTTTTTTTGACAGGCAGAGTGGACAGTGAGAGAGAGACAGAGAGAAAGGTATTCCTTTTGCCGTTGGTTCACCCTCCAATGGCCACCACGGCCGGCGTGCTGTGGCCGGCGCACCGCGCTGATCCGATGGCAGGAGCCAGGTACTTCTCTTGGTCTCCCATGGGGTGCAGGGCCCAAGCACTTGGGCCATCCTCCCCTGCACTCCCTGGCCACAGCAGAGAGCTGGCCTGGAGGAGGAGCAACCAGGACAGAATCCGATGCCCCGACCGGGACTAGAACCTGGTGTGCCGGCGCCGCAAGGCGGAGGATTAGCCTAGTGAGCCGCGGCGCCAGCCTCTGACAAACATTTATTAAAGGGAGAAGAATTTATGTCATGCTTGTGGATTTCAGTAGAGCCCTATATATGTCAACATATCTATTTTTACTTTATAGATTTTGTGTTAATAAAACAATTAAATAAACTGTATTTTAGAGTGCAAATATTTTAAACAGTAAAACCAACTAGGATAACTGAATGCAAACAGATTTCTTTATCCAGTATCTAAAAAATAAAAATATTTGTATGAGTATTCCATTAAAAATTGCCAGAGTTGAAGAATGATGTGATTCAAATAGGCTAAAATTATAAGAAGGAAGATAAAAATCTATAAAGCATGTTAACAAAGGTTGATAAATTACAAACTTAACTACCACACTTTCATTTTATCCATATCATTTTGCAATTTCTACCACTAAAGTCAGGTTTGAATTTAGCCATTTAACTTATTTTGACTAAAGGAATGTGGAATAAACAAAATGTAGCGCTTAGTGTCCAGGACTCCAGGAGCACTGGGTGATTTCTCTTTCTTTAAGCTCTGTCCTCACTATCAGGATGTTCTTCCTGATGTAGCTGCTATTCCAACAACCTAAGTTTAAATTTGGTCTACATGAAGCATAAAAAAAATCTACAGCCTGAAGTGCAGTTCATCCGGATCTGCAGTTTGAAGCAGAAATGCCTGGTTGAGCTCAGACCAGAATAGCAGCTCCCAGCTGAAACACATACGTGTGCAAACAAAATTCTCATGATTTTGTGCCACTGAGGGGACTGTGCTGATCATTCCATGATCGTAACTGATTACACAATATTGATGTTGATTTGAAGATGACTATCTCAGGAGTGAAAATAACATCTGAAATATGTGCCACTAGTATGACATTATTTCTCTCTAAAGCAAATTATACATGATGTCCTTACACATACACATGGATATGTACAAGCCCACAGTGTACACAAGCACAGAAAAATAATAGTGCATAAAGTTAGAAAAGCTCATAGTTATTTTACTGGGTTATGCATCTTTAACTTATTGTGAGATAATAAATTCATCTATATGATTATACAATATTGCAGTTTATCTCATTTGGTGTAATAAGTGCACGTAGGTAGCTTTCATCACCGTAGGGTAGGCATTTGTCATAGAGGCCTCACCCTTGTTTAGGACACCTGTGTTCCACATTGGCTTTCGTCCCCAACTCTGGTTTCTTATCCAGGCTCTCGGGGAGGCGGGATTGATGGTTCAGGTAGCTGGGTTCCTGCCTCCCACGTGAGAGACATAAATTGAGTTCTTGGCTCCCTGCTTTCTCCCCCTCATTGTTGGAGGCACTTGTGGAGTAAACCAGCAGATGTGAGTTTGTTCTCTGTCCCTCTGAATCCCCATTTCTCAAAGAAATAACTATAGCAATTCTAAAAAATCATCATGTTATTTATGTGGATAAGTATGGTTTATTCTCAGTATTTTTGTGACATTACTATTGAAGAAGTTAATTCTGTGTATAGATCATATTGAGTCACATGAAATTCATTGTTAGCTTGTTTACAAATGAATTTTTTAATCCAGACTGCTAGATTATTATCTATGCTGATAAAAGAATTATTACTGTATTATCATTCATTACCCCACATTAATTTCTGAATAAATGTTTTAAAGAAATATTTTTATGATTAGGTATACGTTGTTATTTGAAAAATAAAGGCTGAATTTATTTTTATAGTTTTTTAAAAATTTTATTTGAAAGAGCAAGTAAGAGAGCGAGAGAACACAGCAGTTCCTAGTCGGAAGTCAGTATCTCAGGTTTCTCACATGGGTGACTGGAACCCAAGAACTTGGGTCTTCACCTTCTGCCTCATTATCTGTAATCATTATCAGGAAGCTCCATCAAAGCTGAGAAATCAAATACAATAGCTTCCCGTGTGGAATTAGGGAATCCTAAGCCGCACCTTAACTACTGTGCCAAACAACTTCTCCTCCAGTTATTTTTACAATCACATATTACTGATGGGGTTGAGGTATTGTGATAATGTATATAAATTGGTAAAAGAAAAAAATTACCAAGATTTCTATATTAATAAGAACATTATTTATAGTTGTTGGAGACTTTTTTATAAACACTTTTATTTGGTAAATATAATTTTCCAAAGTACAGTTTATGGATTACAATGTCTCCCCCCCCCATAACTTCCCTCCCACCCGTACCCCTCCCATCTCCTGCTCCCTCTCCCATTCCATTCACATCAAGATTCATTTTCAATTTTCTTTATATACAGAAGATCAATTTAGTATATATTAAGTAAAGATTTCATCAGTTTGCACCACACAAAACATAAAGTGTAAAATATTGTTTGAGTACTAGTTATAGCATTAATTCACATTGGACAACACATTAAGGACAGACTTTTAAGACATTTTCAGATAAGCTAAAATTGAGTGCCTTTTGTAAGGCACAGGAACTGCCTTACCAAAATAATAAAGGAAGTTATTCAGTTGGAAATGAAAAGATATTAGACAATAACACAAAGCTGTATGAAGAAATATCTGTGATAAATATAATTACATAGATGATTATGTAATTTAATATTTTTGTGTTTTGGGGATATAATTCCATTTTGTATTTATTACGTGACCTAAAGGAAAATGTTAAAATCGATAGTATCAATGTTATTTGGCACAACAAATATAAAGAAGTAATTTCTGGCAAAACACGATGGGGTAGAACTATCATAGTTGCATTGGGTGTGATTTTGTGCATAATATTGAAGTAAGTTGATAAGAATGGAAATTAACTTGCTAAAGGATCTAGAAGTTAGGCATAACTATCACAGAAGTAACAATGAGAATATGAACAAAATATGCATTATAGGAAAGTAGAAGGGAATAAAAATGACTTAATATGTAAGAAAAAAACAGTAGAAGGCAATAATGGAGGAATGGGGAATAAAAAAAGAGAACATTTAGAAAACGTGTAGAAAAATGGCACAGTCACCTTATTCCTTGTCATAATTACTTCAGATAAATGTATTGTATTCCTCACTCGTAAAGTAGAGGTTAACACAAATACAGAAGATCATGATTTTGTTGTATTCTTGTCATGGTCACAAGCCATAACAGTTTATATGTTCAAGCCTAATATCCAGCGTGGTAATATATTAAGAGGTAGAGCTTCTTGGAAAATGATGAAGTTGGACTGATTCTGCCCCTGTGACTGGGATGAATCCCCTAGGGATGGGTTCAGAGAAAGTTGCTCTGTCTTGTCCGCCGTATGAGGAACAGGTCCTCACCAGTTAGTAAATTGCCGGCACACTGATTTGAGATGTCTCTGCCTCTAGAAATGTGAGCCATAAGTTTCTGTTATTTTTAGGTCAACCAGTACATAACATTTTGTTTAGAATGGATTGAGAAAATACTATTTATAAGAGATCAGTGTGGATCCAATGACACAAATAATTCAGATGTAAAAGTATAGATATATTTATTTTAAACACTAACCAAAAGAGACCTAGAGTGAAATATGAATAGCAGACAAGAGAGACTTTATTCCAAAATCTACTAAAGGAAGAGAATGACATTATTATTGATAAAATAGTAGAATATATCAAGATCAGGTCATAATTAAAAACAAAGGAGCCCAAAATATGCAAAGAAAACACTGAAAAAATTGGAGGAAGTAACAGAAACTTCTACAATAATAGCTACATACTTCAATATATGATTTTTAATAATGGGTGAAACTTCTAGACAAAAGAACAATAGGGAAACAAAGTGTGAGTAACACAATAAACCAACTAAATGTAATAGATAATGTGTAGAATGTCCACGCCCTAACACCACATGGTGTTATGTTAGGCTTTAAACAAAGTAGTAAGTTTACAAAGTTTGCCATCAGACTAAGAATCTTCAAGTCAGAAAACTGGAAAATTTCAAAATATGTGGTCAATGAAGAATGCATTCTAAAAAATCTAGTGGTTGAAAGAATAAACTACAGGGAAATTAGAACATCCATGTAGACAAAATTATCAAAATACCAAACCCAAAACGTATAGAATACAGCTAAGATGAGAAAACTAAACCTAAGCTAGGTCGGGAAATTAACAATGAGAAATTAAATAGCATAATAAAAATAAAGTGAATTAATGAAACAAAATGTTGGCTCATTGAAAATCACAAGAAATTTTGGGTAGAATAACAGAATGTGAGAGAAGATAGAAATAGCTGAAATAGGAAATGAAGTGGGTCATTACCATTAACTTTCCAGAAATTAAGAGGATTATAATAGACCACTGTTAACAAATGTAAACCCACAATTAGAGAACCTAGATCAAATGTACAAATCTCTGTAAACACAAACAGTTACTAACACCACTCAGGATTTAGAAAAATCTCAGCAAATCTAACATGAGAAATGAGATAGAGTTTCTGGTCAATAAAATCCCCTTAAGCAAAAGGTTCAGAGATCCAAAGCATCATTAATTAATACTAACAAATATTATTTTAAAAAATGAACAGTCATTCTAAAAGCATTCTAAAGATTAAAAAGAGAATTCCTCCCATTTCATTTCATGATGTCAACAGTACCTTAATGACAAAGCCAAAATGAAAATAGCTTGAGAAAAATAAATAGACCGATTCTCATTTGAATGTAAATTTAAGAAGTCCTTAGTAAAATAACAGCAATTCCAATCTAATAGCGTATGGACACTCTTATACACCTTGGCTTAGTGAGATTTCTTTTAGGATGCAGTGTTTCCTAAGGAAATCAGTTAATGTGATCTAACACATTGGAAATCTGAAAAGAAAATCACTCTGCAGAAAGGCACTTGGCAAAGCTTAGAATTTATCAAAACGAAAAACTTTGAAACATCAAAGGGCATTATCATGAAAACAGTAAGAGAAAATGCTTGCAAATAATATATATAATGTATTGATATCTAGTGTATATATTAAAATATACATATTAACTATATTAATACACATATATAATACATATATTATATAAATATGTATTAAATAATATATTTTAAAGTGAATATTTATATAAAAGACTCCTGTAACTCCACAACAAAAGTTAAGCATCCAAATTGAAAATAGATGAAGGAATTGATATGTACCCATATCAATAAGAATGTAAACAAATGACTAATAAACACATGAAAAAATTCTCAGTCATCAGGCAAATGATAATGAAATGACAATATGACATTATTTTATATTAACTATGATTACTATAATAAAAATGGAAATGACAAGTATGTTGAAGACATGGAACATTGCTGTGTGGAATATTAATTGTGCTACTTTCTATGGAAGACAGTTTGGAGTTATTCAAGAATATGAATGAAAAAAAATTACCATAAAACCTAGCAATTACAGTCCTATTTGTATACTGAATTACTTGTAAACAGGAACACTATCAGATATTTGGAATATGAATATGAATGTTCATAACAGCAATATTCACAATAGTCAAAAGTTATGACTTTTATCCATCAACTAATGAATGGATAAACAAACCCTAATATATACATTCAGTACACTACCATTCAGCCCATAAAACCTGAAGTTCTAGCACATGCTATGGCACAGATGAACGTTGGAAATAAAATGATAAATGAAATAAATGAGACAAAGAAGCCACATATAATCCCATTTATATGACATATCTAGATAAGATAAATCATAGACACAAAAAATAAACTATATTTTACCTTTATTTGGAGAGGCTAGAATCATGAGTTGTTGCTGAATTAAGGACATGATTTCCATTTGAATTCTTTACAAATTTTGGAATTAAATAGTGGTAATGGCTGCCATTCCAAGTTGTTAAAATGGCAGTTTTCATGTTAATCTCTCTCTTCCCCCTTTTCATCTATCTATCTCTTAACAACCAAAAGACTTTATCTACAGTAAAGAAATAAACTTGCAGATGGACATACAAAGAAGCAGCAAACAGTTCTTCCTTTTTGGACTTTGGGAATGAATGCAGAGTAATAATCTGAGAAGAGATAAACTTCAACCGGCCTTCTCATAACTTGGTGACATAAATATTATGTGTAATTGTAAATAAAAATCTAATGTGAACAATTTACATAACCAAAATCATGACATCTTGGAAAGGCCCTGATTTCTAGTGATAAATAAACAGATAAACCTTCAAAACAGAAAATTAGAATGTAATACATTTAATATGTACTATAAATACATGAAGATTCATTCTATGTTAAAATAAACATAAAATACTAATACATTGAGTCTATGGACATAAAATGTTAGATTCTAAATTAAAGCAAATGAAATTAAAAGAAAATTCAAGTTATTTGAGTTATTTGTATTTCTAGAGCCAGGCTAAAGAATAATGTCATACTGAAAGTATACTCTGAGGGATTTTTTAGCAGAGATTATCTGTTGCTTAAGTGGTATATTGAGGTATGGTTTTATATTTCCATATTTCTTTTCAAACGCTACTTCTTTTAATGTTTTCTATTCATAGTAACATATACTTGAATATTTTCACAATTAAAACAATTGATTTTAGAAAACAATTTGCCTTAAATCCTATACTTTCTTAAAAAGCATTCCAATCCATGATAAAACAAAAAGTTATCACAACATCAGAAATTAAATAATCTATATTTTAATCTTGAACAAATGACTTAAATTAGACAAAACAGAATATTGGAAAAAGCAAATTCATTTAAAAATATCTAAGAACTATGCAAAGGCTTATGCATGAGGAGGTTGAAATGATTCTTTTATTTTTTTTAATTTTTTAATTTATTTTTTTTTTTTGTTTTGTTTTTGACAGGCAGAGTTAGACAGTGAGAGAGAGAGACAGACTGAGAGAAAGGTCTTCCTTTGCCATTGGTTCACCTCCCAAAATGGCCGCCACAACTGGCACCACGCCCATCCGAAGCCAGGAGCCAGGTGCTTCCTCCTGGTCTCCCATGCGGGTGCAGGGCCCAAGCACTTGGGCCATCCTCCACTGCTCTCCTGGGCCACAGCAGAGAGCTGGATTGGAAGAAGGGCAACTGGGACAGAATCTGGCACCCCAACGGGGACTAGAACCTGGGGTGCCGGTGCCGCAGGTGGAGGATTAGCCTAGTGAGCTGTGGCACCCGCCGAAATGATTATTTTCAATGTGTGTGAATACCTATTTTTGAGGAATAAATACATGATATAAGTTATTTTCAATCTGTATAATCTTAACAACTAGTCTGTAGAGAATTTGAAATTGTTCCTTGTTGCCTAAACAACAGCATGCATTACCATTTTGGTAGATTTTCAAAATAGTGATGCATGCTAGTGTTTTGAGATTTAACAACTAAATAACCATTATTTAAACTTGATTTTATTTTTATTTACTTAACACTACTATTTATATTACTTTATCCTTAAAATAGATGTATTAAGATAATTTAAAAAAATGAAAGTTCGTATTTCTGTGTCATTGAGAATTAGCAAACTATTGATAATTAAAAGTTGTGATTAGAAACAAAAGCTAAAATTCCGACTCTTATCTTGTTTAGACACGGTCATAGTCAAAGTGGAGGTTCTCTCCTCCCTTCAGAGAAAGGCACCTCCCTCTTTGAAGACCCGTTCTTTCCACTGGGATCTCACTCACAGAGATCTTTTTGCCAGAGTGTCTTGGCTTTGCATGCCTGAAATACTCTCATGGGCTTTTCAGCCAGATCCAAGTGCCTTTAGGGCTGATTCTGAGGCCAGAGTGCTATTTAGGACATCCGCCATTCTATGAGTCTGCTGAGTATCTCACTTCCCATGTTGGATCACTCTCCCCTTTATTTATTCTATCGGTTGGTGTTAGCAGATACTAGACTTGTTTATGTGCTCCCTTTGACTCTTAGTCCTTTCATCAAGGGGCTTCCATAGCCTTGGAAACTCATAACGGGTGCATAGGGAGATTACTGATGCCATAGACAGGAGTGTCAATTGGTAAAGTCAACAACAGGAGTCACTGTGCACTTACTCCTCATGTAGGATCTCTGTCCTTAACGTGCTGTACACTGAGGCTTAATGCTATAACGAGTACTCAAACAGTATATTTCACTTTGTGTTTCTATGGGGGTGCAAACGACTGAAATCTTTACTTAATGTACACTAAACTGATCTTCTGTAAAAAAAAAAAAAAAAAAGAAAGAAATTATCAATTCCCAACTTGACTCTCACTGGGATTAAACATGACGATAGGTCTGATCTGATTTCATCATCATTTAAAAAAAATCATCTATTATTTTTCACTTTATGTTTCTGTGTGGGAGCAAACTGTTGAAATACTTACTTAAGGTATACTAAGCTGATCTTCTGTATATTAAGATAATCGAAAATGAATCTTGATGTGAATGGAAGGGGAGAGGGAGTGGGAAAGGGGAGGGTTGTGGGTGGGAGGGACGGTATGGGGGGGAAGCCATTGTAACACATGAGTCGTACTTTGGAAATTTATATTCATTAAATAAAAGATAAAAAAAAAAAAGAAACAAAAGCTAAAATTAGAAGAATACAAATTGGTATTGTATAATTTTCTTTTTTAGACTTAAGAATAATTTTCAAATCATGTAACCAACCCCTTAGCTTACAAAGGATAAAATTAAGCTCGAAGGAGTTGTGACTTGCCAAGCTCATATTGCTGAACAAGAGTAACTTCAAGTGATAATGTAAACCTAAGTTTTGGTTGTTACTTTAATTGATTAATTCACAAAAAATCCTAGCAAATTAGAATATTCTTAAAATTATATCATGTAGTCTTGTTGTATGCAATTCCTAAGTTGATTTTGTTTCTGTACTTTGAGTTCTAAATATTGTATTTTTTATATACCATTAAAGGTTTACACAGAGGAGTAATTTATAAGGCATTTAAGTATGCTATTAATGACATTGAGAAGAAAGCTACTATACATCAACAAACACGCTTTCTTTACACATAGAATATAACGAAACAGTCAGTATCATCACAATTCTTTGATTTTAAATGCATGATTCTATTAACAGTATTTATTCAATTATTTTGTACACTGTATGGTCTACATACAGTGTTCTCTTAAGATACACACAAATTTGAAGGAAATTACAATCTTATAGACAGATAGCCATAGGAAATTATATCATGTGTCAGAAAACATGGTAAAATCGAATGCATATATTTATGCATGTGTATAATATTGAGAAATTACATTGATTTACAGTGTTGTAAACCATTGATCTTAGAAATGGTTTACAGTGACTTGTCTTTGAATAACTCGAATGAATAAATAGAATTTAGAACAGTGCTTGATATATAGAAATGTTCAAGTAATGTGTTACGTGTAGTGCAACTGTTTTAATGATCATTGTGGTTATTGAAGTCGTGTGGGTGGGGAGATGGTGGAGTAGCAGGAATGAGCCAAGGAATGCAGAGAAAAGTGTCATTGATGGTGCATTCTGGAAGGAGTAATGAAGGTAAAGAAGCACATTTGGTCCCTCGGAGAGAAACTCAGCCAATTGCTACCCCAGATCCTAATGTGTTATGAATTCTCTCACACCTCCTATGGGGTAATGGTGAGGCAGGTATGGATTGGGGAAGTTTAAATGAATTGTTACTCCTACATTCTGCCTCATTTCTATTTTTGCCTTTCTCATATAAGTACAGTGAGTTATTTTGAAATATGATCTTTAGTAATTATCACAACTTGTAAAATAATTGTATGATTGAGGTTTTCTGATTCTGTGTGTGGGTGGATATTGCAGTGGTTGTATACAGATACAGGTTGACTCATAGTGTTACTCACCCTAGTTGTGGGTCTGCTTCTCCGTGAGTAGAAATAGAAACATCCACCAGGAGGAATTGTCACACAAAGTAATTCATTTGTAGCAAATAAGAGTAAGCATTTCCAGTGCTGTGGCTCTGTGAGTGGAAGGAATTGGGCATCTTTTATCTTACGGGAAGTGAAGACAGGAGAGGAAATACTTGGCTTCACATGTAAGGGTGGGTACATGCTCTCATAGGTGAGGTTTACAGACCTGTTTAGTCGTATATCAGGTGCTATGTTAAGAAGGCTTAAGCTTCTCCTGAGGCAGAGATCTTAGCACTAAAATTAGGGAAAGGTTAACTCTTGGATGTTTGTGTATGCTTAGTTGTCATGGCTCTGGTTATAACTGGTACCAGCTAAATTCTAAAGTTGGTCAAAGCCACCTATTCTATGAATTGAATCAACCTGTTTCCTCTGTCCAGTCCTGAAAGACAACTTTGGATGAAATGTTACCCTTTTGTCTTCCTACCCAGGGGGAGGGCTCCCTTGTTACCTGGGTTGTTGATGGGATATTCACTGTTGTTTTACTACTTGATTTAGATTTCCAGGGCTGTCATAACAAAGTACCAAAAGTTAGGTGGCTTAAATAAGATAAATGCTCTCACAGTCTGGAGGCCCAAACTCTGAGACCAAGGTGTTGGCAGAGTCTATTTCTTTTGAGATTGTGAAGGGAAGTTGTTCCATGCCTCTCCCCTAGCTTCTCATTTGCTGGCATTGACTTTCTTTTGCTTGTGGAAGTATCCACTCTGTCTTCATCTTCACACAGCAGTCTCCCAATGGAACATGTGTATCTGTGCTCAAATTCCCCTTTATTTATAAGGAAACCAGTCAGGCTGCAGCAAAGACCTATCCTCATCACATCTGTAATATTTACGTTTCCAAATCAGATTATATTTTTTTTAAGATTTATTTATTTATTTGAAAGCCAGAGTTACAGAGACACAGAGGCAGAGGGAGAGAGAGTGAGAGAAAGCGAGAGAGGGCTTCCATCCATTGGTTCACTCCCCAAATGGCTGCAATGACCAGAGTTGGGCCAATCTGAAGCCAGGAGCCAGGAGCTTCTTCCAGATCTCCCACAGGAGTGCACAGGCCCAAGGACTTGGACCATATTCTGTGCTTTCACAGGTGTATTAGCAGGGAGCTGGATTGGAAGTGGAGCATCCAGGACTTGAACCAGTGCCCAGATGGGATGTTGGCACTGCAGGTGGCAGATTTACCTGCTACACCACAGCGCTGGCCCCATCACATCACATTCCAGCATACCAGGATAAGACTTCAATGTGTTAAAGTACACTTGAACCAGTAACACTGCCGGTGTGTAAAGGATCATTTTGTTTAATGCTCTGCTCACCCATTGGCGTCTCTTTTGCCAAAATGAGCATATGTGAAACAGGTTTGGACTCAGTTGACCCATATCCAATATTTCTTAAGGCATAAAATTATCCTTGGAGGTTACCAAGAATCCTATTTCACAGATAAATATTCTAAGGGTGGGGCAAGGTATGGATGTCCCAGGTCTCAATGGTTAATCTGTGACAGTAAACAGTCTTTAAAATGAAAGCTCTGAATACAAGATTCCTGTTTAAACATTACTAAAATCACCATTTTCTAAATTCATGTGCCCAGGGAATTCTTTTTCTGATCATTCCCATTTAAACCTGATCTTTCCTTCTCTACTCTATTGTAAACAAAAGGAAAAGTTAAAAACAAATGTCAGGGCCAGCACTGTGGCCTAGCAGTTCATGCTGCCGCCTGCAGTGCTAATATCCCATATGGGCAGTGGTTTGTGTCCCGGCTGCTCCTCTTCTGATCCAGCTCTCTGCTGTGGCCTGGGAAAGCAGTAGAAGATGGCCCAAGTCCTTGTGCCCCTGCACCTGCATGGGATACCCAGAAGAAGCTCATTTCTCCTGGCTTCAGATTGGCCCAGTTCCTATCATTGTGGCCATTTGGAGAGTGAACCAGTAGCTGGAAGACCTCTCTTTCTCTGCCTCTGTAACTCTGCCTTTCAAATAAATATATAAATCTTAAAAAAAAAAAAAAAAACAAGCATCATACTCTACATTTGCATTTCTCCAAAAATTATATAATGGTAGAGTTATATTCCAAAAAATAAAGTTGTTTTCTCTAGTCACATATGTTACAGAAATTCATGTAACTATTTCTTCCTTTTGTAGATTAAGAAAATATTTTAAATATTTGAAATGGAAACATCTAAGCTGTGTCACTTAGTTAAAATCAGTTTAGCTACATTTATCTCACAGTGAATTTGCATTCTTAGGTCATTCATCTTAATATACTGAGAGACTATCTTTGAGCATGTCATTCTTCACCTATTTTCCTTACACAGTTTCCTAGGTATATTGTTATCACCTACTTATACAATCTGTACAAAATAGTCTTCACTGTTGAAAACCAGTCTCACTTGCATACAGTGAATAACAAATCCAGATGAAAATATCATTCATGTGTCATTGTGTTCAGTTTGAACTATCATGGCATACAATCCTTTGATATTATATCCCTTTAATATTATATCACGTATTCTATCTTAAAATTGGCTTTTGCATTCTCAATAAATGTAAAAATACTTGAATGATAACAATCTAACACTGGGATAATTACTAACTTGCTGTTATCTGAGCACAGATTCCAAAACTGAATCTCATGATGTGCAACAAGATAGACCACTGGAGACTAAACATGGATACACTGGTGCATAGGACCAAGTGTTCACTTCAAGGAAAGGAGTACCATATCCATGTAGTAGTTACAGTAGTTACCGAATATTAGCTGTTTCTAGAGGACTTCCTAAAATCAGTTTACGTTATGTTGACTTTTTCATTTATGTGAAATAGCACAATCTAGCAGAACAAACATTAGGTGTTTAGTAGTCACTTCCCTTGTTTATATTTACTACTTCTTAAATGCTTATTACATGATTTGAAAGGTGTTCAATATTAAATGGGTCACATCACACCACTTTCCTCCTGTTTTCTGCATTAATTTCCTTATTGAGAATCTCTGAAACAAAGACACAGAAAGTCAAATTGACATCGATGGCTGCCTTTGATAAAAGTGTGTGATGAAAAATTATCCTTCCTTGACTATTCTATGCTACTGTCTGTTTTCCAAGGAAGAAATAGAATAACAATGATGACAGAAGGAGTTTGGATTTAGAGATAATAAATATGTTATATAGATATGACAATGCCATATGAATACAGTAAAGCATGAATTTCAAAAGAATTGGTTATATATATATATATTTATAATATAATATTTTGGGGGCAGGCTACTATAGAAAAAGAATTATAGGAATTTAGAGAATGGATCCAGGTTGGGGTTAGTCCTGAGCCCACACAGTCCTATCTCCTTGGTCCTGACTCCCTTTCTTCCCTGTGAGTTAAAACACCTTTTATTTTCCACCTCAAGAGGGCAAGAGTGAGAGAATCTAACAAATGACCTCCTAACTCAACCTAGTGTGCCTCTTAGAATGACTCCTCTTCCTGAGTAAATCTGTCTGGTGAGGCCTGAATTATAGTGCTGTTAATACAGAGCTTAATTAATGTCCATACGTAAATAGTTGTATGACACATACTAAATGTATTTTAAAAATGCTACTTAGTCAAAAGCATATGTAAAATATTCTCTACATGCCTCCATGCCTCCTACTGCAAGGCCCCGCTTGCTTCTCCTTTTAGCAAAGAACCGTAAATCTAGAGTTGGGTGTGCCACTGTTGTGTCCTGGGTTCCTGGAAGACAGTATATCTAAATGTGCTCTGTCTCATGTTGCTCTCCACAAATTTTATGAATAGTAATTGCACATATTTCTTGGCCTCAGTGTAAGATTTTGATTCATGTGTACAATGTGAACTGGCCAAATCAGAGTGATCAGCATTTCCCCTTGTTTTACTCCTCAATCTCCCTCCTATGTCTACAAGGAATCGATCTTACCAGCAGGGCGCCCATCTTGATTTTCCTGTCTAGTTTCCCTCCTTAAATTTCATTAGACTCATTACTTCTCATAAAGTCCAAGAAAGATCCTAACTTTGGTTAAATTCAACATGGGACTGACCCACTTAACCCTGTGTTGTTGGAGGGAGGGAATATGGATCTCTTGCCAACTTGTGTTCTTGACTTGACATGATGTCTAGTAGTTCCAGTAAGCTCCTCAAGTCCATTCAGCACTATCTAGCCTACTTTCCCTGTTGACAGTTTTCTAAATTTATGTAGTCTTACAATTATTCCTATTTCACTGAGAAATTAATCAGAACCAACTTACATATCATATCCACCTGTCTGTCTACATCTACATTTGTAAGGATTAATGCCTTCCTTTTGAAGCAAACTTCTCCAGCTATACTTTCCTGGACCCCATGTGTGCTGTTATCTATGCAATGATGTTGTTTTAGCCTGCTGTTACACTTGGTAACACTATGTTATTTTCCATTTATACTGAATCATTATTGCCATTATAGAAAGATGGTCTAAGTATCATTTCAAGTAAGTGAACTACCTCTCTATATGTTCTTCTCTAGCTAAATCCCATTCAGTCTTCTCCCTTTGCACTCATTTTCCTATAATCTTTGCACCAGTCCTTCCCCTTCTATTTTGTCTTGAACCCTCTTCAGACAATACCTTCATTATGCCACCAGTATGGCTCTTGGAAAGGTCAGCAACAACATCCACTTTGAAAAAAATGCTACGGTTAATCCTTGGTCAAATTGGTATTTGATCTTCCTTGGCAACTTTTATTTTCTGTTGTTTTTTTTCACTTCCATTGAGTGTTTATACATGTATTATCTTGACTCTCTTTATATACCATCAGTAGTTCCTTTCATGGTTGTATTGCCCTACCAAAGCTTTAAATATTAAAGTGATCACATTCTATTTTAGTTGTTATATATATATATATATATATATATATATATATATATATATATATTATCTGCAGCTACAGAACAACGTAAGCTAATTGAGAGCATAAACCAAGCTTTGCGTCAGCAGGGTCTTGCACAGTGGAAAGGGTGAATTATCTCTTACTGAGGAATATAAAGTAGCTATCAGCATAAAGTGAGTTATTTGTCCCCTGTAATTCCTACCTTGCAATCCCAACCATAGTGTCTGCGTTTAGTAACAAACTCCTTCTCCATGTAAGATAAGTGATTTCAATGCAATTGGTTAGAATTGGTTAAAAGCTAATACTTTAGATGTCCTGCAATATATACTACCACAGATTTTAAATAATTGTTAATAAAACTTATCAAATATAACCCACCTACCCAAATTATTTCATCTCTTATCTGGATAGTAACTGTTTTAGAATCTTGTCTTTGTACAGAGGACAAAAATACCATGCTACTCATAAAATCTGCAATCACTTAAGTTAATCATGCTTCATTATTGGGGAATATAATGCTGGCACTTTGTTAAATGTAGTTCACTAAATAATAGATAGTACTTTGTTCAGGGCAGATATCCCCTTGTTCTCAGACATTCTCCACACTCCATAAAACAAAATTATTTTATGCCTCCAGTGTTCACCAAGAAAATATCATAAATATTATTAATATTATTGACCTTCAACTGTCAGAATCAAGTTATAGTATTCCAAATATTCTAAATTCTGGACAACTAATATATCACAAATGGGGAAAATGAAGGAGACTATTTGAGTGATGTGTATAAAGGCAAAAAAGGAATGAATTTCTGTATGCGTATTGTGATGGATCATTTTTGGAAAAATAGAGAAGGGGTTGGAGAAGCAACTGAAAAATGCTAAAATAGACTGAAATTATTTTATGCCTTTGGATTAGTAACATTCTTTTTTCCTAGTTTCATTTCAGTATAAAGCACTTCAGTAGTGATCTTAACAAAAGCATTGAGAAATAGAAAATATAAATTATAGTTTACACAATGCTTTTAAAGACATGAATGCCAGTTTGATGTCAATAATAACTTAAGAATATCTGGAAATGTAGAAAGGTATTATTTCTGAATCATGTAGACAATCAGCCTATTACATTTTTAATGCCTTTGTAATTGACACTTTTTAATGTTTGTTTATTTTCATGTACTTGAAAGGCAGAAAGAGAGAGAGAGAAAGAGAGAGAAAGAGATTAATCTTCCATCCACTGATTCACTCCACAACTACTTGCTACAACCGATTTTAATTTTACACAAATTTTACCATGGTGCTAAGTTGTAACTTGCTTCTGATATAACATATTTAGTTTTGTGAATTTATCCTCCATTTTGAGGAAATGAAGAAATTCTTTCCTGACACTAGATATTAAGTATAGATTGCTTAAAATAAATGAAATTTTTTTTAAAAATCCACATTTCAATTTCAATTTTCTTTATGATCTTGCTATGTTCCTAAAGTGGGATTGTTAAAAATCATCCTTTAAAATGTTCATGGAACAGACATTTAATATAGCAGTTAAAATGGTTATTTGGGATATCCAAAATCAATTTCAGAGTTCCTGAGTTTCAGTCCAGGCTCTGCTCCCAATTCTAGCTTCTTCCTGCTATAGAATCTGGGAGGAGGCATGTAATGACTCAAGTACCTGGGTCCCTGTCACCCTTGCAGTATCCATGGATCAAATTCTTGGTTCATGCTACCATACTGGTCAAGTCTTGGCATTTGGGGGCCATGGGGGAATGAACCAGCAGATGAAAGATTCTCTCTCTCTTCTCTCTCTCCATATATATATAAAATATATACTAATTATATATTATATTATATATTATTAGTATATAATGTATATTGTTAATATATAATGTTTATATATAATAACTCCATATATATAAGGAGTGAGATATAGGTAAAGATATATATATATATCACTATATCTCTCTCCATATATATAATATATGCTAATTATATATTATATTATATATTATTATTATATAATGTATATTGTTAATATATAATGTTTATATATAATAACTCCATATATATAAGGAGTGAGATATAGGTAAAGATATATATATATCTCTCTATATCTCACTCTTTTTCAAATAAAAATTTCAAAAAGTATTTGCCATTGCAAGGAGTTTGAATATTCATGAATATAGAATACACATCTGTAAAACATTTCAGATATTCAGGCTGGGTGTTCCGGCACAGTGGATTAAGATCCCTCTCGGAATGCCCACATCTCACATCAGAACGCGTGGTTTCAGTCCTGACTACCATGCTTCTGATCCACCCTTCTGCTTATGCATCTTGAGAGGCAACAGATGATCGCTGAAGTGCTTGGCCCCCACCCGTGTGGGAGACCCAGATGGAGTTCCTGGTTATAGGCAAATTCTACCTACAGAAATTTGGTTAGTAAAGTGTGTGTGTGTGTGTGTGAGAGAGAGAGAGAGAGAGAGAGAGAGAGAGAGAGAGGGAGAGGGAAGGAGAAAGGGAGGGAGGGAGAGAGGGAGAGAGGGAGAGAGGGAGAGAGGGAGGGAGGGAGGGAGAGAGGGAGAGAGGGAGGGAGGGAGGGAGAAGGAGGGAGAAGGAGGGAGAAGGAGGGAGAGAGAGACAGAAATTTGGTTAGTAAAGTGTGTGTGTGTGTGTGAGAGAGAGAGAGAGAGGGAGGGAGGGAGAGAGAGGGAGAGAGGGAGAGAGGGAGGGAGAGAGGGAGAGAGGGAGAGAGGGAGAGAGGGAGAGAGGGAGAGAGGGAGAGAGGGAGAGAGGGAGAGAGGGAGAGGGAAGGAGGGAATCTTGCTTTCCAGGAGATGATAAATTAGTAAATGAAATATTTAAAAATTTTCAAATGTTCTGAAATAATAGAAAATCGATATGATTAAGGTCCTTGGCAGCAACTAGAACCAAATCTTTTTCTAAACTAAACTCTTAAATTTGCAAAAAGTTAATTAAGCCACAATTCATTTAAAATTGCATAAAGTGATTGCTATTCAGGGGACCATACAGGCACTGTTGATGGCAAGCACTGCATTCCAAATGTGTAAGTAATCCCTCTTATGTTCAAACTGATAGTTTGCTTAGAAAATAAATATAGAATACAAATACTGTTTCATAAGGAGTCTGTATTTCCTCAAATACAATGTGGACATGCTCAAAGTTATTATGTTGGTCTAATTACATTTTCAATTTTCCAATTTTTATTACAATTATATTTGAGAGCTATTTTTAAGAAACACATAATTCTGCCATAATGCTTGCATAGCAGACTACAGTGATCTAATTTTTCATAATGTGCAAGTTATATCTTGGGAGGAATTAGTGAATTTAGGAAAAATAAACTACCACACATCAGTATAATTTTATATGTCAGAGGATGTTCTTCAGGCAAATGCATAGGATCTGGGAATTAGTCTTCATTCTAGTGCTTCATTTTTTCTACATGAGGGGCCTTCAAAAATATTACTGAAGTGCTAAGTTCAAGGCAGAGAACAGTCACAGGTGCGACAAGAGAGCTGTCAGGTAGTCACATTAAAAATAGAAATTTGTTGTTAATGAAGCTTAAAATTAATTAGAAGCAGTAGGGTATCAGTTGTTATCTACAGTTTAAATTATTTGGAGTTTGTAAATGTTGGGCATTGTCTAAAATCTGCAAATAATTTAAAATATAAGGATAATAATATGAAAATAGGCAGGATAGGAATGATCAATGAGAGGACATCTGTGAAATGAGTGCTATCATTACCCTGGTTTCTACCTGGGCAAGGCAGAAGAAGGGATGACCACATGGAGCCCAGCAATTCTGATGGGTACCTAAATTTAAGGGAGGTGTGGAAGCTGGAATTGAGGAGTAGAGTACTGAGGAGTACTGAAGAGATTAATCTCTGTGAGGAAAAAACACTGATTGTTCCTCGGATAGTCAATATCACCCAGCTGTGCAATAGAACACCAGAAGGTATTTGTCATATGTAGCTGTAACTCAGTACCCACTCACCAACCGTTCATTCCCTATCTCCCCAGCTCTCCACGGTATCTGGTAACACATTCCTCTCTTAACTTTTATGAGCTAACATTTTTAGACTCTGCATGTGAGTGAGATCATGCTCTATTTCTCTGCTCGGCTTATTGTACTTAGCATGTTTTGTGTATTTCCAAAGAAAAAAATAATAAAAAAGGATTTTGCATGGTTTCATCATGCAAATGACAAATCTTCGAGTGATATTTCTGCTTATCCTGATTTGAGCATTCCACAAAATATACATACATGGAAACATCACATGGTAACTCATAAATATTTACAATGATTATATGTCAGTTGAAAAGGACTCCTCCTGTCTTTAACTGAATATCATTCTCTTTACAAAGTAGGTAGAACTCCAGGAGGCTAAGCAAAAACAAATTTCACTGGAAAGGACAATTACAGGGATTTTGTAAGCTGGAAAAACTCAAAGCCTGTCAAGGGTTGCAAATCCTTCCAGTTTACTACAAAGCATAGAGGAAATATTGTCCATAAGGGGCATTCAGTAGATGATCCCAAAAGGTCTCATCATAGTAGAGATATTGAACTAGATCTAGAGAAAAGACTAGTATAGATCCACTGTAAAATTTCCTAAAAATATTCAAGAAGTGATCAAGCTGATCAACAAATAACACACCAATATATACTAAATAAATAACCATTCTTTGTTGCAATTACTAGAATATAACATTGTTGGTTGATGACATAAGGATTGATTCTGTAGTAAAAGAAGCAAAGAATCCCAATAAAGATCTTTAAATAAATATGAAATTGCTTCATCTTAAGGAATTGTTCTTTCTCCTCCTCCCCAATGTTTGTCTTTGCCCATTTACTATTTGTTTTTCTCTTTTAAAGCTAAGTAAAAGCCTGTGTTTTTTAAAAATAGAAAATGCTTTTATGAAAATAAAATCTACCACAGTTCCATCTCTGTGCTTTTTTGTAAGCCCCTTTGTTATTTCTAGAATCATAAACCTCAGTTATTACAGGGATAGTAACAGCTGCTTACATAGTGCTCTCGTCTCCATTGCCGCTATCTGGCTCTATTTTTGTCTTTCTAGTCATGCAAAGCTTTTTAATAATAATAATTAACAGATTGAGGAATTTATCAAAATAAGTTAAACTTAGGGTTTTCGTAGGCAATGTTTACTCCCACATAGTGAATTTCCCTCAAAATGAGATTTAGAGTATAAAATAAATGTAACAAATTACAATTTTATTATTTTTTCAAATATAATATGACAAATTTGATTTATGAAAGGTTAGCATAAAAGCACTGGTATGGTTTGATATTTTGAAAGGTCAAAATACTAACTTTCTAGTTTATTTTTCATAGTATCAAATGATTTACTTATTTAATTTTGCAAATCAAAGTGTTTTGGAGGAAGAATGAAGTATTAGAAATTGATTTTCAAAGTGTACACACAGTTTATTCCAATCAGAAATCAAAGTCCTTAAAAAATGCTGTATTCCATTATATTCTGTGTTGCTAAAGGTAATGTACAAAAAGCAAACAAACAAACAAAAAAAAAAACTTTAGACCAGAAGACATACTATAGCAAATTCGCATTTAGCCACATACTGTTGGTTTCATATTGAGGTAGGTAAATGGGGGTATTATTCCTAGTTATAATATAAAGTTAAAATCAGAATGGAGTGAGCGTAGCTAAAAGCTAAGTGCAGATCTCTTGCTTCTGTACATATTAGCTTTGCTGGCTGACGGCTAAGGGTGCATCTTGTGAAATTGTGAGCCCAAATTCCCAGGAACTAGGTTTACAGAATTTGTCCTTCACTCTTACCTTACAGCCATATCTTGGATCTGTTACTGGATTTAACTGTTATCTTACAACTATAATCTGTTTTTTTTTTGTTTATTTTTCACTGCACACAAGGGGTTCAGTTTGCAATTGTGAGCCCTAGTGGATGTAATACTATAAAAACCTGTGTAACTCACTGTTGGGGGCGGCACTCTAAGGAGTGTCGGTCCCGATCTGTTGCCTTGCCTCTTTCCCTCTCATTTTCGACAAAATTCAAGTGTGACTGTCACTGGTTTTTGTAATACTCTATTTTAGCTGATGAGTGGATGCAACAATAAATTAAAAATTAAAAATGACCCAATTTATATTAAGTAGTTTAATTGGACATTATATATTTTATTGTTATTTTGAAACTTGGGAGTAAGTCTGTTATAATTGCTTCCTAGCAAGCTTTGCATTCTGTAAAACTGATTACTTTCAATCTATGTTAGAAGTATGAAATTAGATATGTATAAGAATATGAATATAAATAAAACATCACATTGCAAAAACACATATTCACAAATACATATGCTTATATGTGTAGGTCCTGTTGCAAATAGGACACCAAAACCACATCTAACCAGAGTTTAGTTGAAAACACATTGAATTCCCCACTAAAAGGCAGTTCATAAAAAATAGTTTATTTCTTATTCATTTTGATGATGGAAAAATAATATTCAGAGTTTGCCACAATTAATTTCTTTCCCATGTACGTTTCATACTTACAGCTGTATCTAAAACTTTTTCTAGCATATTTAGTAGCAAATTCTATCCAAGATACAAGTTGTTTGCCATTTTTACCTCTCAAATTATTTTTCCACTGCCTGGACATCAAAATATTCAGTTTATTAGAAACAGAAGAAGTCCTTTTGTTTTGCTTTGGTATTAATATCCTTGAAGAATGAAAGCGAGACACATTTTCTCAAATATGTTGTGATTCCAGATGAAATTAAACAAGCATTCAAAGTCCATCCTGAATAAATTTCTAATCAGATATACATGGATATATTTGAAAAGTTATTCTCTGCGTAATTCAACAAATGTTACTTTTTATTAACTTTGTTAACTATATTTTGATAATTCTGAAGATCTGCGACACAGCTTAGACATATTTACCCTAGTTTTCCATATTTCTATATTAGGAATGTACATTTCATAAAGCTTATATTAATTTCCTAACCAAAATCAGAAGCATGAAAAAATATATTTCAAAATAAATTATTCAATAAAGTTTTGATACTACTAGTCACTGTAGGGCCAATCTTCTCACTAACTGTTCCAGGAGAGTTCACTGTGCCTTGATATCAGATCCGAAAATGGTAAACAAGCTGCTCTGCTGTGCATTTGAAATTGGTACTTCAGGGAAACGTAATTAACTTAGCAGGTACACAGAGGCTCATCGTTTCATTGTCATACATAGAATTTCCAGTTTTACTTCTGTCATTCTCTTCTTAATGCATACTATATGTCTGTTTGTTAAAATTAACTATTAACAGAGATTGTATTTCAATGAATATTTAATAATCTAATATTTGATCCTAAAAAAAATAAACAAACAACATTCTTAGCCAGGAAAGTAAAAATTACACTAGATAAGACTAGAAAAGGGTCCAGGAGATTTTTTAGTCTTAACAGTTCATTATATTTCTTATATTCACTAGTGTTTTATATATCTTGTGTATGTATGTGTGTGCTCATAATATTAGATGCTCTTTTATGATACTGTAAAGACTCATTAGCTATCAAAGTGAAAAAAAAAAGAATGTAAAAATAGTAATGCCTTTCTCAAAACATACACCAATGAATGGTTCTCAGATCTAGCACTGGGTTGTGGGAAGCTGTGGGGAAGACAAGGAACAAAACTATCTCTATCTTTGGATGGAAAGAGAATTTTATTATTTCTTGATGCTTTAGAACTGAATTGAGTCTTTACAGATTTCCAAACTGATGTTATAACTTCTCTAAAATTAATCCCCCTTTTGATATCAGTGTATCTTGGGAAAAATCAATCCATTCTTGTATGAGTTCTTTTATATATTTTGTATAAAAAAGCTTTCTAATATTTTAGACCACAAAGAATATCTGTGTGTCTAAATTCTGAGTCACATCTCCCTCTCATCTGAAATATTAGTGACACCAAGCACACCACAATCTAGCCAATAAGGAAGCATGAAGCAAGAACTTTTTTAAATAAAAGACCTAATGATGATGCTGAGTTTTAAATTTTAAAGATAATGCAGCATGGACAATTTGAGGCTTTAAGGAAAATTGTCCAGTATATGTACTTGTTTTATTTTACTGCTTTTCATAGTACATGGACACTTGATTGTCTCAAAAACAGAGGCAGAGCAGTATAGCAGACAGCTAAAAAACAGATCTTTATGTTTTTAATTGTAAAGACATTTCTTCAGAACAATGAGAGTCATTGATACATTCTGATAACCTTCCAACTAAGTAACAACAGTGATTAAAAGACGCATGATGAGGAATACATCTCATTTCAAAAAATGTGAAGGGAATTACATTTTTTTTTGACAGGCAGAGTGGACAGTGAGAGAGAGAGAAAGGTCTTCCTTTGCCTTTGGTTCACCCTCCAATGGCCGCTGCGGCCGGCGCGCTGTGGCTGGCGCACCGTGCTGATCCGAAGCCAGGAACCAGGTGCTTCTCCTGGTCTCCCATGGGGTGCAGGGCCCAAGCACCTGGGCCATCCTCCACTGCACTCCCTGGCCACAGCAGAGAGCTGGCCTGGAAGAGGGGCAACCGGGACAGAATCCGGCGGCCCGACCAGGACTAGAACCCGGTGTGCCGGCGCCGCAGGCAGAGGATTAGCCTAGTGAGCCTCGGCGCCGGCTGGGAATTACAATATTTTTCAACATAAGACACATAAAGACATGTAATGATTTGCCTGTACTCAAAAGAAAAATTAAAATGGTGCCAACCTCAGTCATTTAGTTAAGTGACATTTTTGATAAGCATGATAGTAAATTGATATTTTCAGGAACAGTAAACAAAAATTATATCAAAAATGGAGGAATTAGAATCACATTACTTACACTAGATAAAACTGGAAAAGAATCATAAGTTCCCTGAAAAAAAAGTAACTTTCATATTTGTAATTTCAGTGATAAAAATGATGTTAAAAAAAAAAAACAAAACTACTTGGGAGGATATTTCACCCTCCGTAGCCTTCCCATTCTTCAAAGTTTAGCTTATTTATCATACCGCTTTTGGAATTCTACTTTTCCACACTAAACCACATACCAGTTTGAAACAGTATAGCTAATTCTACTCAGAATTTAGCATTTGGTCAGACCAAGAAGGCATGGAAATAATTGGTCCTGAGAGACAAAAAAACACAGTAAGAAGTTTTCAGGAAAATAGAACCAGGCAGCTTGTACCAATGAACTATATTTTATAAGAATGATCTGTGATACGGACACTGAAATCTGGAGATCAGAGTAGCTTGGCAACGGGGCAGGAGAAAGAGCAAGAGCAAGAAAAGAGATGAAATTTGGAAGCTAAGTTTAAAATCAGTGGGTTACAGGAAAAACAGAAAACATGCAGTAAGGCATAACTCAACTCCAGGAATCATGATTCCAGCCAGCACAGTGCACTTAGCTTGCATAATACAATCTTCAGAATGGAACCCCAGTACCCCAATAAACAATGCAAGTGTTAAACCTTCTGTACAAATACACTGCATACAGTTGTTCTATAATTGCCTGTGTGGGCCAAATTAAATATCTCAGTAATGTCTATATAAGTTTATTCACAAAATTACCTTGTTCCTTTTGCGTTCCAGCTGAAAGGAATAGGTAAGAGAATGGAACAGTTGGGGAAGGTGAGATAAAATTATAGCTAGTGAAACTGTATTTTTTTTGGAACTGAATATAAATGAAAACGTCTGCTTAGACTGTGGCATTAATTATCTTTGTCTTTCAGAAACATCTTTAGAGTCTTCCTCCCAAGAGAAAATCCAGTTTTGTTTACTCATAAACTATTGAAAACACCTTAAATGTAACAGCTAGATTTCCCATTCCCTGCCACATGGTTCTGGTCAAGGTTTGATTGTCATTCCCTTTCAGCTTAATGAAAACTTTATTGAACTCCAAATCCTGTATATCCAAGACAAAACATCTGTCAGTATCTCCAGTTGTGTTTCACCCCCCCATCCCATTCCCACATTTTCATAGCTGTTGCCTCATCACTCCTGGATAGGGAGAAATGTCACCTGCTTAGTGACATGGATAAACTGGTCACATGGCATTCAGTACCTGATGGTAATAACCTCTGTAAAAGAGTCGTTGATTAAATAATTGGAGCTAAACTAAGAAAATTAAGATTTACCAACTGTATGGAAGACTAGGAAGAAGAATTTTCTACCTGTGTGCACAGGGACACAAACTCCATTTAGTGATCCCCAGTGATTGCATAATACCTGAACCTGTATTTCAAGTGGGGGAAACCAGTCATTAATTTGGTCTCCTCTTAAGCTCTCAGTGACTTGAATCTTAACAGTCATCCTGAGAAACATTCAAATATTTAAGGAAATATACAAACAGATCAGGTAGTCCTCTGATAATCTCTCAACAGATCTACATCTAATTACCCATAGGAAGTAACTAATTAATTATTTGTACATGTTCCTTGAGTATGCTGAGTTCTATGAACTCCCAAGGCCACAGAAAATTACATTTCCCCATGTTAGGGGTCAAAGTGTTTAGTATCTCCTCCCAAGTGTGAAATAGTGTGTAACTCAGGGAAATCTCTTCTCAAATCAGAGAATCTAGACTTGACATTGAACTGGTGGGAGCCCTAGTAGGGATGGTATGCATGTCCTTCAGAACTCAGTGGCCTTAGTGGCCTCAATGAAAGCTATTTAGTATGATTTTATGAATTTTTTAGTTTTCATGGATTTGGATTATATATACATATCCTGCAGCTGGTATGTCTCACCATTATCCAGTCCCTCTTCAATGTTTATTTCTTTCATCCAGTAAACCTAACTGGAAACTGGATAATTTTGAATCCAAGATAGATTCGAGGTTCATATATTTGAATGCATGAATATTTATTTAATCTAAGTTATTAAAAAATCGACTAACAAGAGGATAATACAGAATTACAGATGTAGTTAGAGAAAGGGTTTCACATTATATCATCTATTATTTGTGGAGGAGCTTCAGAAGGTCAGTGATTGCGTGAGCTCAGAGAAACAGAAATGAAGATTCTACCAGTCAAACCAAGGCAGCCTTAGGGCACATAAAAACTCAAGGGTGAACTTCATTAGAAAAAAATTATATTTTTGTAATATTAGGTGTTTCCATATGTTTTTCTCCCCAGATGTTCATTGATAGAGTATTGCTTTACCTACTACCCCCAAATTAGGTTATCCCTAAAACCTCTTTCATGAACTACCTAATTTAATTTCTTGTACAGTTGATTGGGAATCCTGATCATAAAATCTGATGATGGTGTTAATTTGAACAGTGTACAAAGAGTAACAGGAAAAATATCTAGGTTCAGTGAAACTGCCTTCATTTTTATTTTAGTGGCATTTTTTATGATCCCACTAAGCATTTATAAGGAATTGAGTTTCTTACCAGTTGCTGAGTAGACAAAAATTCTATCTGGTTCTATTTATTTTAGTGATTTTACTGTGTTTGAGAATACCATACTGATTGGAATGGCACAGTGGAAATTCCCCACATAGTGCCTTCTAAATTTCTGCAAAAAGTAAGAACCCTAAAACCACAGAATCTCTTAACTTTCTATTTGGACAGTAAATGTATCCAACAAGATACACACACACACACACACACGAAGGTAATCAGAAAAGTTTGAGGGAAAATGGAATAAAATAGTGTTTATTTTGAATAAAAATCATGAAATGCATATTTCTTCAAACTGCCATGTTTTCGATGAACTTTTTGAAGATCCTTTCACATATAAACACATTAGCATACACATGTACACTCTAATTTGCCACATTTTAAAAATTTGGGACATTAGACACAAAGGATCCATTTTAAAAACTATATTAATTGCATCAGAAATAAATATAAAAATGCATGTAAATAACACAGCAAGGGTATTTTTAAAGTAGTTATTACAATCTGACATGTCATTTCTAAAAAATGCTAACATACTAACCCTAGAGTTTTGATGGAACATATTGTCTATAATTCAAGATTTACTTTTAGTAGATCTTATATATTCTTGCTTAGAAATCATTGAAGAAATTACTCAGAAGATGTACAGTTATTTCACATCACAAAATTGTGGGTCTTTAACCTTGTCTTTGCTCCCCTTTTCCAAAAATTTGATAATATTTATATTTATATCTTTATTATTAAAATGTCTCATTGGGCCAATCTGTGGTTAGGCAGATTTTCTGTAGGCAGTATAATTAATTTATAAGGGATAAACTCATTCAATGAAACTTCAGAAGTTAAAAAAAAAAACCTTCATTTCTTCAGTGTCTAATCATATATATATTCAAATGAGGAAGGTCATGTACCTGGGCTAATTAAGTCAGTCAGGTATTGATGTCTTTTCGTCTAATGACAAATAATGCTTTCTTTATTAATTGGCTTTTAATGTGAAAGAGATAAGCATTCACTTTAAATTTCTAAATCTCTTTGTGTTGACAGCATTAGTAAATCAATTTCTAAATAAAAGGCCTTTATAAATACTTTATAAATTTACAGTTGATGATTTAATTTTTATTTATACATAAAATTTCCCTATGGTTGTTTTCAGTTTTAAATGGTCAGTTAAGAATACTTTCAGGAAAAATATTTTGTATGTGTGTGCATGTTTGAATTTATGATTGTATCCACAACTGGTTTTATAAATCACTCAATGTATTTAATTAGACAACATTTACATAAATTAAATTTCAAGGCATTTCCAATATAAATGTATTGTTCTTGTTCATGACTCTAGAAATATATCACCTTCATTTTTCTGAGGTCTGTTCAATCTGTGCTATTTTGATGCCTTGATTCATCAAAGTCATACTACTATGCTCTTTAGAGAATAATCTGTTGGCTTTTGACTAGGGATATGTGTTTTCAACTATAAACTTGAGAATTGGAGAATTTCAGAGAGAAATATTAAGAAGGTAATTTCTCAAGTTTCAAGTACCTTTTCTGCAGTAAAATTTAGAAATCCAAATTACTATATATTATGAAAGTATCATATTTTTACATAGAAAGCCTTTGCAATAAAAACTACTTTAATATTCAAGCATGCTGCACAAATAAATATTACCTTAAGAAATAGAATACATACACTTTCAGTTGCTTGTACTAGGAGAATAAAGTTGATCATCACTCTCATGTTGATTATGTTAAAAATAACCTGAAACTCAAATTTAGAATAAAACTTCAATAATTTCTCCAAAATATTTCTTGTCAAGTAAGTAAAAATATTATGTGAAAACACAGAGATATATGGTATTGAGATGAAGTTTATTATTTTAAATAGACAATTCCTTAGAAAATAAACATAGGAAGACATATACAGACATGGACAAGAAGTAACAAAATCTCTAAAACTAAAAAAAAAAAACTAAAGATACTCAAAATTAAGACTATGCATCATCATAATAATAATTTATATCTTACTATATATTTTTTCTTGGTTAGAAAATCTAGTTTCTGAATTTTGTGAGTATCTTTGATAATAGATTTGAAAGGTAATCAAACAGTAGAGTACAGACTGGAATGTGCTGAAGGATCAGACTCAGAGAATTAACATCAAAGAAGTGAAGCTGGACTCAGAAAACACACATATAGCCATGCAAGAACAGTGGCCTGAAATATACACCTCATTGGTACATGGCTGATTTCTTTGGAAACTCGGTCACGTTCAAGAAATCCTTCAAACTCATTAGACAACTAAATTTTGTGGGTTTCTTTGTGGATTTTTGTTTGTTTTTTAGCTAGAAACTTTTTTTAAGGTATGCAAACTTCATGCATTTCATGCATACTTAGGAACATACTGATTCTTCTGATTCTACCCTCCCTCCAGCCCCCACTCCTAACCTTTTTCCTACTCCCTCTCATATCCCCATTCTTATTTTTTTACAAAGATTTGTTTTCTTTTTAAGATTTTATTTATTTATTTGAGAGTAGATTTAGAGAGAAAGAGTGAGAGAGAGGCCTTCCATCTGCTGATTCACTCCCCAAATGGCTGCAACAGCCGGAGTTAGGTCAATCAAAAGCCAGGAGCCAGGAGCTGCCTCCAGGGCTCCCAGGTGGGTGCAGGGGCGCAAGCAGTCAAGGCATTCTCCACTGATTTCCCAGGCCATATCAGAGAGCAGCAGGGACAAGAACTGGTGCCCATATGGGATACTGACACCACTGGCATAAGATTAACCTACTGCGCCACAGTACCAGCCCCAAAATCTATTTTCAGTTAACTTTATATGCATAAGATTAATTCTATACTAAGTAGGAGTTCTACAAAAAGTATATTAAAGAACCCTGTTCTCAACAGTCAAGAGGAGGGCTGTTCAAAATCACCACATCTCAGAGTGTCAATTTCACTCCTATAGATGACATTTTAGGTACTGTATTAGTTACCACAGATCAGGGAGAACATATAGTATTTGTCTTTTTGGGACTGGTTTATTTCACTTAGTATGATTTCCAGTTGCAACCATTTTGCAAACAAGATTTCATTTTTTTTTCTTTACCACTGTGCAGTATTCCATGTTGTGCATATACCACAGTTTCTTAATGCAGTATTCAGTTGATGGACACCTGGGTTGATTTCATAACTTGGCTATTGTGAATTAACCTGCAACAAGCATGGGGTACAAATAACCCTTGCATGTGCTGATTTCATTTCCTTTGGATAAATTCCCAGGAGTGGGATGTGTGGGTCATATGCTAGTTCTACATTCAGATTTTTGATATATCTCCACATTGTCTCCACAGTGACTGACCCTCTCATTATAAAAGATCCTTTTATTACCAGTTATTTTCTTATTTTTTTTTTTTTTTGGACAGGCAGAGTTAGACAGTGAGAAAGAGAGAGAGAGAGACAGAGTGAAAGGTCTTCCTTCCGTTGGTTCACCCCCCAAATGGCCACTACGGCCAGTGCACTGTGATTGGCGCACTGCGCCTATCCGAAGCCAGGAGCCAGGCATTTCCTTCTGTTCTCCCATGTGGATGCAGAACCCAAGCACTTGGGCCATCCTCCACGGCTTTCCCAGGCCCCAGCAGAGAGGTGGCCTGGAAGAGGAGCAACCGGGACAGAATCCAGTGCCCCGACCTGGACTAGAACCCCGGGGTGCCAGCGCCGCAGGCGGAGGATTAGCCTAGTGAGCCAAGGCGCTGGTCACCAGTTATTTTCTGTTATCCATTTTGTCGAATTTTAGTTTATCCACCTTAGCCTTCAGTGACCACTCCATATGATGCATATTTTCCTACCTTTATATTCTAGTTATTTATATCCTTGGATATACAGTATCTCCTGTAGGACTGATGTTGTGGTACAGTATGCTAAACCATAGCTTATAATGCCAGCATTCCATATATGAGCACTGTTTGAGCCCTGGCTGCTCTGCTCTGATCCAGCTCCCTGCTAAAGTACCGGGGAAAGCAGCAGATGGCCCACGTGCTTCAGTCCCTGCCACCCTTGTGGGAGACCCAGATGCAGTTCCAGGATCCTGTGGTTAGGGTTGCCCAACCCCAGCCATTATGACCATGGCGGGGGGTGGGGGGGGCAGTGAATCAGTGAATAGAAGATCTCTCTCTGTCTCTCTCTCTCCCTCTGTCTACCTCTTTCAGATAAATAAATCTTTTTTTTAGATTCATTATTTATTTGAAAGGCAGAGTAAGAAAGAGGGAGAGAGACAGAGAGAGAGAGAGAAAACTTGAATCCACAGGTTCACCTCCCATATGACTGCAGTGGACATAGCTGGGCCAGTCTGAAGCTAGTAACCAGGAGCCAGGAGCCTCTTTGGATCTCCCATGTGGGTGCAGAGGCCTAAGCACCAGGGCCTTCCTGCACTGCTTTACTTATTTTTTAAAGATTGATTTATTTATTTGAAAGAGTTACATAGAGAGAGGGAGGGAGGGAGGAAAGGAGAGAGAGAGGGAGGGAGGGGGAGGAGAGAGAGAGAGAGAGAGAGAGAGGTCTTCTATCCGATGGTTCACTCCCCCGTTGGCTATAAAGGCTAGAGCTGTGCCGATCTGAAGCCAAGAGCTTCTTCCATGTCTCCCATGCGAGTGCAGGGGCCCAAGCACTGGGTCCATCTTCCACTGCTTTCCCAGGCCATAGCAGAGAGCTGGATCTGAAGAGGAGCAGCAGGGACTAGACTGGCACCCATACAGTATGCTGGTGATTCAGGCCAGGGCGTTAACCCGTTGCGCCACAGCACGGGACCCCTGCTCTGCTCTCTTAGGTGCATTAGCAAGGAGCCAGAGTGGAAGTGAATCAGCCAGAGCTAGAACCATCACCCATGTGGGATGCCAGCTCTTCAGGCTTTGGCCTAACCTATACAAATGCATACATACTTTCCATATTACTTCTTTATTTTCAAAGACAGAGCAAGAAAGTCAGAATTAAACTAGTAAAATATTAAAATTAGAACTTTTTCTTTAAGGAATTTGATAGGAGAAAAAGAATGTGTGTATTTATAGAATTTGTTATATTAAAATTGTGGGGAGCAATCCGGACTGGACTGAGTTACTGGAATTAAGACTTATTCTATGCATCTGCTCTCCCACAATATGGTGCTGGGAGAGAAGTAAACAGCTTCCGCACAGCTGCCTCCAGTTCAACTAATAAACTGTAGGACTTGCTCCTGATTGGAGGAGAGCAGCGTACTCGGCGTGTGGGCAGCCGAGTTAGGATTGGCGGAGGAGGACTATAAAGGAGGAGAGAGACAACATGCACCAGGAACATCTAAGGGGAACATCTAGCTGAAGGAACACCTGTGCAGCCCCCGAGAAGAGCCGGCCGGCGGTGTGCCGCTCCCCTGCGGAAGTGGGGAATGTGGCCAGGGGGAACTGCCCTTCCACGGAGGTGGAAGGGATAGTAGCCAACCCGGGAAGAACCAGCAGCAAACCCGGGGAGGGCCGAGCAGACGAAAGAACAGCGCAGGGTCCTGTGTTGTTCCTCCACGAAGAGGGGGAGCGACATAATGGTGCCGTGACTCGGATATGAAGCCTAGGCAGGGCTTAGTGTCGTTCCTCCACGAAGAGGGGGAGCGACAAAAATATTTATCAGTTCTTTTTCGCTCCACATCTTCCTGGTTTTGTTGAAAATTGGAGAGCTTAATAGTCATTGTGTTTTAGTAACTCTGGATACTCACTGCCAACCTGAGATTATTGTTTTTTGTTTTACTTTTCTTTTTCCTTTTCTGACCTCTTAGTGGATTAATTGTACTCTTTTGGTGATAGCTCTGTCCTCCAGATCAGAAGTTCCTGAAGTCACTCTAGGAAGTGCCTGGGCTCGGGCAGGCTCACGCTCCATTTGCTGTCGGTGGTTTTGGCAAGGCTTTCTCAGACTGTCTGACCTTGGTATCTCTGTCTGACCTTGGTATCTCTGCTAACCTGTATGCCTCCGTTTACATCATAATCAGCCAATAGTTGTCATGCAGTTGATCTATTGTTTATCCATGCCTGGGCCATCAGTTACACCATAGTTCAATCCAATTAAATTTGGGCCCCTTTTCAAGGTTATTTATTTATTTATTTATTTGCCAAGCAGAGTTAGACAGTGTGAGAGAGAGACAGAGAGAGAGTTATAGACAGTGAGAGAGACAGAGTGAAAGGTCTTCCTTCCGTTGGTTCACCCCCCCCACAATGGCCACTACGGCCAGTGCACTGTGATTGGCGCACTGCACCGATCCGAAGCCAGGAGCCAGGTATTTCTTTCTGGTCTCCCATGCGGGTGTGGAGCCCAAGCACTTGGGCCATCCTCCACGGCCTTCCCGGGCCCCAGCAGAGAGGTGGCCTGGAAGAGGAGCAACCGGGACAGAACCCGGTGCCCCGACTGGGACTAGAACCCAGGGTGCCAGCACCGCAGGAGGAGGATTAGCCTAGTGAGCCGTGGCACCAGCTCAAGGTAGTCTTAAAAGAAAGTCCTTGAGGATTTTCCTGACCACAAAGGGCTCTTCTTAGCTTTCTTTCTGGACTTCCCTGCTGAACCAGCTGACTTGTGATTCTGTTTTGTTTTCATAAAGCTATTAGCTCAGTCTTAATTGCTGAACACTAAAATCTCATCTTTTTGAGAATACATTTGGCATGAAATAACCACCTATTTCTAAAATCATACCAGTTGGCAAAGAGTTTCAGTATGCTCCATTTTTAAGGCCTTTCTCCTGGGGTAAGCTTCTGAGCCTCAGCTATAGAACTGGTGGTGTTTTAATGTTCTACTTCTCTTGGACTTAAAAGCCTAGTTTATGGTGAGGACGCTGGTTCTGGTAGTGTGTGTGTGTGTGTGTGTGTTTAGTGGAAAGCAAAATAGCAAGGTTTATTAGGGTAGGGACATCCGTAAGAACAGATGGGCGCCTCTCCAGACAAAACCTGAGAGAGTGCCCAGTTGCTCTGACTGGAGGAGAGCGAGGTTACAGGGTTGAGTGGAGAGAATACACCTGGGCAGGCCAGGCGGGCGGTTCAGCAGAGAGGCAGAGGCAGAGGGCTGAGTGCGCGGTCCTCTTGAGGCTGGGGTTTATAAAGGGATGGGTCTTGCCCTCCCACCTCTTCTCCTCCTGGAACAAAGGACTTTTTGGATGTAAATATGAAAAATTCCTTTCTGAGTTTTCCCCCTGAAGTTATTAGACAGGGGGAAGGACGGAAGGGGAAGGACGTTTGAAGTGCAGATACTGGGCTGCACCTGGAAGGTTATGGGATGACTTTGAGATGAGGATGCTGGACCTGGATGTCAGTGCCTTAGGCCTTTGTCACACACACATAAGCTCATTTCTGACTTCCTACCCAACATTCCCCCCTCAAAAGGAATATCCATAATTCTTTTTGGGATAAATGGATGGAGTTCTGTGTTCTGTAGCTACTTCAAAGCTGACATATGGGTGTCGAGATGGATATGGGTATTTCCTCTTGCTAACTGTCCTATGGTATGCGACAGTGGCCTTGGAAAGACTGTCCTGCTCGGTCCAGAGGGCTGCTCAGGTCGTCCAATGGAATGGGCTGGAAGCCTTGTCTGACAACCATTTGGAGTTCGATAGCTTTTATTCTTCAATGTCTTCTTAAAATCCCTTCGTGGTTTCCAAAATGTTACCAGAGAAACAAGGGTTCTTGTCTTCATTCAAGGAAGAATTCAGGCATGAGACAGAATAGTGGAAAGCAAAATAGCAAGATTTATTAGGGTAGGGACATCTGTAAGAAAGGAAGGGCACTTCTCCAGACAGAACCTGAGAGAGTGTGCCCAGTCGCTCAGACTGGGGGAGAGCAAGGTTACATGGTTGAGTGGAGAGAATACACCTGGGCAGGCCATCTGGTATAGTTTTCTTATGCCTTCCAGCTAACAACCCCAACCCTGTGAACGAGATGGAGTGACTGTTTTTAGGGTCCTCTATTCTCATCTTTTCTTAAGTGAATTAGAGTTTCCACTCTAAGAGTCCCTATTCTCTCAGCCTTCTTCACTAGCTTTTAGGTTCTGCAACAAAGAGCCAGGAGAAATAGAAATGTTGGGCTTCCCCTCTTAGAGAATACAGGCTTAATTTATCTCAGTGCAGTCTTAATGATTTTGTGAATTCATTACTGCAGTCAGAGCTACTGTGAGGACACAGAAAAGCAAGACCAGCACCATGCTTTGAGACCCACAGAACTGAGAACTAAATAAACCTCTTTCCTTTGTATATTAAAACAAATCAAAACTTCAAGCATCTGTTATCAGTTGCTCAAATTTGGCTTCAATTTGACATCTGAATTTAGGCAATGCTATTTATTCCTACAACAGAAATTTAATAAGCAATGAACTAAAATCTTTTATGTATCAAGAGAGGACATTTATTTAAAAATGTGGAGATTATCCATCCAGATAAAAATATTATATATTTGTTTAAAAGGTAGGGAGCAAAAGGCTTAGGGAAATGCAGTTGCATAGCCTTGAGGCTAAGCTGAGGAGAGAGGGATCGCTGTCTTCCAGGCCAGTGTGCAGACTGACTGTTCCTTCACACTGAGCTCTGGGAATAGGTTGTAAGTCATAAAAGGATGATGACAGCTTACACACTAAGTCTCTGAGTCTCCCATGGAGGTTTGGTAGTATTTTCTAAAAGATATATTCATTTGTTATAAGCTTCTAGGAAAATTTCTAGGAATTTCTTCTTCTGGACAAAATGTTTGAATCATTGCACACATTTATTGGATGTATGTTTTATATTTACCTTTAATTTTTTATGATTTATTGTCACTTAATTTTGGAGAGGTGAATGCATATGATGAAATTTTAATTAAGAAAAGACAAGGATACAAGATGTTAAGCAACATAATATTAATTTCAAACACTTTTTGCACTAAAATAAAATTATGTATTAATTGTCTTTTTTATTATTTAAAGTGCCCTCAAAGATCAGTGGAAATTTATATATTATATATGTAATTAATATATACACCTACCTATGTATATTTAAATATAATTTAATCCTCAAAACTAATCTATAAACTAACTCACCTTAATACATTGAGTCCTAAAGATGCTGACATTCTAATTTTTGTTTTTGATATATCTTACTTTAATGTTGAACCCAGGTTGTACTGGCTAAAATTTGGAATGTTTGCTGACATCAGTACTGTTTAAAAATGCTGTGTCACAATACAGGCTAAACCTCAAAATGCTTATAAAATTGGCTATCTTAAAGGTAGCAAATGCTTAGCAAGTGACAATATCTCAGTTTTACTACGTTTTGTACTACAGTGTCATTTTCTGTAGAAGTTCTGGTTGATGGGTTATAACATCTATTCCTTTCACCTTGATTTACAGCCTTGATTTTTTTTTCTTAATTTAGTACTTCAAGCACATACAACCATTCTGAAAAATCTGGCTTTAATTTGACAATTCTGAGTTAAGCAATAATATTCACTCATTCCTTCATTCATTCATTATAACTTAAATTTTATCAATATACTATGGATGCATGTATTGATTCTTCATGTGGTACTTCTTAAAAAAGTACAATTTTATGTATCAGTTAAAAGTAAAAATAGGGGGCGGGCACTGTGGCACAGCATTTAGGCCACTGCCTACAGTGCCAGAATCCACATAGAGGCCAGTTCAAGTCCCTGCAGCTCTGCTTCTGATCCAGCTCCCTGCTAAAGCAGTGGAAGATGGCTCAAGTACTTGGGCCTCTGCCACCCAGGTGGGAGATATGGATGAAGCTCCTGGCTCCTGATTCAATTCCATATTTGAAGTAGCATCTAGTATTTAAGTATGTGGAATTAGTCACTCAACTTCTAGTTTTATTATACAGAAATATTTCCTCTAAGCAACATAATACTTTCATTATAAAAGTGAGTTCATTTTTAAAAAAATTATTTATTATACAACTTTCATGTATTTCATAGAAACAGATTTAGGAACATAGTGATACTTACCACCCTACCTTCCCTCTCTCTCGCACACCAGTGCTTCTTCCTCCTCCCTCTCCTATTTCTACTTTTAATTTTCACAAAGATTTGTTTTTAATTTACTTTTAATGCTCGTAAGGTTAACCCTACACTAAGAGTTCAACAATTAGTATGAAGAAAAAAACACTGTTCTTCAATAGAAGAGACAAGGGCTGTTCATGTTTTTATGAAGAAAAATTAATTCGTGAAAATAGAAAAAAATATATCCAAGTGCATTACTCTTTGTATATGGAATCTTTGTCATTTTTAGTGCTTTTTAGACATACCTGAAATGAAAAGTTTAGAAACTGGTACAACCCTAAATGTTCTGATAAAAGAATTGTGTTATATAATCAGTTTAATTTAAGCCTGCATAGAAAATCCAAGTGAGGCAATCATGTACTGTAATTTCATTTCAGGCTATCATTAAAGGTGACAAGCTGCCATTTGGAAGGGTTGACACAAAAGTTACCCTCTAATTTTTTTCAAAAAAGATACTTAGACCTCTCCTTATCTTTTAAAGCAATTATGGATGAAATATTTCTATTTCAAAACTGGCAAATTACAGCCCTGAAATGGAGATAATATCTACTTTTAGATGTGATCGTTTCCCAAGTTAGTTCCAGGTTTCATGAGTCCAACCATTAAACTTGTTTATACAGTTTTATCTGTTATAATGTTGTGTACAAAGAGAAGAACTAAGATTAAATCAGTTCAACTTTCAGAGGAAGGTTAAATTTAAATTAAGTTTTAGTTTGAGTGAAAATTAAATTTCCCCCTTAGTTTGACTTTGTTATTTTTCAACTAAATTAATTGATTTATTTGATTTGCTTATTTGGAAGGGGAGGGCAAAGAGAGAGGGAAAAAGAAAGAAAGAGATATTGATCTTCTATCTACAAGTTTACTCAAAAATGCCTGCAATGGCTGAGGCTGGACCCAGCTGAAGCCGGGAGATTGGAACACATTGCGGGTCTCCCATGTGACAAGGACCCAAGTGCCTCAGCCATCACTTGCTGCTCCTAGTCTATGCATTAGCAGGAAGCTGGATCAGAAATGGGGCTGGGACTCACACCCAAGGACTCCAGTATCTGATGTGGTTCTCTCAAGGTGTGACTTAACCACTGTACCAAATATCTGCTCTACTTCTTTCCAGTTAGTAGTGTCTGTGATTATCATAAACAATGAATAAAACTCCATAAATCATAGAAACTAGAATGAAAATACTACATTATCCTACTATCCAGAAAAAGTTGTTATTTATATCTTTGCTTATTTATCATTTACATATTAGTACTCATCTTAAAAATTCAATGTCTTCAGAGAGTTTATATATCATGATAATATAAAGATCAACTGAGCAATTAAGAACTTTTGGGGCCAGTGTTGTGCTGTAGCAGGTAAAGCTACCGCCTGTGATGTCTGCATCCCACATGGGCTCTGGTTTGTGTCCAGGCTGCTCCACTTCCTATCCAGCTCCCTGCTAATGGTCTGGGAAATGCAGCAGAAGATGTCCCAAGTGCTTGGTTGCCTGCCACTCATGTGGGATACCTGGGTAAAGCTCCTGGCTTTGTCCTGGCCCAGTCACTCCCATTGCAGCCTTCTGGGGGAGTGAACAAGCAATTGGAAGATCTTTCTCTGTCTCTGTCTCTGTCTCTGTCTCTGTCTCTACCTCTTTATTTGTAACTCTGAATTTCAAATTAATAAATCTTTAAAAAAAACTTTTAAATATAACTCTGAAAAAAACCCTCTCCTCTCTCTCTTTCTCTCTGTCTCCTGACCTCTGTCTCTGTCTCTCTCTTATGCTCTCCTTTCTCCTTCTTTGCCCCTTCCCTCAGGTCTGCTGGGTTTTCGCCAATAAACCCTTTCCCTTAAAAAAATAACTCTGGGTGGTTGTACACCTGTCCATCAGGTGTACTTGTGGAATTTAAGCACCCACTACTGCATTGTTCACATGAGTTATTTCCTTTTGGGGTGGAGAAGGAAAGGTGTTTGTTAGGGATCACTACTTGTGTGACAGAGAGAGAAACAGGACTTGGAAGGGAGAGGTGTTGAATTGTGATGCGGCCTCAACAAACTATTACCCGACCTCCAGGGAGCTGTGAAAAAAGTTATATTTAAATAAGCAGCTCTTAGACCTGCCCCTCACTCAGTCATACATGGAGTGTTCCTAGGAGATGTGAGACTTTTGGAACAGCTGTTCTTAGGAACTGGTATATACCTCAGAAGATACACAAATGGGGGCAGCAGGGCAGAACAGGTTAGGCTGTCACTTGCAATGCCAGCATCCCATATCAGAATGTCACTTGGTGTCCTGCTGTTCCACCTCTAAAACAGCTTCCTCCTAAAGTCCCTGGCAAGCAGCTGAAGATGGCCTAATTACTTGTGCCTCTGCTACCCATGTTGGAGACAGGTATGGAGTCCCTGGTCCCCTGGTTCTCCTTGGCCAAGCCCCGGGTCATGCAGACATTTGGGGAGTGAACCACTGGATGGGAGATACCCTACCCACCACATTGCCATTTCTCTCTCTCTCTCTCTCTCTCTCTCTCTCTCTCTCTCTCTCTCATCTTCCCTTTCTCTTTCTTTGCCCTCCCCTCCCCTTGAAATAAGTAAGCGGTTCAGCAGTTGAGCTACTGCCTGTGACACGAACATCTCAAATCAGAGCATGGGTTCAAATACCAGCTGCTCAGCTTTGGATCCAGCTCCCTGCTAATATACCTGGGAAAGCAGTGGAGAACGACCAAAGTATACAGGCCCCTGCCACCCATGTGGGAACCCAGGATAGAATTCCTGGCTCCTGGGTTTGGCCTGGCCCAGATCCAGACATTGTGGCCATTTGTGCACTAGCAGCAGATATCTCTCTGTGTGTGTCTACAATTCAAACAAATAAATAAATCTTAAAAAAAAAGAAAGAAAATGCAGTCGCTTCCCCACCGCACCGCCATGACTGCCAAGTCTTTTCTTAAAATTAAATGCACATGTATTATCTATTGTTAGGTTTCTAATTCAGTTCAGCTTAAGACCCCTTTTCTCATAGAACTAAAAAATGCAAGTAGATGGAGCAATCTGGTGATGAACGGTGTAGGACCATTTTGCATCTTAATTTCTTATTTTGATTCACTGGGAAAAAAACTTAATATTTTGAAACAATTATAGATTCATGGGAAGGTATGAATAAGTGCCCAGAGAGGTCTGTGTACTCTTTCACCCTCACAACTTAAATAGTTGACGTCTTGAATAACCCAAAACAGGGAATTGACATTCATGCAATCTACAGAGCGTATCTCCATTTGATCAATTATATATGCACTTATGTGTCTTTGTGTGTGGATGGCAGGGTAGGGTATATATCTGGTTTAGCCATGTGTAGCTCCATGTAATGATAACCACAATAAGTCAAAATACTTAATGAGGCCATTACTATAAAGTATCTCGGGTCAGTTTTTAATAGCCACACTCACTATTCCCAATTCCTAACTTCTACAACCGTTAATTTGTTGTCCGTCTCTAAGACTCTGATTCATGAAGGTTTATAAGTAGAGACATATCATATGTGTATTTTTGAGATTATCTTGTTTTCTACTCAGCATTATTTCCTTTATTTTTATCCAAATTATATTAATATCCAACTGTATTAATAGTTTGTTCCTTTATTGAAGAGTGGTGTTGCCTGGTAAGATTAAGTCATAGTTTTTTTAAACTGTCATCTGTTGACAGATATTGGGTAGTTTCTAGATTTTCACAAATCAAGCTGCTGGGACATGAGTATACAGGTTTCTGGGTGAAGATGATTTTTATTTCCCAAGCATAAATGTCTAAGTATGCAACTACTGTATGACATGATAATTAGTTTCGTGTCTCAGTATCACTAGATATCATACCCAGTTATTTAATCAAATACCAACTTAGATGTTTTTGTGAAAAAGTTTTGTAGATATGCCTGTTATCTGTGTTCTGTTAAGTTTTTAAATCCTTATATATTTATTGGAAAGGCGGAGTGATAGTGAGTGAGAGAGAGAGAGAGAGTTAGAGAAAGGGATTTGGAGAGAGAAAAAGAGAGCTCTTCCATTGGCTGGTTCAGTCCCCAAATCGCTGCAGTGAGGCTGCTCAGGGCCAAAGTCAGGAGCCCAGAACTCTATCTGGGTATCCCACCTGGATGGAAAGGTCATCCTCTGTTGCCTTCCCAGGGACATTAGCAGGGAGCTTGTTCTTACACAGAGTAGCCAGGCTGGTACTGGAGCCCTTTTATGGGCTGCTTGTATATCAGCTTAGCTTACTGCACCACAATGCCAGCCCCTACATTCAGTTAGCTTTGCATTCAGGAAGTGACCATCAATTTACATAGGATGTTTCGTCCTATTCATTCAATCAGTTGAAAGTCCTAAGTTCAAAACACTGAGGTTTCCTACAAAAATTCTATCTTAAGGCTGTAATATCACCTCCTGCCTATCTATTGGTTCTGTTTCTCTAGAGAACCCTGACTAATACATATGTGAAATCCATTTGTAATTTTTAAAAGAGCTACCTGAATGGCTTTACCATTTTACTTTTCATCAGCATTATGAGTATGTTAATGATCTGGTTTCTTTACATCTTCAATAGCATGTGTTATCATCATTGTTAATCTTACTTTATAGTCATTTTGAGAGATGTACAGTGATATCTTATTATACTTCTACTTTGATTTTCCTAATATTAAATGATGTTGAATAGTATTTTCATGTTTACTTGGCCAACTATATATCCTCTTTGCTGAAATATTTTTGTATATCTTTGAACCATTTTCTAGTAGATCACTTTTTTACTATTGATGAATGAGTTTTTTATGTATTCTATATATAAATATTTTTTCATACATATGGTTTGAAAATCTGTCACTCAGTATTTATTTTTTATCCTTTTAGTAAGGGCTGACATAAAACAAAAGTATTGAAGTTTGAACTCCAAATCATCCATTTATCTTTTATGAATCATGTTGTGTTGTTGATCTTAAGTGTTCTTTTTTTTTAAGATTTATTTACTTACTTGAAAGTCAGAGTTACACACAGAGAGAAGGAGAGGCAAAGAGAGACAGGTCTTTCATCGCTGGTTCACTCCCCAGTTGGCTACAACGGGTGGAGCTGTGCCGATTCAAAGCCAGGAGCAAGGAGTTTATTTGGGGTCTCCCACGGGGGTGCAGGGGCCCAAGGACTTGGGCCATCTTCTTCTGCTTTCCCAGGCCATAGCAGAGAGCTAGAAGGGAAGTAGAGTAGCCGGGACTTGAACTAGTGCCCATATGGGATGCTGGCACTGCAGGCAGTAGCTTTATTTGCTGTGCCACTGCCCCAATCCTAAGTTAAGTGAAGAATATTTTCATACATTTTCAAAAATGCTTTAATATTTGTATTTTAAACATGAGCTGAGGATCTGTTTTACATTAACATTTTTCTGTAAGGCATTAAATTATGTAAAGGTTTAGCTTTGCCTCTATATGTCCAATTATTTTAGCAACATTTAACAAAAATGCCTTTTCTTATCTATTGCATTGCTCTTTCTTACCAAAATTTAACTGAGTATATTTGTTTAGTTGTAATTTTGTTTGGTGATCTATATGTTTAACTGTATGATAATTTCACGTTGTCTCTATTGGGCAGCTATATAGCTTTTCTTAGAAAGCTGTGACAGAAATGTGACTGCTTCCACTTTATACTTCTCTTTTGAAATAATTTTTACTCTTCATATAAAATGTAGAATAAGCATGTGTATGTCTGCTCAAAAACTTTTATGAGATTTTGATACAAATTTCATTAAACCAATTGATCATTTTGTTTTTTCCAAGGTAATTTGAGAGATGGAAAGAGAAAAACAGGGCTCCACTGGTTTACTGTACAAATTCCCACAACAGCCAGGGGCTAAAAGTGAGAGCTGGGAACTCAGTTCAGATCACATGGATGGCAAAATTCCCTAGTTTAGATAAGAATGTATCTGTATATCAAGTTGCACGCAACATCCTGTACACAGATAATTCTTGGAAATATATGAGACATCACTAATCATATATAATTTATGAGTTTCTATTCCTTTCTTGTTTGTTTTTTCAATCAAAACCCATAATGAACAGTGTTAGTTTTGTCTAATGTATAATGTTAGATATCAGTTAAGAATCAAGGTCAACACACATTTTTCACATTGTCTTCCTCATAGCCAGTCCAGCTCTCTGCTGTGGCCCAGGAAGGCAGTGGAGAATGGCCCAAGTGCTTGGGCCCCGCACCCGCATGGGAGACCAGGAGGAAGCACCTGGTTCCTGGCTTCAGAGCGGTACAGTGTGGCGGCCATTTTGGAGGGTGAACCAATGGAGAAAGGAAGACCTTTCTCTATGTCTCTCTCTCTCTCACTAACTCTAAGTGTCAAAAAAAAAAAAAAAAGAGATAAATTATGATACATTCCAAAGATGACATTGATTTGATAATCTAATTAGGTTAAAGACTCATTCTTTATTTAAAAATTGAATTAAGATATCACACTGAAAGACTGAACATTTTATGTTTCTTTGGGTTACATATGCTATCTTTAAATGAGCAAATTATTATGAGAATATTGCTTTGAGAAAATATAGTTATTTATCCATATATATATTTTCTGTATTTAAATATCAAATTGTTGAGAGAGAATAATAACTATGCATGGCAAAAAGATACAATCTTTGCTTCTCTGTAAGAGCACTAAGATTTATGGATCTAAAAGTGCAGTCACCATTTTCAGAACCTGTTATTCTTTGCTATACTCCTAACATTATTGTTGGCCTAAGGCTTTTGTCCTTGATCTGCATGTCAGACTGGTCTGTCTACTGTTGCTCCTCTCCATCTGTCTTCAGTTGTGCTCCGATGTTTTCTTGGAGTCAAATGCAATAATTATGTAGCACGAGGTGCTTTCTTAAAAATGGGTTCTCTCGTTTTCTTGCTTTTGGTTAACCCACTTTGACCTTTGATGAAAAAAGGAACCATTTGGTTCCTATCGTTAGAGCATTTATTTTTATATTCTATTAACCCCCATTACTTTGTTCCTAGTTATAGTGTTGTAGATATTATTACATGTCTCATGTCTCATGAGATTATTGATTGTAGAATCTTGCATAATAATAATAATATACTAGTGCTCTTCAAAAAATTCTTGAAATGAAATTAGAAAATAACATTCTTTGGGGACCAAACATTTGGAAATTATGCATAGTTTTTTTCATAATATCCATTTCCATATAATTCTGATATCTCCTCATGTTTGTGATATTGCATGTATATGTATACACATCTATATGTGTGTGTGTATGTGTGTGTATACTTGACCTTCTCCTCAGCAGACTATCCAAAGAACATATCTAACATAGTGTTGTGCATACACATAATACAGCTTAACAGGCATTTGTCAACTGGGGTTCCGTATGCCTCCCTTCTCACTGGTTTCAAATAGAAGTCTATAAATCCAAAAGTCTTAGAATGTGAGAATCTGGGATGGAGCAAAGGCAATGACATCCAGAAGACTTAAAGAGGTGCTCATAATTTTAATGGAAAAAGGGGATTCCACAGCTAATAATAATCTGAGAGGTTCTAAGTCAAAGCAGTGACTATTAACCAGGAAAAGTGTATGAATATACTCTTCTTTACAGATTAAGGATCCTCAGAAATCACAAGATTTAAAAAATGAAGAGAAAAATCAAAATTAATTTATTATAATGCAGGCTTTTGGAAAGTGAATATTAATTATTGTAACATTGCAATCATAATATTAATCCTCACTTCTTAGTACTAACATTTAGCAGCATTTTATTTTATCGATAGTAAAGTGTCACTTTGCTGGGTATCGACGATATCATACTCTTCCAAGAATGCCACTGCTATTCTTTCTATTTTCCTGATTCCCTTCTGAATTAACTATCCTAGGCTCACATCATAAGACAATAGTATCCGTCACAGTTTTGTGATGATCCTTCTACAAACTTCATGCTTCACTGTTTTGGAGAGTCCTTCCATATCCATGGCTTAAATAATACAGTTTTGCTCATAAGATTATCAACAACTCATAAGAATGTCAGTGTACAGAAAACAAGGTGACAAGACACATAATCAAAGACTGTTAAACTGATACTGGAAGGTTCAATAAAGAAAAACCTGAAGCTTTGTTAGCTGTCTATTTTAGTTCTCAGTCTTTTAGATAGTTCTTATGAAAGCTGCAAACATTTTACCACTTTTTTAATATCCCAAAGATTGAAGTTGGTAATTAGTAGTTAAATATCATGTGAAATCAAAGCAACAAAATGTCTTTGGGAGATGAAAAAAAAAACATAAGCAAAAATATACATTGGAATTTCGTGAACTTGGAACTCTGGTGGTAGATTTTTGGTTTAGCTGTTAAGAGACTGCTTGTGATGCCTACATATACTATGTGTACTTCCTAAGAAAATTCCTTGACCTTAGGATAAAATACAAAATTTAACATGAAAATTGCTAAGTTTTCCTATGGCGGCTTTTACAGTTTTATCCTTGGCATGTATTCTAAGACATCACATCCTAACTTTCTGAGTTCTTGGTGTATTATTGCATCCTTGTAGTGTGGCATCCTTGCTTTTGCCTCTAGTATTTTGCAAACAACTTTCATCTTCTAGGAATGTTCTCTCTTCTTTTTCTTGCTAATTTTTGCTTTGCCTCCAGATATTAGTGTACCTGTAATTGAGAAAGCAGGTGAGAAATCCCATGGCTTTGTGTTTCTGAAATGCTCAACTCTCTGATTCCAGGTCTGCTTTATTCTCAGCTGGAGTCCCACTGTCTGGCATGGGGCTTGTGAAAACAAGTTTGAGTTGAGTGAACATTTATCTTGTTTACAGAGTTTCTCCTCTATTTTCACAGCTCTGTTGATATTCTCCTTTAGTGTTGTGAGGCCATTTGAACTCTAGGCTGTTAGATCTTAAAGCAAAAGGTATCTTTATCCTTTCAGTGCCCCAGTGTCCTCTCTGAACCCAAGATCATGACCTTTAAATTATGTTGAAAGAAAGGTGCAAGTTTAATCAGCACTAGCAACTTTGCAGTTCTCACTGCCACATTTTTCAGTGGAATAATGGGATATTTGCTTTGACATAAAATGTTTTAAATCCGCTAACCTAAAAGCCAATTGAATTTTTTTAACATGGAAAGTAAATATGGATATTAAGATGCTGAATATGCTTTTAAGTCTTGGAATTTTTTGGAATTGTTATGATTTGCGTATGCAGACTTAGATCAATTAACAAAAGAGAAATGATTCATCCCCTTGAAATTTTTGCAACTGAACATGATTAAAAAATGTTGTAGAGGACATTCCATCTTTTTTATCTTTTGTCATCAAATATATTTATGTGATTAACCACAAAAGTGGAGGTTAGGGGAGTAAAACTAGATTACTATGAGGCATTTTAATAATTTAATTGCTGTGTTTTATATTATTGCTACCAGCTCAAAAGTTTTTAGGTGTATAAACCCTCAGTGATCACAGATGTGTTCCAATCAAGAGTTTTTAGTAAATGTGACAGTTTAACAAATATATTAATAAGTGAACAAAAGAGAAAAGATATTCTAGGATCTTTAATTTTTTTCATAGATTAACTTAATCATATATAGAAATAATCATACAGCTTTCTCCCTTAAAGGTTTATTTCTCTTAATACAATGCTATTGTAAATATGAAATAAAAATAAATAAAAGTATGCTACTGGAAACCATTTAACCATAGGGACATAAGATATTCTTAACTACTTCTTTCACTTTGGTAAAGATACATGATTCCAGAGTTAATAAAGAAATAAGCAAGGTCATACTGATAAAACACTTTGCACAGATTTAAACAAATAACAGACACCACTCAAAATATTTTATTTTTTTAAGATTTTTATTTATTTTATTTGGGAGTTAGAGTTACAGACAGTGAGAGAGAGAGAGAGAGAGAGAGAGAGAGAGAGAGAGGTCTTCCTTCTGTTGGTTCACTCTCCAAATGGCCGCAATGGCTGGAGCTGCACCGATCCGAAGCCAGGAGCCAGGAATTTCTTCCTGGTCTCTCACACGGGTGCAGGGTCCCAAGCACTTGGGTCACTTACTGCTTTCCCAAGCCACAGCAGAGAGCTGGACTGGAAGTGGAGCAGCCGGTTACTAGAACCAGCATCCATATGTGATGCGGGTGCCGCAGGCAGAGGATTAACCTACTATGCCACGGCGCCGGCCCCTCAAAATAGTTTAAATATGAGATGATAGGGGTTATCCATTGGCTAAAGTGTTTTTTTATCATAAAAAATGACACTGATATCCTTTTATCAGCAGTGCTAGTGTTGAGAAGTCTCTTGTTAGACAAATACTTTTCACCGTCTTCCTTGCTCACTTTGTCTTTCACCCCGCCTTCAGTCCTGTATCAGACTGTCATACTTTGCAAAACACATTTACTGTCTCCTTTGTGTTTGCAAATAATTGGGCTTTAAGAAATGATTACTTGAATTAATGAGCATGGCATTAATCTTCTTCATGACCAGTGGCATATGTATCAATAGACCAGCTTAGAAACTTGGGAGTTTATGTCTATAGTTGAGAAAGCAGCTTAATTGGCCACATGCTGATTAAGCCTGCACTCCTGCCTTTAGAGCCTATGGTTTAATGAGTCCACCAGCACCCATGTACTTCTGTAGACCTGAAGGCATTTTTTTTCTTTCTAGTGGAAAATGTTTGGAAGTGATTATTTCCATAAGAAAATCTTTTCTCTGTAGGAAGATATATTGATTTTGCGTATAAAGAATGAATTTGTGTCAGTGCTAGCCTTTGCATAGTAACATGTAAGTCAGCTTTGACTTCTATAACAAGGTAAAACAGGGTGATTTAAACAAAAGACATTTATTTTATTATAATTTTGGAAGATAGAAGTCCAAGGTCAAGGTTCCAACACACTTGGTTTGTCTAAAAACCCTGCTCCTGGCTTTTCGATGGCTTCCTCCTCGCTATACCCTCACATGACCTCTTCTAGGCTGTATGTATGGGCCTGGAGTGCAATCTCTGCCATCTTCCTCTTACGGTGACAACAGCCCTGTCATATTGAGGCCACACTTTATGACTTGAACGAACCTCTATTAAGCCTTATTGCCATGTACAGTCACACTGGGGAGCTAGGATTTCAACATGTGGACTTTACAGGGACATAGTCCAGTCTGAAATAAGTACTTGACTGGTGTATTTTCAATGGATGTCGCTCAGAGTTATTCAAACTGGCGGAGGATTGTCATTTTTGTTAGGTTTTATTTATTTATTTGAAAATGAAAAGAGAGAGAGAGAGAGAGAGAGAGAGAGAGCGTGAGCAATATCTTCTTCATGCCGGCTTCTTCTACAGTTGCCCATAACAGCTGAGGGTAGACCAGGCTGAGGGTAAGACTTGGGAACTCTGGCTAACAAAAAATTAATATGGACTAAACTCACCAGCTAAAAGAGATCACTGATTATTATTAGTCAAAATAGACTTAAAATTTTTTAGAAAAAAAAACAACTTACAGTGGTAAAAGGTTCAATTTGCCACCAGGATATCCCATTTCTAAATGTGTATTCTCCTAATAAAATACATACAAGCATTCAAAAAAACTTGTAAACTGAATGTTACTGGAATGAAAACAAATGGGGTGGCCAGCGCTGCAGCTCACTTAGCTAATCCTCTGCCTGCAGCACTGGCACCCGGGTTCTAGTCCCGGTTGGGGTGCTGGATTCTGTCCTGGTTGCTCCTCTTCCAGTCCAGCTCTCTGCTGTGGCCCGGGAAGGCAGTGGAGGATGGCCCAGGTGTTTGGGCCTTGCACCCACATGGGAGACCAGGAGGAAGCACCTGGCTCCTTGCTTCGGATAGGCACGTTGCGCGCGCCATAGCGGCCATTTCGGGGGTTAACCAACGGAAGGAAGACCTTTCTCTATGTCTCTCTCTCTCTCTCTCTCTCTCTCTCTCAGTCTAACTCTGACTGTCAAAAAAAAGGGGGGGCATTATATCATCATGTTAAATAGGATTGTAATAGGTCAAGCAATAAAAAAATTAATAAACACATGAAAGATTTGGGAAATCAGTTAACAAGCTTATTATAATGAATACAAATAAAATATTGTACCCCCAAATTAGAAACCACCCATTCTCCTTAATCATTCATGGGCAAATTAGAAAAAGGTGGTTATTTTCTGGTCCAGAAAACAAGTCACAGTATATTTCACAGCATTGTTATCAAACATTCACATTCTCGATTTATACCAGTGCCCCATCAGCTCTGTTATGTTCATTCTCACTCTAAACCAAAGCAACAATAATCTTCTTGGCAACTTCCAGGAGCACAGTTTGTCATCCTTTCAAAAATATCTGTTTTTCTCTTTTCATTTCATTTGAAAGTCAGGGAGGAAAGAAAGGAGAAAAAGAGAGAGGGAGACACAGAGAGAAGAAAAGAAAAAAAAAGAAAAAAAAGACTTTTTTCTGCTGATTCTGTCTACAAATGCCCCAGACAGCTGGGGCTAGAGCAGGATGAAGCCAGGAACCAGGAGCTCTATCTGGATTTGGGTGGCTGATAGATACCTGGGTGGCAGGAACTCAGGTACTTAAGCCATCACTTGGTGTTTCTCAGGAGTGTATCTAGGGAGCTGCATTGGAAGTGGAGTAGCCAGGGATGGACCAGCACTCTGATATGGAATACAGGGGTCGTAAGCGGTAGTTAAATGTATTATGCCATAATGCCCAAACAAATGTGTTTATTTTTAATCGTGTTCTTAGAATACTTCTTTTTCTCCCTGGTATTCCATAAAATTTTTTGCATCTATACCTCAAAAAAATATTGATACCTCTGATGCCAAGCCATTCATTTAGTATAAGTTAAAATGTATTAAATGTTTTCTCATGAAGTATGGGTTACAAAACTGAAGAAGGAATATAGTGTGAGGCAATTAATACAGAAACCTTATCCCAAGGCGTTTGGATTTTAGAAATTCACAATAACATAAAGAAAATGTCATGTTGAAAGCAATTACCAAAATAATTATCTTCTTTTTGTCATTTCTCCTCTATTCTCTTTTTGTAAAATTTTATTTAAGTTATACAAATTTCATGTATTTCATATATACAGATTTAGGGACATAATGACACTTCTCTCCCTACCCTCTCCCACCCATGCTCCAAGACTTCCTTCCTCCTCTTCCCTCACAATCTCACTCTTAATTTTTACAAAGATCTATATTAAGTTTCCTTAATGATCTTATAGTTAACCCTACACTAAGTGAAAGAGTTCAACAGATAGTGTAAAGAGAAATAAAAAGTGTTCCTCAACATAAGAGACAAAGGCTTAGCACATCTCAAAATGCCTATTTAATTCCAATGCATGACATTTCAGAACTCTATTAGTTACCTCAAGTCAGGGAAAACACATGGTAGCTGTTATTTGGCACTGGCTTATTTCACTAAGTATAACGGTTTCCAGTTGCATCCATCTTGTTGCAAAAGACAGTATTTCATTTTATTTACAGTTGAGTAATTCTCCATAGTGTATGTGTGTGTATCTCATAATTTCTTTATCCAGTCAACAGTTGAAGAACATCTGGGTTGATTCCATATATTAGCTATTGTGCATTGTGCTGCAATGAACATGGGTGCACAGATACTCTTTGACATACTGATTTCTTTATTTTGGGTAAATTCCCTTGAGTGGGATGGCTGGGTCATATGGTAGGTCTATATTCAGATTTCTGAGCTATCTCCATACTGTCTTCCACAGCAGCTGCACCAGTTTACATTCCCATCAGCAGTGGTGTAGGGTACCTTTTCTTCACATCCGTATCACCATTTGCTGTTTGTTGATTTCTGCATTAAAGCTATTATAACTAGAGTGAGGTGAAACCTCATTTTAGTTTTGATTTGCATTTACTTGATGGCTAGTGAACCTGAGCATTTTTTCAAGTTTCTGTTGGCCATTTGAATTTTCTTTTGAAAAATGTCTGTTCAAGTCATTTGCCCATTTCTTAATTTTATTGTTTGTTTAGTTGTTGTTGAGTTTCTTGAACTAATTGTAGACTTGAATGTTAACCCTTTATCACTTGTTAAGTTTGCAATTATTTTCTCCCATTCTTTTAGTTGTCCTCTCATTTTGCTGAGTGTTTCTTTTTCAGTGCAGAAGCATCTCAATTTGATGCAATCCCATTCGTCAATTTTGGTTTTGATTGCCTTTGCTTCTGGGAGCCTTTCCCAAGAAGTCTTTGCGTACGCCAATGTCTTACAGAGTTTCCCTAATGTTTTCTAGTAATTTGGTGATATTGTATGATAGATTTAGGTCTTTGATCTATTTTGAGTGGGTTTTTGTGTACGGTGTAAGGTATGGTTTTAGTTTCATATACTTCTGCTTGTTGAGATCCAGCTTCCCCAGCACTATTTGTTTTTTTTTTTTTTTTAATATTTATTTATTTATATGTAAGGCAGAGTTACACAGAGGGAAGAGAGGCAGAGAGAGACAGAGAGGTCTTCCATCTGATGATTCACTCCCTAATTGCCTGCAACGGCCAGCACTGTGCGGATCCGAAGCCAGGAGCCAGGAGCTTCTTCCGGGTCTCCCACATGGGTGCAGGGGCTCAAGGACTTGGACCATCTTCTACGGCTTTCCCAGGCCACAGCAGAGAGCTGTATAGGAAGTGGAGCAGCTGGGTCTTGAAGAGGCGCCCATATGGGATGCTGGTGCTTCTGGCCGGGGCATTAACCCACTGCACCACAGCACCGCCCCCGCCGCCCCCCAGCACCATTTGTTAAAGAGCCTGTCCTTGCTCCAGAGATTAACTTTAGCTCCTTTGTCAAAGATAAATTGGTTGTAGATACATGAATTGATTTCTGGAGTTTTTGTTGTGTTCCATTCCTCTTCAGAGTCTGTTTTTGTGCCAGTATAAGGCTATGTTGATTATATAACTCTCCTGTAGTATGTCTCGAAATTAGGCACATGTGTTTCATTGGTTACATAAACATAAATATTCTAGAAATATCTTTGCCTCCGGAGAATATACTTTGAAGTTATCTGACATATTAGAGAGAGTGATTTAGCATCGAACTGTGACACTTACGTAAATTCACAGAATGAATTGCATAAATCTTTCTTTGAGCAAAAAACTTCGTAATGGTTTTGTAAAATTTTTTAAAAAGCCCTAAGAGGCTAGCTACTTGGTGATTGTTGTTTCTAATTAGAGTGCTGACTAACTAAAACAAAACAAAACACCTCCAAAAATCCTACCCAGCCCCTCCTCAAGGAAATGCAATATTAATTCTAACAAGTCCTTTAAAAGGATGAAGGGCACAGAGCTACCTGGGATTTTTGGACTACAAACACACAGTTCAGATACACAGATAGTACTGATATCAGGGAGTCATAAAATGTGAACATTTGGAACGAGAGAACCACAGCTGGTATGATAACAACATAGATGACAGTTTAAACATTACAAAGGTGACAGTGAATTATTGGCCATATTGCAGTGTACATGAGAAAATAGGTATCCAAAAACGTTTCCCACCACTTAGTGAATGGTATATGTGGTACATGAACAACTCAGATTTTGGGCAATAACAAAATATATAAAATACAGCTTAAAATGTTTACGTCATCTAAACTAATGTCTCTGAGTCAAAGAAGAGAGATGTTGTCAACAGGACCCTAGATTTTAAGTACTATAGCTAGAAACTTTTGTGTATTTGTAAGGATTTGCACACATGTAACATTTATCTTTCAAAGAGTTTACACACAGAAGGTGTCGCTCCCCCTCTTCGTGGAGGAACGACACAGGACCCTGCGCTGTTCTTTTGTCTGCTCGGCCCTTCCCGGGTTTGCTGCTGGTTCTTCCCGGGTTGGCTACCGTCCCTTCCACCTCCGTGGAAGGGCGGTTCCCCCTGCCACTTTCCCCACTTCCGCGGGGGAGCGGCACACCGCCGGCCGGCTCTCTCGGGGGCTGCTCAGGTGTTCCTTCAGATAGATGTTCCTGGTGCATGTTGTCTCTCTCCTCCTTTATAGTCCTCTTCCACCAATCCCAACTCTGCTACCCACACGCCGAGTACGCTGCTCTCCTCCAATCAGGAGCAGGATCAGCTCCTGCAGGTCGTCATTCAAGCTGGCGAGAGGCAGCTGCGTAGAAGTTGTTACTCCCTTCTCAGCGCCATATTGTGGGAAAGCAGATGCATAGAATAAGTCTTAATTCCCGTAACAGTCTAGTCCGAGTTGCTCCCAGTTGCTCCCCACAAGAAGGTATGTATTTGGTCCAGAAATTAAACTACAGTTCGAGATGTCCAAATGTCATATTGGAGTCTCTGGATTTGAGTCCTAGCCCCACTTCCAATTCCAATTTTTTGCTAATGCACATTTTAGGAGGCAGCAGAAATGGCTCAAGTAATCCAGTCCCTGCAACCCCTGGATTGAGTTCTGACTGCAGGCTGTGTCTTGGCCCAGCAAAGGAGTGAGCAAGCAAGTGGAAGGTCTTTCTCTGTCTCTCTGTTTTCTGCCTTTCAAATAAATAACAAATTTTAAAAGAAAATAATTTATGTGGAAGAAAAGTAGAATTATTGATTTTCTCAGAAGAAAGTCTCAGCCTCTTTTAGATTCCTGATCCCATTACTGATTAGAGACTGGTATTTCATGACACTGGGAAACATGTAAGCTCCCAGGATGTGGCAGCTTTTTAGTATAAATATATACCCATTAGAATGTACCCATGACTAGATAGAAATCTTGTTATGATAAACATAAATAATACTAACGGTATGAAAAAGCCTGAAGAAACATTAAGCTGTGCAGAGTTTTGCTTATGTCAAAATAAGACATACAGTACTAGTTTAAATACAAGATAACTTTAAAGTTAAATGCAGATTTATGGATGCAAAATCTTCAAACTCCAGCTAATATTGAGACAATTTTTGTTATTTAGCGGAACTTCTTTTCATAAAGAGATTACTGTTAATTATGCTTATATGTAAATGGTCCTGACTTCGTGAAGTGCATGGTAGCAACTTGGGTGCCATTGTTTTGAATGCGAGAGGTTGCCTGAATAAGGACAGTGTGGACAGGTGTTGTTGGACTCGATTCTCTGGCTTATAGTTATGTTGTGATTCTCACTCTGTCCCTTGGATACCATCTCTGCATAACATTCAGTATTAGCCTCTGAGTCCTCGCTACTTCTTGGTGTCCTTATATCACTTCCCCAGCATTAGCTGCCATCTCATCTGAAAAAGAGTAAGGAGATGTCATGGAGAAAAGTGTACTTATAGATTAACTTTCAAATTTTGAGCATAAATAATTAGAACAACATTTCTTTTATCATACTTATGAATAGACAAACAACATACTGAGTATTTCTGTTAATATAGATCTTCCCAATCAGAGATATATAGACGGAGAAATATAGACACACTTTTTATTTTCAATTTAATTTCATTTAAGCTTCCCAATTGGTGGAAAAAATGGTTTTCAAAACTGTACATTCCATCTAAAACCATCTGACTTCTATATTGTATATTTTTGAAGAAATAAAATATTAAGGTGCTAATATAATCAGCTTTTAGATGGAACAAATACAATCCAAAGCATGCTAATGTGATTTAATTTTAAATATATATATATATATATAAAATCTATTGGTTGGTTTCCCAAAGGCTATAGTAATAATAAGCTTTATATACTTGGTTTCCAAGGCTTTTTTCTTATTGTATTTGAAAATGGAATTCTTTTTAGCTGAAAACCTTTGATCTGTCTATCCAGTTTTTTTTTTTCTAATTACAAAAGTAGCAAAAAAAGAACCAATTTGTTTGTTGCAATCCCTGTGTGATTATCTTTCTCAAACATGTGGGCAGACCTAGGCAGTGTATACAAAGACTGATAAATGAGCCATTTATTTGATATGGTAATAATCAGATTTCTCTGAGGCCACCTATTGACTATTCCACAAATGTATTAATCATGAAGCTTTGGCTGAGCCTCCAAGAGGTGACAAATTTGCTAAACCTTTTCTAAAAAAAAATTCTATTTCCTGCATTATGTTAAAAATGAAATATTGATGAATTTTGAATCTTGGGTACTACAAATAAGCCTCTGGATAAGTCACTGCACAGTACCTTGCGTAGCTCCATAGAGATGATATTCATTTCCACTTAATCTTATAAAGTGAATCAATGTTGCCTTTTCAGTGCTTGCGTTCTTAGAATCTTCTGTTGAATCTTCTGTTTTAAAAGGTGACCTTATTAGGTTTGATCTTTATTTCTATATGGACAATAATATTGCTAAATAATTTATCAACACTTACTATATCTATTAGTTACTGATTGCCCAAATAGATTTTTTTCAAGTCAGTTTCAGAAACTTAACTTTTATTTTTTTTTAATTTTTTTTATTTATTTTTATTTATTTATTTATTTTATTTATTTATTTTTTTTTTGACAGGCAGAGTGGACAGTGAGAGAGAGAGACAGAGAGAAAGGTCTTCCTTTGCCGTTGGTTCACCGTCCAATGGCCGCCGCGGCCGGCGCGCTGAGGCCGGCGCACCGCGCTGATCCGATGGCAGGAGCCAGGAGCCAGATGCTTTTCCTGGTCTCCCATGGGGTGCAGGGCCCAAGCACCTGGGCCATCCTCCACTGCACTCCCTGGCCACAGCAGAGAGCTGGCCTGGAAGAGGGGCAACCGAGACAGAATCCGGTGCCCCAACCGGGACTAGAACCCGGTGTGCCGGCGCCGCTAGGCGGAGGATTAGCCTAGTGAGCCACGGCGCCGGCCTATTTATTTATTTATTTTTTAACAGGCAGAGTGGACAGTGAGAGAGAGAGACAGAGAGAAAGGTCTTCCTTTGCCATTGGTTCACCCTCCAATGGCCGCCGTGGCCGGCGCGCTGCGGCCGGCGCACCGCGCTGATCCGATGGCAGGAGCCAGGAGCCAGATGCTTTTCCTGGTCTCCCATGGGGTGCAGGGCCCAAGCACCTGGGCCATCCTCCACTGCACTCCCTGGCCACAGCAGAGAGCTGGCCTGGAAGAGGGGCAACCGAGACAGAATCCGGTGCCCCAACCAGGACTAGAACCCGGTGTGCCGGCGCCGCTAGGCGGAGGATTAGCCTAGTGAGCCGTGGCGATGGCCCAGAAACTTAACTTTTAATAACTGGCTAATGATGTGTTTAAACAAGTAAATAGGATGATTTAGTAGAGCTGGTTAAAAGATAAATAGGGGAGAATACAACCTGAGCTGTAAAGTGATGCTTTGGCAATGATCGCTACCATGTAAATAGGCTGTAGGATACTTCACTCAAGGTTTCAGCAAATTTTTAAGGGGTCACTACAATTAAAAATGAGAATATATTGAAAATTGAATATTACAGATAACTATTCTTCAAAGTCTCTAGGCATTTTGAAATAGTTAAGATTTATCTCCCTAGATACTGGCATGTTGTGTTTTATTGATGAAACAACTGATTCTTTCTCAAGAATTCAATAATGTCCTTCTCAACTCTCGGTCTTTGCTCCAGGCCCACATTTGCATGTTCACAGACTCATTAATGCAAGTGGACAGGAAAACAGACCAAGTCCTGCAGGTACTATGTATGGTGGTTTATAAAGAATTAATAGGCTTTAATGTCATCCAAATGACTTTTGTCTTCTTTTCCTTTTGGGTTTCCTGATGCAAATAGAACTGAATAAAGTATTAATTTCATGAAATCAAAATTAGATCACTACTGTCACCACCCATAAACCCACAGCTACTGTGAACTATTTTATGAATATTTTCTGTGTTACATAGAATAGGTGAAATAGATCATAATGGATTATCAGAAATCCACATGCCAAAAGAAGAGTAATGGAATATTTATTTATTTATTTGTTTGAAGGGTTGTATGACAGGGAGTGTAGGAGAGGGCATGACAGAGGGGGTGGGGCTGGGAAGAGAGACCTTTCACCCCATGTTTTCTTTTTCTTTTTTCTTTTTTTGACAGGCAGAGTTAGACAGTGAGAGAGAGAGACAGAGAGAAAGGTCTTCCTTCCATTGGTTCACCCCACAATGGCTGCCGCGGCCGGCCCTATGCCGATCTGAAGCCAGGAGCCAGGTGCTTCCTCCTGGTCTCCCATGCGGGTACAGGGCCCAAGCACTTGGGCCATCCTCCACTGCCCTCCCGGGCCACAGAAGAGAGCTGGAGTGGAAGAGGAGCAACCCGGCAGAACCGGCACCCTGACCGGGACTAGAACTCGGGTGCCGGCGCCGCAGGCGGAAAATTAGCCTAGTGAGCCGTGGCGCCGGCCTCACCCCTGTTTTCACTTCCCAAATACCAGCCACATCCAGGGTTGGACCAGGCCAAAGCCAGGAGCCAGGAATTCCATATGGGTGGAAGGAACCCAAATACTTGGGCCATCATCTGATGCCTGTGTAGATGGATTAGCAGAAATCTAGATCAGAAGCGGAGGAACCAGGATTGGAACTGGCATTGTGATATGGCATGTGACCCTCAAAGTGGTGTCCTAACCTGCTGTACCACAAGGCACTCCCTGGCATGTATATTTTCTGAATGCAATCCAAGTACCCTAGGTTTCATTTCACAATGGTGTTGATTCCACTAGCCACAGAAGGGAAGCACAGTGACTTATAAACAGTGACAAGTATTTGACAACTTTCCTATTGAGAGCTGTGGTCTATGTACCCTTCCTCTTAAACTAACTGCCCTATGATTTCTTTGACAGAGAATACTGTGAATGATCCTAATCTAGACATAAGTGTAGCACTTGCAAGGACTTTTTCTTTCTGCCTCTATCAACTGGATCTCTTTGTTTTGAATAAGAAATTTAATATCCCGCTAACTGTTCCTGGAGAAGGAACAAGTGAGTTAGCAAAATCTAGCCTTCCAGGGCCTCTGCCAAGTTGGCAGGCAGCTAAGAGAGACTGTTTCTCTATCCAGAGCTATCTGGTTACCAGCTGATTCACAGTGGGTGACAGCAGTCTACAACAAATGGAATGGAAGAGTCACTCAGAGGAGACCTGTCTGCGTTTTTATTTTTATTTGTTTTATTAACAAAACCCATCATAGTTGGTTCAGCATCACTGTCACCTGTAGAAATGTGAAACCTACAATGGTATTTGATCTATTCCTGGGTCTGACTGGTAGGATTCCTAAGTAAAATGCATATTGTGTCATTTGGCTTTTTACAGGTGCTCATGGTAAAATATGATAAGAAAGAGATTCATTAATGAATAATAAATCAGGTTTGAAAGAATTCAGAGAAAATACATGAGGTAGGATCTAACTATACTTAAAAATAAAAAAAGTATCACAAATACCAATATCTCTAAGAACAAAGTAATTTCCTGAAGAAACAACCATTTTAAGACATTAAAAAGATTTTAGACATATGATAGGAAAAAGAATGGCCAAACTATAATGGAAGGTTGGTTGTGGGTATTTATAAAGAATTTTTAAAAACTGAAAATATAATTTTGAGAGACAGAGGAAAGAGGAAAAAGGAGTAGAGGGAGAGAGAGGGAGGGGGGAAGGAGAGAGAAGGAGACAGAGGAAAGATGAAAGAGGAAAACAGAGAGAGAGAAAAATAAATACTCCCATCTGTTGGTTTACTCCCCAAATGTCTACATGGTCAGGATTCAGCAGAGACTGAAGCCATGGAACTTGAATGCCATTCAGGTAGGTGGGAGGTGGTAGAGACCCAATGCTCTGAGCCATCCCCGCTGTCTGCCAGGATATGATTAGCAGGTAGATGGAGTTCAGAACAAGAGATGGATACTGAACCCACACGATGATTAAGGTGACACAGCCAACCCTATCTGCAAATGTACTACGACTGTAGAGCTGAATGGCTGTGTCAATGACCGTGGCCTTTCAAGAAATATTCTGCAGCTAGAAAATAAACCTTTTTATTTTTTAAAATTTTATTTAAGATATACAAAGTTCATGTATTTCATATATGCAGATTTAGGAACATAATAATACTTCACCCCCCACCCTCCCTCCTGACCGTGCTCCCACTCTTCTTTCTTCTCCCTCTTTATTCCCACTCTGAACTTTTACAAAGATCTACTTAAGTTACATTATATTCATAAGGTTAACCCTACACTAAGTAAAGATTTCAACAAATAGTATTAATAAAATACAAAAAGAAAACAAAACAAAAAATAACAAAGAAACACTGTTCCTCAACAGTTGAGACAAGGGCTGTAAAAATCATCTAATCACAAAATGTCCATTTCACTCCAATACATTGTATTTTAGGTGCTCTATTAGTTACCACATATCAGGAAAAACATATAGTATCTGTCTTCTTGAGACTGCCTTATTTCACTAAGTATAATGGCTTCCAGTTGCATCCATTTTGTTGTAAAAGACAAGATTTCATTTTTTTCAACCACTGAGTAGTATCCCATAGTATATATACACCATAATTTCTTTATCCAGTATTCAGTTCATGCACATCTGGGTTGATTCCACATCTTAGCTGTTGTGAATTGAGCTGAAGTGAACAGGAACATAACTCTTTCATATACTGATTTCATTTTGTTTGGGTAAATTCCCAGGAGTGGGATTGCTAGGTGACATGGTGGATCTATTTTCAGCTTTCTGAGATATTGCCATACTATCTTCCACAATGTCTGTACCAATTTACATCCCCACCAACATTAGATTAGGGTATCTTTTTCCCCACATCATGTTCATCTCTGATTTTATTGATTTGGGTCTCCTCCCTCTCCCTCCCTGCCCCCCCTTCTCTGTCTGTCTGTTTGTCTCTCTCTCTCTCTCTTTTGTTGGGCCAATGGTATGACAATTTTGTTTATTTTTTCAAAAAACAAGCTCTTTATTTCACTGATCATTTGTATTGTGGTTTTTTTTTTTCCAATTTTGTTCTCTAATATTTCTTTCCTTGTACTAATTTGATTTGTTACTGTTTTTCTATGTCCTTGAAATGCATTGCTAGCTCATTTATTCGGTGTCTTTCCAATTTCTTCATGTAGGTACCAAATGATATAAACTTCTTTCTAAACACTGTTTTGCTGTATCCCATAAGTTTTGATTAGTTATATTGTTATCTTCATTCAGTTTCAGAAATTTTTTATTTTCTTTTGATTTCCTCTATGACCCATTGTTCATTCAGGAGCATGTTATTCAGTCTCCTTGAATTTGCATATGATTTAGAGATTCATGGGTTGTTAATTTCCAGCTTCATTCCATTGTGGTCAGAAAGATTTATGGTATGATTTTGATTTTTTTGAATTTGGTGAGACTTCATTTATGGTTTAGTGTATGATCTATCCTAGAGAAACTTCCATTTACTGATGAAAAAAAATGTGTATATATCAGGTCCATTTGGTCCACAGTTTAGATTAGTTCTGTTGTTTCTTTGTTGATTTTCTGTCTAGTCAATCTGTCTGTTGATGAAATTAAAGTGTTTATGTCCCTCATTATTACTGTATTGGAATCTATGTCTCCCTTTAGATCCATTAACATTTGTTTTAAATAGGCACCCTGTAATTGGGTGCACATTCATTTTTTGTATTCACATCTGTTGAATTAATCCCTTAATCATTCATTACATAGTGCCCTTCTTTGTCTCCTTTAACAGTTTTTGTGTTAAAGTCTGTTTTGTCTGATATTAGGACGGCTGTACCTGCTCGTTTCTGCTTTCCCTTAGCATGGGCAAACTTTTTCCAAACTTTCACTTTCAGTCTGTGTTCCTCTTCATTGGTAAGGTGTGTTTCTTGTAAGCAGCAAATAGATGGGTTTTGTTTTTTTGTATGTGTGTGTTAGCCTGTATGTTTTAATTGGAGAGTTCAGGCCATTTATATTCAAGATTAATATTGATAAGTAAGAATCTGGCCCTACGATTTTTCCTTAAATATTCCATTGTTTGCTTTGGATTTTCTTTGTACTTTTATTGGAATTTCTGCCTTCAAATTCCTTCATAATGATGACTATCTTCCTGTGCTTCTGTGTGTGGCACATCCTTAAGCATCTTTTGTAAGGCTGGATGAGTGGTGAACAATTCTTTCAATTTCTGTTTGCTGTTGAAGGTCTTTATTTCACATTCATTAATAAAGGAGAGCTTTGCAGGGTACAGTATGCTAGGTTGACAGCTTTTTTTTTCTCTTGAAACCTGGATTTTGTCTCATGATTCTCTTGCAACCTTAATATTTCTGATGAGAAGTCAGCTGTGAGTTTCATTGGAGATACTGTGAAAGTGATCTGCATTTCTCTTATGCATATTTTAGGATCTTTTCTTTATGTTTTACTGTTGAAAGTTTGACTACAATGTGTCATGGTGAAGATTTTTTCTGGTCATGTCTTTAAGGAGTCTATGTACCTTTTGTATTTGGACATGTATTTCTTCAAATCAGGGAAGTTTTCTGTAATTATTTCACTATATAGGCCTTGTAATCCATTCTCTTTCCATGACTTCAAGAACACCTAGGACCCATATGTTGCATCATTTTATAGTATCACATGAATCTCCAACTCTGTTTATAAGTTTTTCTAATTTCTTCTTTGTTTTTTTTTCTGACTTCGATATTTCCAAAGATTTGTCTTCTAGCTCAGATATTCTAGTTTCTTCTTCCTCTCCAAGTCTGTCAAGAATTTTTATTGTATTTTTTAATTGCATATTGAATTCTTCATTTCTAATATTTGTTTAATTTCTCTTTAAGATCTCAATCTCATGGGACAATTTTCCATCTACATCATCTATGGATTTCTTTAACTCAATGAATTTGCTTCTCATTGTTCTCATTGCTTCTGAGCAATCCTGTGGTCCTTCTTTTGAAATCCTTTACAGGCATTTCATCAATTTCTTCATCTTCACATTCTAATATTGAAGTGTATTTTTGTTCCTTTGTGGGAGTCACATTTTCTCTCTTGTTCTTATTTCTTAGATTTCTGCATTTATATTTAGTCGTTTGTGGAAATACTCGTTGCTTTTCTGCTCTGATGCCTCTGTAACTTAGTTGGGTGTCTGCTCTCTCAGTGAACACACAGAGATGTGTTCTGGGTATGTCCAGGGAGCTCTGGTCAGTGCTACAGGGTTGGGCAAGTATTCAGGGTAGTAGATGTGCTCTTTTTAGCAGGAAGGAGAGTATGCTAAAATCACATCCTCACCTCCATTCTTCAGAGGTGATCAATGCCCTGGTGTTAGCCCACAGTGGGTGCAGTGCTCATCCATGCTGCTGTATGATCCTCACAAAAAACCTGTGCAGTTCTCATTGTGAGCACAGTTCCTGTTGCAATTACCCCACCCAAAGCAATCAGGAAGCTCTGCACCTGTAGAGGCATTCATATCCATTGCCCAGAGACCCACCGCACCCTGCGCCCTCTTGTGGAGTCAGAGTTCTCACAGTCTCAGCACACAAGGCCCCTGTAGTCACGGGGAGCAGAGGAACCACTGTGCTCCGTTAAGCTGTTCCAGCCACAGAGAGGCAGAGACATTCCCAGAGCCAGCTAAGGTGGTTTCAGGCTGCAGGTACCTCCCAGTTCTACATGCCTCCCAGCCAGACTCAGTCACTGGGGAATGCAGATGTTTCCCTCTGCTAGAGTCTCTGGATCACACACATACATAAAATCCACTGGCTGAACGTTGCCTTCTCTCTGCTGGTTGATGGGTGAATGCACCTGAGCCCCTGTCTCTGACAATGCAGACAAAATGGAGTCTTGTCCCAGGGCTCCAGGCCATACTGATACCATGCTCTCCCTCCAGCTGTATCACCAGTGGCAAGGACTGCTGTAGTCTGAACTCACCTCACTCTTCAAAGCTGGCACATTCTCTGACACTCAGCTGCTAGTGTCTTGTGTTGTGTCCATGCTTGTGCACATGACCCCACCTTCCACAGTGCTCCATGGCATTCCTCTCCCTTCCCTAGAATTTCCACTGTGGTTTTCTCTCTAACTCTCCCTTGAAAATGCCCTTCCTTCCTCCCTTCCTCCCTCCCTCCCTCCCTCCCTCTCTCCCTCTCTCCCTCTCTCCCTCTCTTTCTTTCTCTCTCTCTTCCTTTCTTATTTAATTTTTTGACAGGCAGAGTGGACAGTGAGAGAGAGAGAGAGACAGAGAGAAAGGTCTTCCTTTGCCGTTGGTTCACCCTACAATGGCCGCCACGGCCAGCGCACTATGGCCCTCACACTGCGCTGATCCGAAGCCAGGAGCCAGGTGCTTTTTTCCTGGTCTCCCATGGGGTGCAGGGCCCAAGCACTTGGGCCATCCTCAACTGCACTCCCGGGCCACAGCAGAGAGCTGGCCTGGAAGAGGAGCGACCGGGACATAATCCAGTGCCCTGACCGGGACTAGAACCTGGTGCGCCGGTGACGCCACAGGCGGAGGATTAGCCTATTGAGCCGCGGCGCCGGCCATCTTTCTTTCTTCCTTCCTCTCCTCTCCTCCTCTCCTCTCCTGTCCTCTCCTGTCCTCTCCTCTCCTCCTCTCCTCCTTTCCTCCCTCCTCCCTCCCTCTCTCCCTCTCTTCCTCCCTTCCATCCATCCTTCCTTCTTTCCTCCCTTTCCTTCTTTTATTTCTTCTTTCTTTATTTTACTATTTAGCCCTAGCCTAGAGCAGTATGTGCTTTCCTATTCTGCCATCTTGGAATCCTCCCAAAAGTAAACCTTGCTAAATAGCAAGAGTGTGCCTCCTATCGTCTCTGTGAAATAATAGAGTTTCCAAGAGGCTAAAGGATGTGGTTTAATTCTTTATCACCAAACAGTCAATATAGAAAATCATGGTCTTGAGAGATTTTTTTAAATATGTATTTATTTATTTGAGAGGCAAAGTTACATACAAAGAGAAGGAGAGACAGAGACAAAGGTCTTCCATCCACTGGTTCACTCCTCTAATGTCCACAACATCTGGGACTGGGCCAATCCGAAGCCAGGAGCCAGGAGTTTCTTCTGGATCTACCACATGGGTTCAGAAGCCCAAGCACTTGAGCCATCTTGCACTGCTTTCCCAGGCCATAGCAGAGAGCTGGATCAGAAGAGGAGCAGTGGGGATATGAACCAGTACCTATATGGGATGCCAGCACTGCAGGTGGTAGCTTAGCCTACTGTACCATAATGCTGGCTCCAAGAATTCTTGCTCATAAATAAGGCATTTTTCTAAGTATTAAACTCGCATCTTATTCACAATAATGATATCAATACAAGCATCATTAGTTGCAACTAAAATAGGGACAATAATAATATAAAGAAGTCTTTGAATTTTATGATTTGGTCACAAGGTGGGCCAAGACTTGACATTATAACTGACTTGCCAGGTCCTAAAACACTTTGTATTCCCAGTTTGCCAGTTTGTTCCAGCAAAATAACTTCTAAATGAACTTTGCTTTTTCTTTTTTTTTTTTTTTTTTCGAAAAGATGTCAGAAACACCATAGTCTCTCTGTTGCAGTCAAATGCACAGTTACCTGTGGAAAAAAAAGAATGAAGGAGGAAGTAGAGAAACACTTTCATAAAGCCAAACAGGCTTCTAATAAATAAAACAGTGACATTTGTCATGCTAGATGGAAGAATGGTTCTTCAGGCAGATGTTCGTACAACTGTCTTGTGCTTATTTCCAATTGTTTGTTACTTGTGTGGAAAACAAGTATCTTCTTGCTGTAATTCTCTTGTCTTCAACTTGAGAAAATATGTACGAACAGGTCTGCACCAGGAACCTCATTCGGATATTGGGAGCCTGGGATTCTAATGCCACGATGGAATGTGACTATGAGAGCGTTGAGAGGGAGGTTTCTCAAATGAGAAAAATGTAAATAACTTATCAGGAAAGAAATTATTGTTTCGATGGATAAAAATGCTAGTTTTTTCCATTCTTTCATTAAGATGCTGAGTCTGTTCCTCTTCACATTATATTTGAGTTGGCCTGTGAGTTCTTTGAGCACAGGGTATGGTGAAGGTGTCGTTATGTCTTTAAAAGGCTGGAAGCTTTCACATTATTTATGAAAGCCCAGGGATATTATGCAAGAAGTCCAATACCCTGTTGTCTAATTCTGTAGAAATACTCTGAGATAACTATTAGAAAGGAGAGGAGGGCCGGCGCCGCGGCTCACTAGGCTAATCCTCTGCCTAGCGGCGCCGGCACACCGGGTTCTAGTCCTGGTCGGGGCGCCGGATTCTGTCCCGGTTGCCCCTCTTCCAGGCCAGCTCTCTGCTGTGGCCAAGGAGTGCAGTGGAAGATGGCCCAAGTGCTTGGGCCCTGCACCCCATGGGAGACCAGGAGAAGCACCTGGCTCCTGCCATCGGATCAGCACAGTGCGCCGGCCGCGGCGGCCATTGGAGGGTGAACCAACGGCAAAGGAAGACCTTTCTCTCTGTCTCTCTCTCTCACTGTCCACTCTGCCTGTCAAAAAAATAAAATAAAATAAAAAAATAAAAAAAAGAAAGGAGAGGAAAGGAGAGGACGAGGAGGAGAGAGAATCCTGCCTAGTTGCCAGCCTATTTACATCAGACATCAGACTCCTTAAGTGAAAACATATTCTTGGCTCCTCTAGAGCATCCTAACCAGCACACTGCTGTTGTCAGCGCGTGGCAATAACCATTGCTGTGCAGAGCAGAAGGGTCACCCGGGTGAGCCTGCGAGCCCACACGTGGGAGCCCTTCGCTAGCAGTGTCACCGAGGAGTCAGTCTCAGGTGAGCATTACTCAGAGGGAAGTGCTGTTTACTTGTGATGAGTAAAGCTGATAGTGGGAATATATCGTTCCCTAAAGAAACTGCCTCCCAGAGCAGCCATTTTTCCAAGGCTTTTATCGGTGTTAGCGAGTGTTCAAGATGTTCCTTGTGTGTTCCAACAGTGTGATTCAGGTTGGTAGTTGGCAGCTTGTTATGGTGGTCTGAGCCCTCAGAGAACAATGTGGCTGAATAAGCCTTCCGGAGATGTCCTCTGAAAAAACAATGCTGGGCAGGATACTGATTCCGATTCTCCGCCCCTTTTCCTGTGTGCCCCTGTTGCCTATACCCACACTCTTAGTGACAAGCCTACCCCCAATTTAATGACCCTCTAATTTGCTATCTACTATAAAGGAGTGTCTTAAATCATTAGGCTACTGGATGGTTTGTTAGAAAGCAACATATTATAAAAACAAAATAACTAATTGTTTTTGCAGTAAGTAATAGAAGAAAGAGTTTTTTTTTTTTAAAGATTTATTTATTTATTTGAAAGTCAGAGTTACACAGAGAGAGGGGGAGGAAGAGAGAGAGGGAGAGGGAGAGAGGGAGGGAGGGAGGGAGGGAGAGAGGGAGAGAGAGAGAGGTCTTCCATGTGCTGGTTCACTCCCCAATTTGCTGCAACGGCTGGAGCTGTGCTGATCCAAAGCTAGGAGCCAGGAGCTTCTTTCAGGTCTCCCATGTGGGTGCAGGGGCCCAAGGACTTGGGCCATCTTGTACTTTCTCAGGTCATAGCAGAGAGCTGGATTGGAAGTGGAGCAGCCGGGACTCAAACCAGCACCCATATGGGATGTCGGTGCTTCAGGCCAGGCTTTAACCCGCTGTGCCACTGCGCTGGCCCCAGGAAAAAGTTTTAAAATCTTAGCAAAAATCAAACTAACAAAAAACTTATAATAAGGTTTCATAATACAAGTAGAAGCAAACAAAAGACAAAAAACAATCAAATAATCAAATCACAGTTTCTACTACAAAAACATCCAAAAAGACATTTTAAAAGGCTGTTTGAAGACAACAGCATGCTTTAAAAGTTACACTTTTCCAAACACATGCCTACCCATAAACAAATCATGGAAGAAAATAATGCCCACTTTTAATAGCAGAATCAAATGTAAAATGCAGAGGAATACATTTGTGAAAAAATTGTTTCTCATTGTGGTGGAAGAAAGGGCCGTGCCCAGTGCACCATCCGCATTGCACAGCACACACAGGAACTTTGATCTGTGCATCTGTGTCACTGGAATCGGACGATGACAACAGAGTCAGGGATGGCGAATCTTTACTTCTTGCCTTTCAGGTGCTTTCATGAAGGGGGAGATGGTGCTAGGACAAAGAATGAAATTGACAAAAGACGCGTCCATAAGAAAGAGCTCACCGATTTACTTAATGCAAATTTTATGTGACATGGGGTCCTCATTGGAAATGAGATTGAAAGATATAATTAGAATTAAACCTTCACATACTGAATTTAACAAGTAAGAGTAAATTGTGGCCGGCGCCGCCGCTCAATAGGCTAATCCTCCGCTAGTCCCGGTCAGGGCGCAGGATTCTGTCCTGGTGGTTGCCCCTCTTCCAGGCCAGCTCTCTGCTGTGGCCAGGGAGTGCAGTGGAGGATGGCCCAAGTCCTTGGGCCCTGCACCCCATGGGAGACCAGGAGAAGTACCTGGCTCCTGCCATCGGATCAGCGCGGTGCGCCGGCCACAGCGCGCTGGCCGCAGCGGCCATTGGAGGGTGAACCAACGGCAAAAGAAGACCTTTCTCTCTGTCTCTTTCTCACTGTCCACTCTGCCTGTCAAAAAAAAAAAAAAAAAAGTAAATTGTGAAAAGCAGCTACATCACATGAGAGAAAGCAAGAAGGTAGCTGTTTTAACACATGTTCTCTCAGACTCAGTTGCTTGTCTGTGATGATAAAAATGCAGCTTTCTTTCTTGTAAAAGAAAGGCAGCCTCCTCCTGCAGTTTCATCTCATGTTTAAAAAAAAAAAGTGATGAAGGTCAAAGTGATCTTTTTTGCATGTGTTGCTGCTGGGTTTTTTTTTTTCCTTGCCTTTTTTTTTTTTTTTTTTTTTTTTTTTGCTGAAAATTATATGCCATTTTGAGGTAGCTCCTTCAACTGTATGATACAAAAGCCTGAAATATTTACTCTCTGGTATTTTCAAGATAGGAAAAGTTATTTATTTCTACTATAGAAGAATCTATTATATGAACTTAATCATAGTTGTTGTTCTAAAGTTAATGGAAAGTTTGTTTTCTCCAGTATTTGACTATCATATTACTATCATATTTTACTAGCATTCTTCATGTCTTCTATCGACTGTATGTACAGTTCTGTAGGAATTCTTCTCTGCTTAGAGATGGCAGTCAAATAATCTCCTGAAGTGGGTGTGTATATGGATATGTGCCCTCAGACTATCCCAGACAGTTCCAGTTACTCTATATCCCAGTCAATAACAGGATTTTTAGTTTCCATTAATTATAGACATTCTGATAGATGGGAATATAATTGTATCTAATTGCTTATCTTCCCCTTGTAGATTTTGTACTATATCTATAGCCATGTAATACAAAACACATACCAAAATCAAACACACTTTATGGAAGCAGCTCTACATCCTAACTGACTGTAAAGTGGATGATCATGGCACATTTCCAAAAAAACTAAGGTAGAAACTTCGAGAGTATTTATCATCTGATCATTAATGTAGTGTGATGCTCGCATCCTGTCCTTAGAATACATGGAAAGGGATGCAGAAAAGTCAATTTCATTGTCACTGATTTTGATTTAAAAATTGTGTTGATTTGCAAGGGAGTCAAAGAACCTTGAGTTGGCATCAAAGCTATCAATATTCAGCTTTTGCTTGTATTTTTCCAAGCCTTTATTATTTCCTTCTTTATATACTTTAGTATATAACACCTTTAGAATATATGTTGTTCCATGTGGTGAATTACTTCTAAAGTTATTCTAAAGTTATCTAAAGTTTTTTGCAATAACAAGACACTGTATGACAATCCCCAGCCCCCATCTTCCAGAAACCAAACAACAAAACCGAGGCTTTGAAAAGACTGCACAATAGCAGGATGTGGACCAGAGAATGGTACAAATGAGCTGGATAAAACATGGCTTCCAAATTAACTGCTAGAGACCTTTTCCCTCATTATACCCACAATGTAATGTGTTAGATCAACAAATAAGAGTTCTCCTCATAAAACTGCCATGACAACACGTTGGACGAAACCTAAAAGAAACGGGAGTAGATTCCTGGTTCCTAGGAAATAGGTGCCTATTTCCACAAAAACAGAATAAATATTCTTCACAAATATTGTATGTATTTACCAAATCCTATAAAAGAAGAAGCAAAACAACCAGAGGTCTTCTCTGTCCATACAGTTGCCTGCTCTCTGTCCCTTCTGTAGTAAACTATCCTGCTTCCACTTTCCTAGTTCATGCAACCGAAACAGGGTTTACTGGAGACTTATGCAGGAGCATGAGGGAGACAACGCAGACAGAAGAGGTGCACAGTTGGCTCCACAACAGTAACTGGACAGGGGATTTTATGGGTTTGGGAGATTTGGATGGACATGGCCTCTCCATCTCTGCCACATCCCCTTTTGTACAAAGAACTCACTTTGCAGCCAGCTAGGTGCACTGTGCAAGTGCTGTGGCTTCTTTTACACATGCCTCACTCAGAACTACTGCACTGCTGATCACTGCTGCAACCCCAGGATTGTTATAACTCTGTGCTGCTGGGATTTTCTGCAGATGGGTCAGGTTAGGAACCACCAGAACAAGCCAGTAGGGGTTCTTCTGCTGTGCCTGGACACTCCTTGTTGCTGGTTTGGTTTGGAATTGGAGATAGATAAAGAGGTCAGAAGATAAACATGTCAGGTGCCGTGAGGTGGTAGGCTTATTTGAGTGAATCTTCTTTCTATCCTATTTCAGTTTCACAAATAAATTAAATTTCACATAATAAAGAAATTTTAATATGTAAATCTAAAAATGGCAGTTAAACATATCAAGCCCAAATAATATACCTAAAATATAAATATCTCTTGTGAAACTTTAAAACATGATCTTGACAGCTCGATAATTTAATGAATGTAGAATAATAGGCACATTGTTCTCGGTGTAATTATGCATTCAGGGAAGTAAATAACATCCTTCATTATTGTGAAGATTGTAACTTGTATTTTATTATTGTTACAAGTAGCAATTTGATAATAACAATGGTGTAATTATGATACACTTTATTTAAAATCAGATAGTAACAGTAAGTGAAAACACCTGTATCAAGTTGGGGAGGTAATTCATATCCGATATCTCAGTATCTTACTCTTGTAATTTTGTGAGAATATGATTTTAAATATGCCTATTTTATTTGGCAATAAGGAGGAATGAAGCATTGTAACTTGACAGAACATAAAAACATTGTACTCCATGGAAAGCATCAGAAAGGATGTCACCTAGTATATGATTCAATTTAGGTGCCTACGTGGAATAGGGAAATCTATAGACACAAAATTGCATCCCTGCTACTAGGGCTGGGGGTTTTCGGGTTGTGCTGAAGGGGACAGTGTTTCTATAGAGGAAGAGAAAATGCACACATTGTGTGTGGTGGTGGTTGCCCAACTCTGTTAATGCCGTACAATCCCCAAAATGGTTGACTTAAGTGGTATATGATTTATACCCCAATAAATATGTTCCAGCTTATTTACAAATATGTATTAAACATCTACTACATAATATGTACTCTCTAAGTTAGGATATTCTAAAATAAGAAAGATGTGGCCATTTAGTCTTAGAAGTTTTATGATCTAATAGGGTGTGAAAAACTTACACACCCTTTTTATTTTCTACTGTTCAAAAATTGTTTTAGACATTTTAATGTTCTTAATATGATTGAGTTGTTAATTGTCTAGGTGTTCATAAGATCTAAGGATACCGTATAATCTGTTTTAAGGAACTTTCATATCTGCATTCCTCTCAATGTGAAACTCATTGCACCTGTTGGGGAAAAGATTTATAAAAACAATCTGTATATACATATTCCCAAATAATATGGAAATGCATTCATGAATCAAAAGTACTAATCCAATATACTTAGTCATATAAAACCTGACATAGGGAGCTGGTATTTAGCCTAGCCCTTTAAATATCCATGTTCCATTCCTGGGTCCAGCTTCTAACACTAGCCTTTTGTTAATGCTGATCCATAGAGGCCATGGTGATGTCTCAACTACTTGGGTTCTTGCATCCATGTGAGAGACCTATGTTGATTTTCTTTCTCTGGGCTTCAGCCATGTCCAGCCCCACACAATGCATGCATTTGTGGAGTGAACCAGTAGATAGGATTCCCTCCCTCCCTCCCTTTTCTCCTCTTTTCTCTACCTCTTCCTCTCTCCCTCTCCCCCCCCCTCTCTCTCTCTCTCTTTTTTTTTTTTTTTTTTGACAGGCAGAGTGGACAGTGAGAGAGAGAGAGAGACAGAGAGAAAGGTCTTCCTTTTGCCGTTGGTTCACCCTCCAATGGCCGCCGCGGCCGGCGCGCTGCGGCCAGCGCACCGCACTGATCCGATGGCAGGAGCCAGGAACCAGGTGCTTTTCCTGGTCTCCCATGGGGTGCAGGGCCCAAGCACCTGGGCCATCCTCCACTGCACTCCCTGGCCACAGCAGAGAGCTGGCCTGGAAGAGGGGCAACCGGGACAGAATCCGGCGCCCCGACCAGGACTAGAACCCGGTGTGCCGGCCCCTCTCTCTCTTTTTTTCTCCCTCTCCCCCTGTCTCCCTGCCTTGCTCCCTCCCTCTCTTCCTCTCCCTCTGTTGCTCTCAAAATCTCTCTGCTTTTCAAATAAATTAAACATATTTTTAAATGCAGCTCTTTGATGCATTTGTATTTACTCAGGAGCGCGGTTCTTGGCAGTGGGGATTTGTTCTGTTCTGAATGACTACGCATAATAACTGCCCTTAATGCAGTTTGCTTTCTGTTGTGGAAGACAGCGATGAAGTCAGGTAAGTTTGTGAATCTTGTCACTGTACTAGAAAATCAGAATTGAAAGAATTGAGAAATGGAATTGACCATTTTGACAAAGTGTTCAGGAAAAGACAAGCCTCCCTGAGAAGGAACATTATGGAAGGGACCCACCTTTTCCTGTACATGTCTATTCAGAGATCGATTACAGAGATCTGTAAATGTGGGCACTGGACACACTGTGAATAATTCTGAGACAGGTGAGACTCGTCTGACTTCTGATACTCTTGTGTTGCTGTAGGAGGGAAGGCAGCCAGTGAGGAGAAGCTGAGGTCAGGGAAGTCTGTCTTTGGAAGAGTGGCTTGGATTTGCTACCAAGTAGTACAGAGCTTGAAAATCTCTTTGTGTCTACTGCTGTCTGGCCAAGGACTTTCTAACTTTGTATATTGCCCGACTTCTCTTTTCCTTATGCCTTCTTTTATTTAAAAAAATTGTTTATTTGAAAGTCAAAATTACACAATGTGGGTAGGTGGGTGGAGATGGAAAGAGAGAGACAGAGAGAGATCTTTCATTTGCTGGTCCACTTCCCCAAATGATCACAGTGGCAAGGCTGGGCCAAGCCAAAGCCAGGAGTTCAGGATCTCCCACACAGGTGGCAGGGATTGCCAAAGTACCGAAGGATGCACTTGAATTCTAGGATGCCAGATCCAACCTGGTCCACTGATAGGGGTCTCACAGAGACATGGTCACTCCTTCTGCTGTCCTAGTCCACTGATAGGGGTCTCACAGAGACATGGTCCACTCCTCCTGCTTTCCTAGTCCACTGGTAGGGGTCTCACAAAGACATGGTCACTCCTTCTGCTTTCCTAGTCCACTGATACGGGTCTCACAGAGACATGGTCACTCCTTCTGCTGTCCTAGTCCACTGATAGGGGTCTCACAGAGACATGGTCCACTCCTTCTGCTGTCCTGGTCCACTGATAGGGGTCTCACAGAGACATGGTCACTCCTTCTGCTGTCCTAGTCCACTGATAGGGGTCTCACAGAGACATGGTCCACTCCTTCTGCTGTCTGTCTTTACTTACTAGGTCTCTAAGTCACCAAAAGTCTTTTCAACCACAGGTAACTCCCCATACACTCCCAGGGACTCACCCTTGAAAACAGGAAATCCTTAAGCAAGGTGTTCTAAACAAGAAGTTTATTGTCTTCTGCAACACGACCTGGCTACAGTACAAGCTGGAGGATGGAGAAACCTGGCCACCAGATGGCCTCCTTAACTTTGACACTGTATTACATCTTGACCTCTTTGTTAAGGGATGACAAAAACGGTCAGCCATTCCTTATATCCAGGCCTTCATGGCACTATTTCAAAACCCCGTCCATACCCTGCTATAGACAGGACACACAGAAAAGCAGCAGATGGGCATGATGGAAGATCCAGGGTTTAGTGATCCTCCTCCATCCAGGGCTCAACCAACTTGAGTTCAGCCTGTCCCAGCCCTGGCCTACTGGGAGACGCCTGTGGCCCCTCATGGGTCCTGATTCTCTTGCACTTCCTTTTAATTCATGGCCTCCATTGTACAATCTGAGATGTTCTCCTCTACTAGAGGATGGACTGGTCAGAATCACTCACAGTGGAGCCAGCTACCATCTAGTGACAAGTAAACCCCTCTTTAAACACCACATTGAGTGCTGTCATGTCATATAAAGGAAAAGATCTGAATCTTGTTGGATGCAGCTCTCTTTTGAGCATGCCCACATTTCTTCCTAATTGAGTACTTTTGCTTTGCATGGAAATAAATCTTACTTCCCTGCTTTTACCTATATCTTATCACTGAATTCCTTCTTGCATCGAAGACAAGAGCCTGGACCTAGCCTCCATGCAACAAACCTTTTATTTCGCGTTTCCTGCCTTCCTTTTCTACCTCCTTCTCTCTTGGTCTCTGTCTCTCTCTCTTTCTCTCTCTATCTCTCTCCATATTTTTGTGATGTCATATTTTGTTACATCATTTGAGGTAAGATACCACATTGCTCTCAACCATGAGCTTTCGAAACACCTTATTACCTAAGTATAGCGAGAGTTCACATGGCTTCTTATCATCAACACACTGGATAGACATCTCAAAATTCAGTTTTGTTATTTATAATTTAAAAGTCATACTTCCTTATTTTTCCATACTCAGTTGAGATCCTTTTTGTCATTTCCTTAGTATGTTAGATTCTGAAAGCAGCTTACCATCCAAACGATTTACAGCAGTCTAGACAAGCAGTTCTTGATCTGACAGCTTTGTTGTATATTATGCCTATTTATTTGCAAAGAGGCATGAGTGGTTCATTATCCATGAAATCATAATAAAAGTATATTTACGACATGTCATGCTGTACCTCATACCGAGGTATTCACTCCCAGAAAAAGTATTATATTCTGTGTTTCTTCCCGTTAGAGGCTTATGACCTAAAACAATTCTTTAAGCCATAAGGGAGAACTAAGCTCAAAAGTTTATATGAAAGATGTGTACTCCATAAAACACAGTGACCCCAAAAATGCCAAACTGTCAACCCTCAGCCTATAAGAGACTCAGGCTGTGCATAACCTGAAGGTAATTTCTTGGGAGGGCCAGAGTTGTTGTTAGTGAGTTACAAATAGTGGTTGATTTGATTAAGGAAGCTCCACTTTCCATGAAAGTAAATTTGATGGATTGAAAATGTCCTGTCCACCAAGATTAAGTTATTCACATCTAAATATCTACCATTGGTGAATGTTGCCTTGCAGATGTGAATATAGACTTGATTGCTTAGGTGGGCCCTTAGATGTGCCAGTTTGTGTTCTTACAGAGGAACCAACAGGAGATTACTTTAAAGTTTCATTTATTTGAAAGGCAGAGAGTTTGGGCAAGTTACAGACACAGAGACAGAGATAAAGATAGGGAGAGATCTTCCATCCACTGATTCATTCCCCCAAAAAGCAGGGAGGGTTGGACCAGGCCAAAGCGAGGATTCTAGGAATCAGTTCATGACCCCCCTGTAGGTGGGGGGGGGGGCGGAATCCAGATAATTGAGCCATCACCTGTTGCTCCCCAGGGTGTGCATTTGCAAGAAGTTGGAATCCGAGAGGAACTGGGACACAGCCTAGTTCCTCATGTATGGAATATGTGTGTCTCAAGTGGCAATTTAATCACTGAGCCAGATGAACAGTTTGGGAGATTTTTTTAATTGTATATATTTATTGTGTACAATCTAGTGTGTTGATATACGTATAAATTGTGAAATGATTACTGCAGTCAAGCCAATTAACATATCAAGTCACATAGTTACTTTGCAGTGTGTCTGCTGAGTCACACAATCTTACTAACTATAGTTCCAATCCTATATATTTTATTTTCTCAACTTTAAATCCTACATCACTACACTATTGTACCTTTGACCTGCATATTCCCATTCATCCTGAAAACTGACACAGCACTCTCTTTTTCTGTACTTTCTGCTAATGTCACATTTAAGAGAGAAGAAAGAGTAATGTGACCACAGAGGCACAAAGAAAGCTGGCAGTCGCCACAGGTACAAACCTCAAGCCCCATGCATTTTCTCTGGGAGCCTCAGGAGGCAGCACAGCCTTGCTAACACATTGGTTTAGCCCCATAAGTTTGATACTCAACTTGTGACCTCAAGAGAGAGAAAATCTCTCTTGACTGAAGCTGCCAAGTGTTTGGTAATTTGCTACAGTAACCGTAAGAAATTAATAAAGTAGATATGTACTGAAGCATCAACATTGAAATGAATGTTTAAAATGAATTTATTACAATAATCTGAGGATATTTAAGAATAAAACTCCACCAGGATAAGTCAGGATAAGTTTGTGATGCTATTCTTGCATTTTTTTGGTACCTTAAGCATTGATAAGAAATTGAATTTTCTGCCTTGAATTAAGGTCTCAATAAATAATTTTATAAACTATATTTTGATGTATATTTACTAATGAGCCATTTTGTAAGTAAGAACAACCCACTTTGGCACTCTGCATTAAATGATACTTATATTAATCATGTCATAAAATATTTATTTTAATTCATTTTTTCTAATAAGACCCATGAGAGGAATTAAATTCATGCAGAGGTTATTTAAAGACATATATTGAATTTTAAAACATGTTTTGAATGTGTTTAAAGTAATATAAATGCAAATATAACATTATTTATTAATAAAAACATATTTTGGTCTCAATTTTAGAGAATGAGATTTCTTTTTTAAAGATTTATTTATTTAGTTGAAAGGCAGAGTTACAGAGAGGCAGAAGCAGAGCAGAGAGAGAGGTCTTCCATCCACTGGTTCACTCTCCAAATGGCTACAATGGCAAGAGCTGGATGACCTAAAGCCAGGAGCCACGAGCCAGGAGCCAGGAGCTTCTTGTGAGTCTCCCACGCAGGTGCAGGGACCCAAGGACTTGGGCCATCTTTCACTGCTTCCCTGGCCTTGGCAGAGAGCTGGAATCGAAGAGGGGCAGCCAGTCTCGAACTGGCACGCATATAGGATGTGGGCATTGTAGGTGGTAGCTTTACCCGCTAAGCCACAGTGCTGACCCTGAAATTTTTTAAAAATCCTGTTTGGCTATAGATTATTAAGATTATAATACTGTAGACCTGGAAATGTCCTTAGAATACATCTTTTAATTCCTTCATTTTATAAAGGAGGAAACTGTAATTTGGAGAAAATGTCTCTTCCATACCTACATAATTGATGTGCTGCAGGAAAGGAAAATGAAAACAAAAGACAAAGCATAGTATTATACTTTGAGGTGTGTAGACTCACAGTAAATAAAAAATAAGCCCAAAATCATTATAAGCAGAGTTGGAACTGTGTACATGATGGGAATTCATAAATTCTTCAGGAATCCTTCTACATAAATGAGTCCCCAGGTAGCTATCTGTTTATTTGGAGAGGGCTCTGTAACCAGGAATGTAGGACTTTGGCAACTGGGGCACAGGAACACTGAGGCAGTACACTGGAACAGCGTACCTCTTGAGCTTGTTTTTCAGAGGTCGTTCCAAGAAGGCTGGACATGGGACACTGTACTCAGACCGGGCAGACTTCTTCCAAAAGGACAGTTGCCGAAACAGAAGCTCTCTAGCCCTTGGTATCCAAGCTGCAGCAAACTGCTTTTCAGAGAGGCAGCTTATTTGAGGGAACTGTACCTCCCTACTGTCTCCTTTGCATGTCACAATTAAGTACAGCCTCCTGTGATTATCTTCCACTTGAGACTTGAGACTATCATTGGTGACACCCTAAGCAAAGGGGCCCCTTGTGTCCACTAATAGTATACAGTGGAGTTTAAAAGTTAATCATTACTGGCCAGTGCCGTGGCTCAATAGGCTAATCCTCCACCTGCGGCGCCAGCACACCGGGTTCTAGTCCTGGTTGGGGCGCCGGATTCTGTCCCGGTTGCCCCTCTTCCAGGCCAGCTCTCTGCTGTGGCCAGGGAGTGCAGTGGAGGACGGCCCAAGTGCTTGGGCCCTGCACCCCATGGGAGACCAGGAGAAACACCTGGCTCCTGGCTTCGGATCAGTGTGGTGTGCCGGCCGCAGTGCGCTGGCTGTGGCGGCCATTGGAGGGTGAACCAACAGCAAAGGAAGACCTTTCTGTCTCTCTCTCTCTCACTGTCCACTCTGCCTGTCAAAAAAAAAAAAAAAGTTAATCCTCACTGTGAAGAAAGCCATATGACTTCATTAAATGCAAATAAATGCATAAATAAAAATTAATTTGAACTTCAGTTTAAGAATGATCCAATTTTAAGAAAGAAGTAAGTACTGATTGAGAAAGGTAAATGGTGAATGAGCTACTTAGCACTAATTCCTGCCCTTGTGAGAATCAGAGATTGTGTTCAGTACCCTGAGAAATCAGGAAGACTGGCACTGTCACTCAGGGAGCCACTGTAGTATGGGGGAGCAGAGACTCCTTCTCCACGTCTTTCCTACATTTCTGTCTTCCTGCACTTGGACACTGTAAAGACTAAGAACAATTTCGTAGAAAAGGGAAAATCATTTCTAGACACAATTTGGGAATAACTGGAATCTACATAAAAAAGTAATTGATTAATTCCTCTCAGGATGTACACAGTTAGCTCAAAGTCATGGTCTAGAATAAAATATTTAAAAACTATAAAACTTTTAGAAAAGAACTTAGGAGAATGTATATGAGACCTTGTGTTACAAGGTGTAATTATGGCAAACAAGTACATAAAATGGCACTCAATATCATTAATCATTAGGGAAATACAAGTTAACAACACAATGAAATAACACTACAAACACAGTTGAACCTCTTGCTGTAGAATAAATAGGTTCCTTAAACACTTTAGAGAAGGGTGAGCATTAGACTGCAGTTTGTTAAGCAACCGCTTAGGATGCCAGCATCCCATCTCAGAATGCTGGTTCAAGTCCTGGCTCCTCTCCTGCCAACCCAGCTTCCTGTTAATGTGCCTGGGGATGCAGTTGATGGACCAGGTACCTGGTCTCAGACACCCAGGTCAGAGACCCAGGTGGAGTTACTGGCCCCAAGTTGTGGGCTGTCCCATATCTGGCTGTTGTGGTCATTTGGATAGTGAGCCAACAGTTGGAAGATCTCACTTTCTATATCAGTCTGCCTTGTAAATGAATGAATAAATGAATTTGTAAAGGACACTTGAGAGAATACCGAAAAATAAAGCAGCTTTGAAGAACATTGGCAGTTTATTTCAAGGTAATTCTGTGCCTACTATTTGTTCTAGTTACTCCATTAATAGATATTTTTCCCAAGAAAAATGCCAGCAAATATCCACAGAAAGCTTGCACACAAATGGACTTGATAACTTTATTATAGCCATCTCCTAGATATCATTCATCAACAATTTATTATTAAGTGCATATTCAAATACTGTAAAGATGTTTTATTAGCTAATGGGACCAGCTTTTTAATAATGCAGCATAGATGAGAATCAAAATACTCAAGCTGATTAAAAGCAGTCGGAACAGTACTAACAAAAACAAAGGTACCCTGCATAGTTTCCATCTGCATACAAGTTCAGATGATCTGAACTTTCAGAAAGACAGAAATCAGATGGGTAGTTTCTGGGAATGGGCAGATGGAAGCAGAGGCTAGAGGGTGAGACTGAAAATTGCACCAGAAGCTTTTTCGTGATGATTCATATGCTTATTGTCTTCCTTGTGCTGATGATGTCTTCAGGGCTGGATAAATATGCCATGACTTATTGAGTCATGCACTTTAAATATCTACCATGAACTGCATGTCAATTATACCTCTGTAACTTTCATAAAAGGCATTGTAAAATAGGCTGCTAGTCAGTGTGCTATATGTTACTACTCAATGGTGAGCCAAACTCTGTGCAGGTTTGAGCATGGCCTTCCTAAAGGGCAGGCTTATTGGACAATGCCTCTTTAGATTTTGTTGCTACCCAAGATCGCCATCCTGATTTTTCGTTAAAGATTAATTTATTTATTTATGTATTCATTTGAAAGGTAGAGTGACAGAAAACGAGGGAGACAAACACACAGAGCAGTCTTCCACCTGTTAGTTCACCTTCCCCAATGTCTGCAGCAAACGGGGCGTGGGCAGTCTGAAGCCAGGAGCCAGATCCTTCATCCTGGTCTTTCACCTAGTATTGTGCCACCATCTGCTGCCTCTGAGGTTCTTTAGCAGGAAGCTGGATTGGAAGGGCTGCTGGAATTGGAATCCAGATAATCTGATAAGACTACTATCCATTGGAAGGTTTTAATAATAATAACTAAGTAATAATTCATTATAAATAGCTGATAAAGTGAGTTGGATTCTGATGTTAAAATTCAGTGTTACTGCTAAATACTGAAGCTAACAGCTTCACATAGTCACAAGTGAAATTTCACAGATGTGAGATTCTGAATTGATATTGAAATGCTGATGTTGTCAAGGGAATAGAAATCAGTTGTTTTAAAATAGCCAGTATTCTCCTTGTGTTTTCAGCTAATGCTTGGGATATTATTACTTCCATATTGTAGATAATTATAGTGGAAATTTGTGTTGCCTTGCTTTGCCCATCATCTACTCAATGTCCATGACTGTGATAATTAATGAACTACTCTTTATTTTTTTTAAATTGACTCTCATTCTGGAGATGAAAAATAGAAACACCAGTGGGTGAAACTGATCACTGTCCTGCAGGAAGACCTAACGTGCCGTCCAGTAATTCCTGCGGCAACCACCTGAAATTGCTTCACTCTCTGTACTTTCAGAAGCATGGTTCTTCAGATTTTGCTCAGGTTCTTTGAGATAAATAATAGTTAATGATTTTCTTTGCCTTTTTTGATACTTTAGTAAGATTCTGTTTCTATTGCTTATTATCAAATATCAGACTATTACGGTTGTCAATTTGTTTTTGGTGGAGATATTCAAAAGATAGAATGCCAATCAGAACCCCGAGAACCTGCTTGTGTGGAGATACAAGTAGCAAAGGAGGAAGTGAAATTTCTGGTGAAAAAAAGGGCACACAATAAAAATTTGGAAAACAACCAATACATAATAACTTGATAAATCATTAAAGGCAAGCAGCTTAGCAGTTAACAAAAACACTTGTTGTTTTGTATCGTAACAGCAGAATGAACCATACTCCTAGCTTGGAGAGTCTTCTTGAACCATAGGTTTCTCCATAGTACCTGACTACATAGACAGACACACACATACACACACACACACAGACAAGTAATACTAAATTTGATCCTGAGCAGCCATGGAAACTGGTTCTCCAAACTGTAGATCCTGTGCATTCATGATCTTTATTTTATCCCTCATTTTTAAGAGTCTTATGCTACATGCATGTATGCAATGTGCTCTAATGTAAATCTCTTCTTGAACATTTTTATTCTTTTAGGCCTTAATAAAACACAACAAACATCATAGCCACACAACAAAAGCTGAAGTATTCCAGAAAAGATAATTTGAGAACAGATAATATTGTCAAAGTGTAAGTGAATTTTCAATTGTAATTTGAGGCATCAATCTCTTTGCTAAGTATTCTGTCCTTTCTGTTTTTCTCCTTCAAAAATTTGCTTTCCACTTACATAGTTTCAATAAAACCAAATCAATCTGGATGGGATATCATGGCCTTCTCAGTTTTGAAAATGCAATTTAAGTCTCATTATTTTTGTGGCAGACGACTGAAATGCCTTGATACAAAGAATCCTAGTAATTACTTAAGATGCCAGATTGCATTGTAGACATTCCACAGAATGCAGTCTGATTCAAACAAATCTTGATGTTTTTGTAGTCCTTCTTTGATATTATAAGAATTTGACAACGTCTCATTTTCATTTTCCCATGCCCTAGTGAAATTATAAATAGCTCTTGCCTTGTTTGCTCCCTCTACCTTTGACATAGATTCACATATTGCTGCTATGAACAGCTATTAGTGACAGGTGCCTCAGTCACTTTCAGTTATACTTAATGTGATATCATTGTCTTTTGTGAAGTGCTTGAAGTGTTTATTGTAGCATCATTCAGCTAAGTTAGATACCCTAAGGGTAACAATAATTATTTGATTTAAACCTGTAGACATAAGATCAGGACACCTAGATGAAGTGCAGAGTAGGAGTTGTAGTTTTCCCATTTACTCATGTCTTTAAGCGTGGAGATTGGGTTGAGGGGAAGCAGGCAGGGAGAGAAAGAAAATGAGACCAATGAAAAAAACAAAAGGATATCAGCACAAGGACATCTTGCACCATGAAGACCTAAGACTCTGTCCTTGCTTTCCATTTTAATAGTGAATTACTCTGGAATTACTTTGATTTTTTATTATTTTAAGACAAACTGTTAATGAACATGAATATTTAGTGCTTCTATAGCCTCTCTATCTCCCAAGCACTTAGCTAATTAATCTTTAAGGCACCCTTGTGAGAAGAATAAGTATTATTGTACCTATTTGACACATAAAGAACCAGATTCACACAGAGAGGTTAAATGCTGTAGTTTCTATTTAGCGAGCACTGATGGCAATATGAACCTGAGAAATCTCAAATACAAGATCACTCTTACATTACTTAGCAACTATCATTTTAATTCTCCACATGAAGTCAACAGCCACTTGTGCTATTCTGATACAGCAAAAATGTCACTGACAACCAGCAGTGACAAACAGCTCTTGCTTGTATTAGAGGGAAAAAGAAAAAATGAAGCTTAAAGTAGCAGCAGACTCACTTAGGCATGAGGGAGGACCCAGAAGTCAGCAGCTTTTATTTTCCACTTCACTCTCTTATACCAATTGAAGAAATTTTAACTTTGTTTTCTCTAGAGCCAAATCTTTAAAGTGTGGTTTTGTTTCCCTTCCCCTCCCTCTATTTTCATGGGCTCACCCTGCGATGGACACTCCTGTGTTTATCTTTTCGATCTCATACTTGTTACCCAAGTCCAGTAACAGAACTTCTGAAAAACAAAGGCATTCACATTACAAACTTGAACTTGTCTTGCTTTCAGGAAATTCCAGTTCTTTTTGTAAAAAAAGATTGATGACAAAGAAGTTAAAAACATAAGTTTGAAAAAGAAACTTGGTGTAGTAGTTATCATGCATTTGCTGTGACACTGAGAATCTCATGGATTAATAAATTCTTTAAAAATTAAAAAAAAAAAAATAGGGGCCAGCACTGTGGCGCAGTGGGTTAAAGTCCTGGCCTGAAGTGCTGGCATCCCATATGGGCGCCGGTTCTAGTCCCGGCTGCTCCTCTTCCGATCCAGCTCTCTGCTATGGCCTGGGATAGCAGTGGAAGATGGCCCAGGTCCTTGCGCCCTACACCCACATGGGAGACCTGGAAGAAGCACTTGGCACCTGGCTTTGGATCAGCGCAGCTCTGGCCGTAGCGGCCATCTGGGGAGTGAACCAGCAGATGGAAGACCTCTCTCTCTCTGTCTCTACTTCTCTCTGTAACTCTGACTTTCAAATAAATAGAATAAATATTTTAAAAAATTTTAAAAATAAAAATAATACAGTAATATTTAACTTGGTGACTCACTTTTGGATTTCCTTGGAATTTATTATATTTAGTTGCCAGCATTACCTTGCAGACAGGTGATATAATGTGCCAATTATTTCCAAAAACAGTTAAGAAAAATTTTAAATTAGCATCGCTAATTATCAGAACTGTAACTTCCTTAGAGAGCAAATTTTGCTTCTGATCTTATTTTCAGTTTCAATCATTGGAATGCATTCCCACACTTTCAGTATACTTGTTCCAAATGCCTACTGAAATGTTAGCAGCAGTCATAGTATATACTAAGTTGATCATCTGTATATAAAGATAATTGAAAATGAATCTTGATGAAGAGTGAGATGGGAGAGGTAGTGGGAGATGGGATGGCTGCAAGAGGGAGGGAGGTTAGTGGGGAAAAAGCCACAACGATGCCAAAGTTGTACTTTGTAAATTTATATTTATTAAATAAAGGGAAAAAAAAAAGAAAAAGAAACCATACATACAAACCCATACATAAAACTCTCTTAAGCTTAAAGTTTTTTTTATTAGCATTACAAATTATTATTCCATCTTTCTTTCATCGCTGTCCAGCTGACTTGCAAGTAAATATGTGTGTTTCTGCTATTTCCCTATCCTTTTCAATTTCTTGCAATTTGGTTTTAACTTGGTTTATTGAAATAGTGTCTCAAATAGAAGCAAATGACAGCTTTATCACGGATGTAAAGTTTTTCTCATTCTATTATACTCAAGCACCATGTTCTGCTTGCTATTGTCTGGAAGCTGTCCGAAGTCTCTGGTTACTCTGCTTATGTCCTTACTGATAAATTCCTTCTTTCAGGATCTCCAGATCTGTTTATTACTTCAAATATCATTTTCTCTTGACTGAACTCTGAGAGTGGCCTAAGCTGACTTGGCAGCCTCCAGTTTGCCCTCACAATGCCTTGAAATTCGTGTTCTCCTTCATGTGACGGGTGTCCAATTCGCTGGTTAGGAACTCGAACTGTGGGCATATTTCCTCTCTTGACTCTTGACTCCTGGCTGTGTGATTTTCCTAGGTGGTTAAATATGAAGCAATTACTTGAAACTTTCTTCGTTTGATTTTTTCAGTCCAAAATGTGGATGTGAATGAGCAATCTTTGACAGCCTGTGACAGTCCTATTGAGAACCCAGTGGGTTACTGTTCCCTTGTTCCAAGAGGGTGATCTTCCTGAAACACAGAAACATGAGCATGAGATTGATTGGACTTTTGCAAATACTGACAGTTCTTTTTGTTGTTTCTCTTTGTTTATTTTTTTCTGTTTTCTTTGGCTTAGTATTGTAAATGCTTCCTTCTTAGTTTATAAGTGTATCACCTACAACCGCTGAAAAGTAGATATGTTGTCATTTATTTGATGTAATTTTTACTTTCCAATCCCCTGTATTTTTTGTGATCTACTTCACCAGATTGAACTCTCTTCCAACTTTGCATATCAAAAGACTTTTACCTTTATATTTTATGGGTTAGGAGATAAGATATTTTTTTCTGTGAAATTTCTCTTGAACCACACCAGAATTTATTTCACCATTCACTGTATTTCCCTAGCACTTTTTAATAATTATTTTTCACCTCTCCTATTTTAGAGGCAGGTTCTTGAGGAAGATAAATTATTTGTTCAACTTACATCCTCTATAGCATTTCCTAACCAATACCAAGCACATAATAAGTGCTCAATTAAAAGATATTTATTTTTAATTCATTTGAAAGGCAGAGAGAGAGAGAGAGAAGGAGAGATTGATTGATTGATTATTCTCTGGCTCACTCCCCAAAACTCAAAACACCAGATCTGGTACAGACTGCAGCTCCGAGCCATAGCTCAGTCTGGATCTCCCACGTGAGCTACAGTGACTCAGGTACGTGAGCTACCACCTGCTGCCTCCCACAGTGTGCGATAGCAAGCAGATTGCTGGATTTAGAGCAAGGTAACTGGGACTTGATCCAGACAAGTGCCTTACCACTGTTCCTAAGTCCTGCCCCTTAATTTCTGATATGTTAATTAAATTTCATGCTTTATATCATAGGAGTCATAAGCAATTCAACATGACCTCTTAATGAATTTTTCAACTCGACAAACTGACATATTAGTGATTACAGTAAAAAGAGAAAAGATGTACCTGTTGTATTTCTCAGTTTTTCCAACTTTATACACTTTGAATCATGAAAATACTGGACTCTAAGAAAAACCAATATAATTATAGCTTATTTTTCTGCTATTCATGAAAATTCAGAAAATAAAAGTAACATTTGTTTCTGAAGTATCTGAACTGACAGGAAGATGAAAATATTGCTCACAGAGACATTCAAACACTTTCATTTATCATTTTTAAAAAGTTCCTTATTAGCTCTCCTTTCAATTGCTAATTAGTTCTGGATCATAGAGAGATATATATAAAAAAAAAGGAAGACTAGTTATATTTAGTGAGCCCTGATGAAATTCCCTAGGCAGTAGATTCAACAGAGCCCATTTTCTCCATTGTTAGATGCATTTGGATGAACGGCTTTTGCTGAAGTATTTTATATTTATAATTTTAAATATTAATTATATTTTAAGCAAGTAATTTGTGCATCCTATATAATTATGTAAAATGAATGTACAACAGTAGTCATATTTCTCTGAGTACTTTCAGTACCCACCTACATAGTAAACTACTGTAATCATATCTTTATATTTCCTCTGAGACTGTTTATGCTAATAGAAGGATACATACAATATGGATAGACTGTATAACCCTAATTCAATATATTATGCAGCATTTTCCAACTTCAAAATGCAGTTTAGATCTAATTTGAGGATCTGTTCCTAGAGATATACTTTAATAAATATCTCATCAGCCTTTATTCATTATGATTTTATCACTGTGTATCTCATCTAAATAGATAGTGGGGATGTTACAATATCCAACAAGATTAACCTGATAGCATCTGAATGGAGGATTTAGAAAAGGTCAAAGACTTTTGGGTCGTGGAAAACAGTTGAAGTTAGGGACACACTCATAGGAGGTGGCTTGGAGCAGACAGCGCAGTTACCACTTCATCGAGTCCTTCTCTTGAAGTGCTTCTGTTTGGAGTAGATGTTCTCAACCAACTCAGTCTTTAGTAAGTTATATTTCTTCCAGTGTTGAAGTAAGTTGGCACATAGTTGTGAAAAGTGATCTAATTTTTAGATTATTTATTATTAAAGGTTTTTTTCTTCTCTGTGAATCAGGTATGTTTCCTTTTGATCTGTGTTTAGGACTCTTGTCCATTTGCTATACTCAGGTGCTGGAGGGACCACCGTGCTGTCATTCACAGCCAAGCAGAGCTGAGCTTCCTACCTGTGTCTAGATTCTCAACCCCCAGCCGGGGTTCCCTGTTGAGGAAGTGCAGCTCTTGGGCCTGTGAGAGAGCATTGCCACTTTCTCTTGAACCCGCTTTCCTGAGTTGATGTCCCCTAGAGGGGCTCCTAGGACACCCAGCAAGCAGCTGTCCATACCACGTGGCAGCAGCTCCTGAAGCCTTCTGTTTTTCTGCTGCTTTTTGTACCCTGCTTTTCATCTCCTTTCCCAGCAGCTGGACCTCCCTCAACAGTGTGAAGTAAAATGTGTTTATACAAGCTGCATGGAAACTGCATACCTAGATGCTCTGGATTTGTGTTCATTTTCTGCGTGTTGCTTTTCTCCTGTGTATGTGTGCTTTAATCTCATTTTCATTAGTTAAATTCATGGAGCTGTCTTGTTCTATTGGAGTGATATTTTACAAGGAACAAGATGCTTTATGAATTCACTAGTTCTTTTGTTTATAACTAATTTCTTTTTTATGATTCTATTTATAGTTCATTTTTTTCTGTTTATAATTCTTGTCAATGCACATATAATTTATTTTTTGTATTTTCCTTGTATTGAATCAGGTATTCAAGACTATGGGTTTTCCCTGAACCCTGCTTTAGCTGTTTTCCATTAGTTTTTGTATAAAATTATAAATTATTCTTATGGTTTTCAATAGCTTTTATATGATTTCTCTATAACCCATAGTTATTTCTGAAAGCATATTATTTACTATTGTAATGAATTGATTTTTTTATTTTGTTTCTTATGGTAGAGCATTTTCTGATTTTTTAAAATTCTGTATCAATGTGATCAGAGAAGATTGTAACTTATTTCTTTGGGGTTTGTCAAGATTTTCTTGTGGCCTAATATATGGTAATTTTCTCCCAAACAGTAATGTTTTTTATTTTCCTTCTAGTACAGAGTTTGTCATATATTCCTAAGATCTGTATTGTTAGTGACTTTTCGTATCATTTATCTTTGTCTCCTTGATCAAAATAGATAAGGATGTTAAGTGTTCTGTAATTAGTGAATTCCTCTCTGCTCATATAAGTTTCTGCTACTTTCCAGGGTGCATTTGTTATTATATCATGATTATCACCTTGTCATTGTCATTGTCATTGTGAAGCATGTAATTCAAGATCATAAAGTTCATGAAATTTCTCAGTTTATTGCATTTTGACTTAAGCTCTCCCTTGCAATTTCTTTGCTTACATTTATTGATAGGAATTTGCTAACTTTTCATTATTTTAATTACTAGATTTTAGGTGTATTTCCGGAATATAGCACAGTATCACATCTTTTTCTAAGTTTATTTATTGATTTAAGGGCAGTGTTGGGGGAGACATAGATATATAGGTGGAGATGAAGTTAGAGATATTGAAAGAGAAAGAGAAAGAAAGACAGAGAGGGAGGGAGAGAGGGAGCTATCTTCCACCACTGATTCACTGCTGAAATGCTTGCAACAGCTAGGTCTGGACCAGGCCAAACCCCGGAGTCAGGAGCCTGAACTCTCTCTGGGTCTCCCAAGTAGAGGACAGGGTCCTAAGTACTTGAGTTATCATCAGCTGCTGCCTCCCACGATGTGCACTAGCAGGAAGCTGGATCAGAAGTGGAGGCAAGGCGAATCTCAGGCACTCAATCTAGAGTCTCCCAAGTGGCGACTTTATCTGCTGTACCCCTACCACTTCCCTGAAGGTCTGTATTTTCAACAAAGTCTGAAAAAAAAATTAATGAGTGAACTAAATTTGTCTGCATTTTTAAATGGTGAATATATTTCTATATTGTATTACTCTCCTGTTATGGCTGTACAATTTATCACCAGGTCACTGGCTTAAATATGACTACATGCTATATAATTATATATATATATATATATATATATATATTACAGTTATATGTATACATTAAAGTTCTAAAAGGCAGAAATCTGAAATCAGTAACTGAATTTGTCATATTTATGACTTACTTGAATGGGGAATCATTTACCCGCTGTTTTAAAATTGAGTTCTTAGATGATTCGAACACCATTGCATTTTGGTTTTAGTGCTTACCTTTATCCAATCTTCATATTTTTTAAATATCATCCCTATTGTATCCTTTCTCTAAAGTCTCTTCTCCCTGTTCTCCATTACTCCATTTTAGGCACTTTGGATTTCTCAGAATTTACCTTGTGCACTTTTATATATGGCCCTTTTCAAAAAACACCATTTGGGCCAGCGCCATGGCTCACTAGGCTAATCCTCCACCTGCGGTGCCGGCACTCCGGGTTCTAGCCCTGGTTGGGGCGCCGGTTCTGTCCTGGTTGCACCTCTTCCAGTCCAGCTCTCTGCTGTGGCCCGGGAGTGCAGTGGAGGATGGCCCAAGTGCTTGGGCCCTGCACCTACATGGAGACCAGGGGAAGCACCTGGCTCCTGGCTTTGGATCGGCGCAGTGCACTGGCCGTTGTGGCCATCTGGGGGGTGAACCAACAGAAGGAAGACCTTTCTCTCTGTCTCTCTCTCTTACTGTCTAACTCTGCCTGTCAAAAAAAAAAAAAAACACACACACACACACACACACAAAAAACAAAAAACCACCATTTGGAGGTAGGAGTTTGATCTAGCAGTAAAAATGCCTGAATTCCACATGAGAACGCCAGGGTGCCAATCCTGGAACTGCTTCTCCGTTGAATCCAACTTCCCACTAATGAGCAGCATGAGAGGCAGCAGATGATGGCACAAGTCCTTGGGTCTGTGCACCCACATAGGAATCCTAGGTTGATTGACTGGCTCCTGGCTCTGACATGGCTAACCCTGGCTGTTGCAGGCATATGAGGAGTGAACCAGTGGATGAGATCCATCTCTCTATTCTCTCTCGTGTCAATATTTTTAAAAGCACCATTTTGAAAAAACTGTTATTTAAGCTGTAAAAGTTTATGTTATGTAAGTTTATATTATGTTTATTTTGGCTTGAAAATACTTCCGAACCCAAACATCCTTCACAATCCACATTTTCCGTTAACTTTTGAAGACCCCTTATGTTTGGCAGTTGACTTGCCAGCTTGAACCGCTGTTAGTCTTCCATTGCAAACAGTGTGCTGATTGTGATTTAAACCTAACTTGCCTTCTGCTTCCATTTTATTCTGACCACTTTTTTTCTATGTTGCAAACTTAGACATATCTTTGTTTGTTGTCTCATGTCTGGGATTATAAAGTCTCAGTACCTGTCCTTTGCTAAGGTTTTTTGCATAGTATTTTTCATATGTGCAATTCAACGTA